>NW_027478387.1:1489016-1834500 GCF_051014685.1 Ptiloglossa arizonensis
TTCACATACTGTAACATAAAAGTTCGGAACGTGGAAAAATGTTTCTAACAATCGCCTAGAGACATAAACATTCGCTAAAGCAATTCGCCTTCCCAGATTTCGCAATATCTTGATGTTTGTTTATCATAATTATTAACAACGGTCGTAGGACCGTAGATTAAACAATTATTAACAATGTCCTAGTATAAATAATGGCTTAAAATATCATTTCGTTGAAATATTCTTTGTTCGCGATGGAATTGTTCTTATTGAGATCAAACCGACATTGTCAAGGCTGGAAATGTTTATCGATTCACAAACGTCTATCACGATGGTTTTTCTATCTAGAAAAGCGATTAATTGAATTTCGACGCTTTTACATCAAGAATACAGCTTCCACGCATAATCCGAAAATTATAAGAACGATACAAATGTTAAATTAATGTATCTAATAAACAATTGTTACTTTCCATGCTTTGAAACATTAAGAAACACGTTTATACCTCGAATCTCGGTCAAAATTAATTGCTGTAGGCGAATCAATCATATTTAATGCATAAATAAGATGCATATTGTAAGATAAATGTTCGGAACATGTATAAATGTTAGTAACAATCGCGGAAATGAACAAACATTCACCGAAACCGTTCGCCTTCGCAGATTTCGCAATATCCTGACGTTCCTTTATCATATTTATTAACAATCGTCGTAGGATTGTAGATTAAACCATTATTAACAATTTCCTAGTATAAATAATGGTTTAAAATATCATTTCGTTGAAATATTCTTTGTTCAGGAATGAATTTTTCATTGAGGTGCAACCGACATTCTCAAGGCTACACGTGTCGATCATCGCGAAGATTGTTCTATTCAGAAAAGCGATTAATTGAATTTCGCCGCTTTGGAGTAAAAAATGAAACTTCTACGCGTATTGTGTAAATTATAAAAATTAAACAAATGTTAAATTAATGTATCTAATAAACAATTGTTACTTTCCATGCTTTAAAACTTTCCGAAACACGTTTTACTATAAATCTCGATCAAAAACAATTTCTGTAAGTTACTTAATCATTTTTAATGCATAAATAAGATGCACATTGTTCAATTAATATTGAGAACATGCATAAATGTTAGTAACAATCGCGGAAATGAACAAACATTCACCGAAACCGTTCGTCTTCGCAGATTTTGCATTATCTCGATGTTTATTTATCATATTTATTAACAAAGTATTCTAGTATAAATAATGGCTTAAAAGTCATTACTTTCTGGAAATATTTGTTAGATCGAACAAAGACAATCGAAGTAACCGTGCGATAAAATAAATGAATATTTCTCTACATATCGAAAAAATAGTTTGTATTATATATATGCATGTATATTCCGAACGCTCAGTGACACACATATGTCACACGGCAATGAAGTGGGTTGCCATCTACTAGAGAATAGGTAAACTACACTTAAGGTGTGAAAACACCTGGCGGAGAAACGCTCAAGTTTGTTGAGGAATTGTTGTTATTTCCACCAATAGATAGCGCCACATGCATAATTTACCGACATTACTGATAAGTATTTCCATTTGTATGGTATTCCCTACCGTGCAATAAAATAAATAAATATTTTTGTACAAAGTTTCGTATGTATCATCTTTCGAATAAATGTAAAGTTAAACGAAATCAGCGTAATGAAATTTCTCTGCATTCTAGCCTTCCTTTATACATTTAAAAAAATCTTTGATACCTCGAAATCATGGCTACACATATCGATTATCGACTCACAAGTGTTTATCACGATGATTTTTCTACATAGAAAAGCGATTAGTCGAAATTCAGCACGTTTGAGTAAGAAATACAAATTCTACGCGTATTGTGTAAATTATGAGAATTAAATAAATGCTAAACTATTGCAGTAAATAGACAATTATTACTTTCCTTGCTTTCAAACTTTACGAAACAAGTTTTTACTTTGAATCTCGATCAAAATCAATTTCTATAAGTATAATCATTTACCATGCATAAATAAGATACATATTGTTCGATTAATATTGAGAACATGCATAAATGTTAGTAACAATCGCGAAAGTTAACAAATATGTTCTCCAAGAGACGGCAACCCATATAATTACCACGTTGCAAATGTTTGGAATTTCAGATCATATTTGCATGCATCACAAACAATAATTTCGATATGTAGAGAAATATTTATTTATTTTATCGCATGGTAGGGAATATTATACAAATGGGATTACATATCTTTAATGTCGGTAAATTTATGCTCGTGGCGCTATCTATTGGTGGAAATAAGAACAATTCCACAACAAACTTGAGCGTTTCTCCGCCAGGTGTTTTCACACCTTAAGTGTAGGTTACCTATTCTCTAGTAGATGGCAACCCACTTCATTGCCGTGTGACATATGTGTGTCACTGAGCGTTCAGAATATATATTTGCATATATACAGACTATAATTTCGATATGTAGAGAAATATTCATTTATTTTATCGCACGGTTACTTCGATTGTCTTTGTTCAATCTAACAAATATTTCCAGAAAGTGATGACTTTCAAGCCATTATTTATGCTAAAACAATGTTAATAATTGTTTAATCTACGGTCCCACGACGCTTGTTAATAATTATGATAAATAAACGTCAAGATATTGCTAAATTTGCGAAGGCGAACGGTTTCGGTGAATGTTTGTCCATTTCCGCGATTGTTAGTAACATTTATATGTGCTCTCAATATTAATTGAACAATGTGCATATTATTTATGCATCACAAATGATTAAGAAACTTATAGAAATTAATTTTGATCGAGCTCCGAAGTAAAGAGGTGTTTCTTAAAGTTTTAAAATATGGAAAGTAATAATTGTCTATTAGATATATCGATGTAACATTTGATTAGTACTTGAGAAATCGAAATGCATACTTCCTTGGCGACAGTGTTCTCCTCATACCAAAGGATGAAATTCAGACATAAATTGTAGAAAATGTTCAATGTTGGGACTCTTGTTGTCAGGAGTATATGATATGCGAGGAAGTGCCACGATTTCGCGAATGAAAAATACTTCTATGAAAAATAATGTTTTAATCCATTATTTATACCAGGACATTGTTAATAATTTTTTATACCATGGTGCTACGACGGTTGTTAATAATTCTGATGAATGAACATCAAGATATTGCGAAATCTGCGAAGGGGAACGGTTTCAGTGAATTGTTGTTCATCCACGCGATTGTTATTAACATTTATGCATGTTTCGAACATTTATGTGAGAGAATGCATCTTAGTTATGCATTGTAAATTATTGATTTGCCTATAGAAATTAAATTTCATCGAGAATTGAAGTAAAACGTGGTATTCATATGTTTCTCGATTTTCGATCGAAATTAATATTTGTAAAGTAATTAATGACTTATAATGCACAAACAAGATGCACATTGTAATGTTAATATTCGGAACGTGCGTAAATGTTAATAACAATCACGGAAATGAAAAAACATTTACCAAAACCGTTCTTCTTCATAGATTTTGCAATATCTTGATGTTTATTTATCATAATCATTAACAACCGACGTTGGACCATAGTTTAAACAATTATTAACAATGTCCTAGTATAAATAATGGCTTAAAATATCATTTCGTTAAAATATTCTTTGTTCACGAAGGAATTTTTCGTTGAGATCCAACTGATATTCTCAATGTTACAGGTATCGATGATCGATTCACAAGTGTTCATCACGATAATTTTTCTATTTAGAAAAGCGATTAATTGAATTGTGACACTTTTAAGTAAAAAATGCAACTTCTGCACGTATTGTGTAAATTATGAGAATTAAATAAATGTTAAATTAATGTACCAAATAGACAATTACTACTTTCTATGCATTAAATCTTTACGAAACACGTTTTCACTTCGAATCTCGATCAAAATCAATTTCCATAAGTTACTTAATCATTTGTAATGCATAGATAAGATGTACATTGTTCGATTAATATTGGGAGCACGCGAAAAAGTTAATAATAATCGCATATAGGAAGAAACATTCACAGAAACCGTTCGCCTTCGCAGATTTTGCAATATCTTGATGTTTATTTATCATAATTATTAATAACCGTCGTAGGACCGTAGTTCGAACAATTATTAACTATTTCCTAGTATAAATAATGGCTCAAAATATCATTTCGTTGAAATATTCTTTGTTCGCGAAGGAATTTTTCGCTGAGATCCAACTGACATTTTCAAGGCTACAGGTATCGATTGTCGATTCACAAGTCTTCATCGCGGTGATTTTTCTATCTAAAAAAGCGATTAATTGAATTTCGGCACTTTTATGTAAAAAATACGACTTCTACGCGTATTGTGTAAATTATAAGAATTAAACAAATGTTAAATTAATGTATTTAATGAACAATTGTTACTTTCCATGCTTTAAAACTTTACGAAACACGTTTTAACATCGAGTCTCGATCAAAATCAATTTCTATAAGTTTCTTAATTAATTGCAATACATAAATATGATGCACATTGTTCGATCAATATTGGAAACATGCATAAATGTTAGTAACAATCGCGGAAATGAACAAACATTCACCGAAACCGTTCGCCTTCGAAGATTTCGATTAGATCGAACAAAGACAATGGAAGAAACGGTAAGTCACCTTGGGGAGGGTATATAAGGAGCCCCCGGTTGTTTAAAATTTCATTGTTCCCGAAGCCTCCGAGGTGGACGCATCTCTACGTTTTAGGTTTATGGAAGGGGGACCCCTCACCATGGTAACTGGTACTGGCCGCCGGTAAGCGGTGGTCAGTACTGGCGACCACTCTCTCAATCCTTTCTTTTTTTTTCTAACTGTTTCTTTGTCTAATTCATTTCATTTGTACTCTGATTTTAATTTCTACTTGTTTTGACATGTTTATTTTTTTCCACTAACCAAATTCATTTCTATTTTCTATTATGGCATGACTTTAGGTTTCTCTTAGATACATTCTCTTAGATGTATCGGAAAACGAAGAACGAAGAACGAAGAGGACTGATGTATTGCATCCTCCGCGGGACTGTTAATTCTAAGTATAGACTAAGTTAGTTTTAAGGTTACCATGTACGAGTATCTGTGATATGCCGAGCAATTATCCAATCTTTAACTTCATTTTGCTCGCTTGCTCGTATCTCAGTCCGGCCACCTCTGCTTGTTGCATAAGCAAGTGACCGGCCGTGGAGGTGGACCGAACGCTCGAACGCTGTCTCTTCTGGTGCGTCCGCTTTGAGAGAGAATATGCTGCGAACACAGGGGCAGGTGTTCGCACCGCCCCGCGGTTGGAGAGGATAGCTGGCGCTTTGGGCCGTGTCCTCCCCAACCTGCGGGGCCCGAGTGACCGGGTTCGCCGCCTCTACGCGGGAATGGTCCACTCGGTGGCCCTATACGGGGCCCCCGTTTGGGCGGGCGACCTGGCCGCCTCCCGGCGCAGCAAGGTATTGCTGCGCCGGGTTCAAAGGCGGCTTGCACTTCGGATCGCCCGGGGGTACCGGACCGTTTCGTATGAGGCGGCGAGCGTCCTCGCGGGGCTACCCCCGGCGGACTTGATCGCGGGCATGCATGCGGCTTTCTACGAGGGCCGCATGCGCGCCCGCGAGGATGGGGTGGTCCTGGCGGGATGCGAGGTGGAGGCCCTCAAGCGCCAGGCCCGGGAGTCTATGCTGCGGCTTTGGCAGCAGCGGCTGGCCGAGCCGTTGTTCGGCCAGAGGACTGTCGGGGCTATCCGGCCGGTCCTGTTTGAGTGGCTGGGTAGGCGCTTCGGCTCACTCACCTACCGGTTGGTGCAGGTGCTGTCCGGGCACGGATGCTTCGGACAGTACCTGTGCCGAATCGGTGTGGAGGGGGCGGCGCGCTGCTGGCACTGTCCAGCGGACGAGGACACGGCGCAACACACCCTCGAGGTGTGTCCAGCCTGGGGGGTGGGGCGCCGTGTCCTCACGGCCGTGATTGGGGCGGATCTCTCGCTGCCGGGCGTGGTACGGGCCATGCTCGGCAGCGAGACGAAGTGGCGGGCCGTGGCCTCCTTCTGCGAGGAGGTAATCTCGCAGAAGGAGGCCGCGAGCCGCATTCGCGAGAGGGGGAGACCGCGAGCGAGGCCTCGTCCGAGGCCGGGGGCGGGTAGGCCTCCGGAAGGGCCGGGGAGGCCACCCTGAGAGCGGCGGGCGGGGGTACGTAGCTCTTGAGTCTCGTGCCACCGCCCGTCGCCTAAGGGGGGAGAAATAAGGGACGGCGACGCTCTCGAGGGCGGAGAGGCCAGAGCCGCCCTCGGGAGCGTACGAACCGGGGTGCAGCCGCGCCGACGGCACGGTCCTAGAACCGTGCCTCCGGCGCGGCTATGGGGGCCGTGGGCGGTCGTGAGTGTGGGACTCACGGCCGCCCTCGGGCGGCCCCCGGGAGTGGGATGACGGAGCAGTGTGGCCCTGCTCCGACGTCGGGCGCCAGAGCGCCGAGGAGAAAACAGGGAAGGGAGGGTGAAGTACCCCCTCCCTTCCCTGGAACGGGAGGACACGGGCGCGAAAGCCCTGCACGGGGGAGCACCTGATGATATGATGTTTTCGGTCCCAGGTGCTCCCCCTGCATAGTGCGAGGATGGCCACCGTGGTGGGTTTTAGTGGGCAGGTCCCGCGCCCGTTGGGTTTCCTTCCGGGCGCGGGGAATCCCACACTCCCCCCGCCCCTCCCCAGGCGGCGGGGGGGTCTTTCGAAGATTTCCCCCACGTATAAAAAAAAAAAAAAGAAAAAAGGTGTTCGCACCGGTCCCTGCGGAAGTCCTTGTGCCACAAGACCCTCTCTTTGTCATCCTCCGTGAGTCAGGTCCACGCTTTGCGTGGTTCCTGACGCGGAGTTGGGAGAAACAGGGCACTCTATATGAGTGGACGGCGTCGTGCATTTCCTCTTTAATCGGGCCCACTGAGGGGAAACGGGACCGACCTAGTACGAGCAACTCCACGGTTCGTGTCGCGTATTTCCCAATTTCGCCTAATTTTTCCAGAATGTAATTGCTCGGCAGAATTAAACGAGGAGATCAAAGGAACATTGATTCCGTCCATCTCTGCAGTTAGAATAAGTTAGTTTTAAGGCTGTGATCTGCCAAGCAATTATCCAATCTTTAGCTTAATTTTGCTCGCTTCCTCGTTCCTCGGTCCGGTCACCACTGCTTCTTGTACAAGCAAGTGGCCGGCCGTGTAAGTAGTCCGAACGGTCTATCGCCGTCTCTTCCGGTGTGTCCGCTTCCAGAGGGGGCATGTTGCGACCACAGGAGCAGTCATTTTTGCCGGTCCCTGCGAAAGTCTCCAAAATAAGACCCTCTCGTCGTAAAGATGGAGAAACGGGGCACTCCTCTAGGGGAGTGGTAGGCGTCGTTCGTTTTCTCTGGAATCGGAACCACGGAGGGGAAACGGGATATACCTAGTAGGACCAACTGCACGGTTCGTGTCGCGTCTTTCCCAATTTTGCCTAATTTTTCCATAATGTAATTGCTTGGCAGAACTAAACAAGGAGATCGGAGGAAAATTGATTCTTTCCATCTCTTTGGTTTAGTATCGTCGTTTGTATCGCGTGTCGAGGGAGATCGATGGAACTTTGATTCCATCTATCTCTCTCCGGGTCTCCGCTCGCAGCAACCTCCACGTGGTGAGACCTGGTAATCGGTATTACTCGCGACGAAGTATCACTTACCACGAGTAACGCCGAGCTAATTGGCTGCGAACTTAGAATAATTATTTAAGATGTGAGAACAAGTAGAAAACAAGATTTTTGTAAGGCGTGTGAGAGCGTGAAGACGTTAATGAAACCAATAACTGGAATGGCCTAGGGGAAAAGTACACACACCATTGTAATCGGGCGAGTTTCTACTTTCAGATGCAACAGAAATTTCTCGAGTTCGTCAACCCGTTCGCGAGATATGGGAGTTTGAAGTTAAGGAATGGTTGAGAAACCATCAGAATTTTCGCAAGTCTGATACTCGAAACCAATAACTACAATGGCCTAGGGGAAAAATACACATACCGTTGTAACCGGTCGAGTTTCCACTTTCAGATGCAACAGAAATTATTCGGATTCGTCAATCCGTTCGCGAAATGTCGGAGTTGGGAGTTAAGAGATGGTTGAGAAACCATCAAAATTTTCGCAAGTCTGATATTCGATAACAATAACTGGAGTGGCCTAGGGGAAAAGTACACACAGCGGTGTAATCGGGCGAGTTTCTACTTTCAGATACAACAGGAATTTCTCGAGTTCGTCAATCCGTTCGCGAGATATGGGAGTTTGAAGTTAAGGAATGGTTGAGAAACCATCAAAATTTTCGCAATTCTGATGCTAGAAACGAATAACTGGAATGGCCTAGGGGAAAAGTACACACACCATTGTAATCGGGCGAGTTTCTGCTTTCAGATGCAACAGGAAATAATCGAGTTCGTCCATCCGTTCGCGATATATGGGAGTTTGAAGTTAAGGAATGCTTGAGGAACCATCAAAATTTTCGAAAGACTGATACTCGAAACCAATGACTGCAAAGGCCTAGGGGAAAAATACACATACCGTTGTAATCGGGCGAGTTTCTACTTTCACATGCAACAGGAATTTCTCGAGTTCGTCAATCCGTTCGCGAGATGTGGGAGTTTGAAGTTAAGGCATGGTTGAGAAACGATCAAAATATTCGCAAGTCTGATACTCGAAACCAATAACTACAGAGGCCTACGGGAAAAATACACATACCTTTGTAATCGGGCGAGTTTCCACTTTCAGATGCGACAGGAATTTCTCGAGTTCGTCAATCCGTTCGCGAGATATGGGAGTTTGATGTTAAGGAATGGTTGAGAAACCATCAAAATTTTCGCTGGTCTGATACTCGAAACCAATAACTGGAACGGCCTACGGGAAAAATACACATACCATTGTAATCGGGCGAGTTTCTACTTTCAGATGCAACAGGAATTTCTCGAGTTCATCAATCCGTTCGCGAGATATGGGAGTTTGAAGTTAAGGAATGGTTGAGGAACCATCAAAATTTTCGCAACTCTGATACTTGAAACCAATAACTCCTAGGGCCTAGGGCAAAAATGCACATACCGTTGTAATCGGGCGAGTTTCTGCTTTCAGATGCAACAGGAATTTCTCGAGTTCGTCAACCCGTTCGCGAGATATGGGAGTTTGAAGATACGGAATGGTTGAGAAACCATCAAAATTTCCGCAAGTCTGACACTCGAAACCAATAACTAGAATGGCCCAGGGGAAAAACACACATACCGTTGTGATTGGGAGATATTCTACTTTCGGATGCAACAGGAATTTCTCGGGTTCGTCAATCCGTTCGCGAGATATGGGAGTTTGAAGTTAAGGAATGCTTGAGAAACCGTCAGAATTTTCGAAAGTCTAATACTCGAAACCAATAACTACAAACGCCTACGGGAAAAATACACATACCGTTGTAATCGGGCGAGTTTCTACTTTCACATGCAACAGGAATTTCTCGAGTTCGTCAATCCGTTCGCGAGATATGGGAGTTTGAATTTAAGGAATGGTTGAGAAACCATCAAAATTTTCGCTTGTCTAATACTCGAAACCAATAACTGGAATGGCCTAGGGGAAAAGTACACACACCATTGTAATCGGGCGAGTTTTTACTTTCAGATGCAACAGGAATTTCTCGAGTTCGTCAAACCGTTCGCGAGATATGGGAGTTTGAAGTTAAGGAATGGTTGAGAAACCATCAAAATTTTCGCTGGTCTGATACTCGAAACCAATAACTGGAATGGCCTAGGGGAAAAGTACACACACCATTGTAATCGGGCGAGATTCTACTTTCAGGTGCAACAGGAATTAATGGAGTTCGTCAATCCGTTCGCGAGATATGGGAGTTTCAAGTTAAGGAATGGTTGAGAAACCATCAAAATTTTCGCAAGTCTGATACTCGAAACCAATAACTACAAAGGCCTAGGTGAAAAACACACATATCTTTGTAATCGGGCGAGTTTCTACTTTCAGATGCAACAGGAATTTCTCGAGTTCGTCAATCCGTTAGCGAGAAATGGGAGTTTGAAGTTAAGGAATGGTTGAGAAACTATCAAAATTTTCGCAAGTCTGATACTCGAAACCAATAACTACAAATGCCTAGGGGAAAAGTACACACACCATTGTAATCGAGCGAGTTTCTACTTTCAGATGCAACAGGAATTTCTCGAGTTCGTCAATCCGTTCGCGAGAAATGGGAGTTTGAAGTTAAGGAATGGTTGAGAAACCATCAAAATTTTCGAAAGTCTGATACTGGAAACCAATAACTACAAAGGCCTAGGGGAAAAATACACATACCGTTGTAATCGGGCGAGTTTCTACTTTCACATGCAACAGGAATTTCTCGAGTTCGTCAATCCGTTCGGGAGATATGGGAGTTTGAATTTAAGGAATGGTTGAGAAACCATCAAAATTTTCGCTTGTCTAATACTCGAAACCAATAACTGGAATGGCCTAGGGGAAAAGTACACACACCATTGTAATCGGGCGAGTTTTTACTTTCAGATGCAACAGGAATTTCTCGAGTTCGTCAAACCGTTCGCGAGATATGGGAGTTTGAAGTTAAGGAATGGTTGAGAAACCATCAAAATTTTCGCTGGTCTGATACTCGAAACCAATAACTGGAATGGCCTAGGGGAAAAGTACACACACCATTGTAATCGGGCGAGATTCTACTTTCAGGTGCAACAGGAATTAATGGAGTTCGTCAATCCGTTCGCGAGATATGGGAGTTTCAAGTTAAGGAATGGTTGAGAAACCATCAAAATTTTCGCAAGTCTGATACTCGAAACCAATAACTACAAAGGCCTAGGTGAAAAACACACATATCTTTGTAATCGGGCGAGTTTCTACTTTCAGATGCAACAGGAATTTCTCGAGTTCGTCAATCCGTTAGCGAGAAATGGGAGTTTGAAGTTAAGGAATGGTTGAGAAACTATCAAAATTTTCGCAAGTCTGATACTCGAAACCAATAACTACAAATGCCTAGGGGAAAAGTACACACACCATTGTAATCGAGCGAGTTTCTACTATCAGATGCAACAGGAATTTCTCGAGTTCGTCAATCCGTTCGCGAGAAATGGGAGTTTGAAGTTAAGGAATGGTTGAGAAACCATCAAAATTTTCGAAAGTCTGATACTGGAAACCAATAACTACAAAGGCCTAGGGGAAAAATACACATACCGTTGTAATCGGGCTTGTTTCTACTTTCACATGCAACAGGAATTTCTCGAGTTCGTCAATCCGTTCGCGAGATATGGGAGTTTGAATTTAAGGAATGGTTGAGAAACCATCAAAATTTTCGCTTGTCTAATACTCGAAACCAATAACTGGAATGGCCTAGGGGAAAAGTACACACACCATTGTAATCGGGCGAGTTTTTACTTTCAGATGCAACAGGAATTTCTCGAGTTCGTCAAACCGTTCGCGAGATATGGGAGTTTGAAGTTAAGGAATGGTTGAGAAACCATCAAAATTTTCGCTGGTCTGATACTCGAAACCAATAACTGGAATGGCCTAGGGGAAAAGTACACACACCATTGTAATCGGGCGAGATTCTACTTTCAGGTGCAACAGGAATTAATGGAGTTCGTCAATCCGTTCGCGAGATATGGGAGTTTCAAGTTAAGGAATGGTTGAGAAACCATCAAAATTTTCGCAAGTCTGATACTCGAAACCAATAACTACAAAGGCCTAGGTGAAAAACACACATATCTTTGTAATCGGGCGAGTTTCTACTTTCAGATGCAACAGGAATTTCTCGAGTTCGTCAATCCGTTAGCGAGAAATGGGAGTTTGAAGTTAAGGAATGGTTGAGAAACTATCAAAATTTTCGCAAGTCTGATACTCGAAACCAATAACTACAAATGCCTAGGGGAAAAGTACACACACCATTGTAATCGAGCGAGTTTCTACTTTCAGATGCAACAGGAATTTCTCGAGTTCGTCAATCCGTTCGCGAGAAATGGGAGTTTGAAGTTAAGGAATGGTTGAGAAACCATCAAAATTTTCGAAAGTCTGATACTGGAAACCAATAACTACAAAGGCCTAGGGGAAAAATACACATACCGTTGTAATCGGGCTTGTTTCTACTTTCACATGCAACAGGAATTTCTCGAGTTCGTCAGTCCGTTCGCGAGATATGGAAGTGTGAAGTTAAGGAATGGTTGAGAAACCATCAAAATGATCGCAAGTCTGATAATCGAAACCAATAGCTGGAATGGTCTAGGGGAAAAGTACACATACCGTTGTAATCGGGTGAGTTTCTGCTTTCAGATGCAATAGGAAATTCTCGAGTTCGTCAATGCGTTCGCGAGATATGGAGTGTGAAGTTACGGAATGGTTGAGAAACCATCAAAATTTTCGCAATTCTGGTACTCGAAACCAATAACAACAATGGCCCAGGGGAAAAACGCACATACCGTCGTAACCGGTCTAGTTTCCACTTTCAGATGCGACAGGAATTTCTCGAGTTCGTCAATTCGTTCGCGAGATATGGGAGTTTGATGTTAAGGAATGGTTGAGAAACCATCAAAATTTTCGCTGGTCTGATACTCGAAACCAATAACTGGAATGGCGTAGGGGAAAAGTACACACACCATTGTAATCGAGCGAGTTTCTACTTTCAGATGCAACAGGAATTTCTCGAGTTCGTCAATCCGTTCGCGAGATATGGGAGTTTGAAGTTAAGGAATGGTTGAGAAACCATCAACATTTTCGCTGGTCTGATACTCGAAACCAATAACTGGAATGGCCTAGGGGAAAAGCACACACACCATTGTAATCGGGCGAGTTTCTACTTTCAGATGCGACAGGAATTTCTCGAGTTCGTCAATTCGTTCGCGAGATATGGGAGTTTGATGTTAAGGAATGGTTGAGAAACCATCAAAATTTTCGCTGGTCTGATACTCGAAACCAATAACTGGAATGGCCTAGGGGAAAAGTAAACACACCATTGTTATCGGGCGAGTTTCTACTTTCAGATGCAACAGGAATTTCTCGAGTTCGTCAACCCGTTCGCGAGATATGGGAGTTTGAAGATACGGAATGGTTGAGAAACCATCAAAATTTCCGCAAGTCTGACACTCGAAACCAATAACTAGAATGGCCCAGGGGAAAAACACACATACCGTTGTGATTGGGAGATATTCTACTTTCGGATGCAACAGGAATTTCTCGGGTTCGTCAATCCGTTCGCGAGATATGGGAGTTTGAAGTTAAGGAATGCTTGAGAAACCGTCAGAATTTTCGAAAGTCTAATACTCCAAACCAATAACTACAAACGCCTACGGGAAAAATACACATACCGTTGTAATCGGGCGAGTTTCTACTTTCACATGCAACAGGAATTTCTCGAGTTCGTCAGTCCGTTCGCGAGATATGGAAGTGTGAAGTTAAGGAATGGTTGAGAAACCATCAAAATGATCGCAAGTCTGATAATCGAAACCAATAGCTGGAATGGTCTAGGGGAAAAGTACACATACCGTTGTAATCGGGTGAGTTTCTGCTTTCAGATGCAATAGGAAATTCTCGAGTTCGTCAATGCGTTCGCGAGATATGGAGTGTGAAGTTACGGAATGGTTGAGAAACCATCAAAATTTTCGCAATTCTGGTACTCGAAACCAATAACAACAATGGCCCAGGGGAAAAACGCACATACCGTCGTAACCGGTCTAGTTTCCACTTTCAGATGCGACAGGAATTTCTCGAGTTCGTCAATTCGTTCGCGAGATATGGGAGTTTGACGTTATGGAATGGTTGAGAAACCATCAAAATTTTCGCTGGTCTGATACTCGAAACCAATAACTGGAATGGCGTAGGGGAAAAGTACACACACCATTGTAATCGAGCGAGTTTCTACTTTCAGATGCAACAGGAATTTCTCGAGTTCGTCAATCCGTTCGCGAGATATGGGAGTTTGAAGTTAAGGAATGGTTGAGAAACCATCAACATTTTCGCTGGTCTGATACTCGAAACCAATAACTGGAATGGCCTAGGGGAAAAGCACACACACCATTGTAATCGGGCGAGTTTCTACTTTCAGATGCAACAGGAATTTCTCGAGTTCGTCAATCCGTACGCGAGATATGGGAGTTTGAAGTTAAGGAATGGTTGAGAAACCATCAAAATTTTCGCTGGTCTGATACTCGAAACCAATAACTGGAATGGCCTAGGTGAAAAACACACATACCTTTGTAATCGGGCGAGTTTCTACTTTCAGATGCAACAGGAATTTCTCGAGTTCGTCAATCAGTTCGCGAGATATGGGAGTTTGAAGTTAAGGAATGGTTGAGAATCCATCAAAATTTTCGCTGGTCTGATACTCGAAACCAATGACTGGAATGGCCTAGGGGAAAAGTACACACAGCATTGTAATCGGGCGAGATTCTACTTTCAGATGCAACAGGAATTAATGGAGTTCGTCAATCCGTTCGCGAGATATGGGAGTTTGATGTTAAGGAATGCTTGAGAAACCATCAAAATTTTCGGAAGTCTGATACTCGAAACCAATAACTACAAAGGCCTAGGTGAAAAACACAGATATCTTTGTAATCGGGCGAGTTTCTACTTTCGGTTGCAACAGGAATTTCTCGAGTTCGTCAATCCGTTCGCGAGATATGGGAGTTTGAATTTAAGGAATGGTTGAGAAACCATCAAAATTTTCGCAATTCTGATACTCGAAACCAATAACAACAATGGCCCAGGGGAAAAACACACATACCGTTGTAATCGGGCGAGTTTCTGCTTTCAGATGCAATAGGAAATTCTCGAGTTCGTCAATCCGTTCGCGAGATATGGAAGTGTGAATTTAAGGAATGTTTGTGAAACCATCAAAATTTTCGCTGGTCTGATACTCAAAACCAATAACTGGAATTGCCTAGGGCAAAAATACACATACCGTTGTAACCGGTCGAGTTTCCACTTTCAGGTGCAACAGGAAATTCTCGTGTTCGTCAATCCGTTCGCGAGATATGGGAGTTTGGTGTTAAGGAATGGTTGAGAAACCATCAACATTTTCGCTGGTCTGATACTCGAAACCAATAAATGGAATGCCCTAGGGTAAAAGCACACACACCATTGTAATCGGGCGAGTTTCTACTTTCAGATGCAACAGGAATTTCTCGAGTTCGTCAATCCGTACGCGAGATATGGGAGTTTGAAGTTAAGGAATGGTTGAGAAACCATCAAAATTTTCGCTGGTCTGATACTCGAAACCAATAACTGGAATGGCCTAGGTGAAAAACACACATACCTTTGTAATCGGGCGAGTTTCTACTTTCAGATGCAACAGGAATTTCTCGAGTTCGTCAATCCGTTCGCGAGATACGGGAGTTTGATGTTAAGGAATGGTTGAGAAACCATCAAAATTTTCGCTGGCCTGATACTCGAAACCAATAACTGGAATGGTCTAGGGGAAAAGTACACACACCATTGTTATCGGGCGAGTTTCTACTTTCAGATGCAACAGGAATTTCTCGAGTTCGTCAATCCGTTCGTGAGATATGGGAGTTTGAAGTTAAGGAATGGTTGAGAAACCATCAAAATTTTCGCTGGTCTGATACTCGAAACCAATAACTACAAAGGCCTACGGGAAAAATACACATTCCTTTGTAACCGGGCGAGTTTCCACTTTCAGATGCAACTGGAATTTCTCGAGTTCGTCAATCCGTTCGCGAGATATGGGAGTTTGATGTTAAGGAAAGGTTGAGAAACCATCAAAATTTTCGCTGGTCTGATACTCGAAACCAATAACTGGAATGGCCTAGGGGAAAAGTACACGCACCATTGTAATCGGGCGAGTTTCTACTTTCAGATGCAACAGGAATTTCTCGAGTTCGTCAATCAGTTCGGGAGATATGGGAGTTTGAAGTTAAGGAATGGTTGAGAATCCATCAAAATTTTCGCTGGTCTGATACTCGAAACCAATGACTGGAATGGCCTAGGGGAAAAGTACACACACCATTGTAATCGGGCGAGATTCTACTTTCAGATGCAACAGGAATTAATGGAGTTCGTCAATCCGTTCGCGAGATATGGGAGTTTGATGTTAAGGAATGCTTGAGAAACCATCAAAATTTTCGCTGGTCTGATACTCAAAACCAATAACTGGAATGGCCTAGGGCAAAAATACACATACCGTTGAAACCGGTCGAGTTTCCACTTTCAGATGCAACAGGAATTTCTCGAGTTCGTCAACCCGTTCGCGAGATATGGAAGTGTGAAGTTAAGGAATGGTTGAGAAACCATCAAAATGTTCGCAAATCTGATATTCGAAACCAATAAAAACAATGGCCCAGGGGAAAGCACAGATACCGCTGTAATCGGGCGAGTTTCTGCTTTCAGATGCAATAGGAAATTCTCGAGTTCGTCAATCCGTTCGCGAGATATGGAAGTGTGAAGTTAAGGAATGGTTGTGAAACCATCAAAATTTTCGCTGGTCTGATACTCGAAACCACTAACTGGAATGGCCTAGGGCAAAAATACACATACCGTTGTAACCGGTCGAGTTTCCACTTTCAGGTGCAACAGGAATTTCTCGTGTTCGTCAATCCGTTCGCGAGATATGGGAGTTTGGTGTTAAGGAATGGTTGAGAAACCATCAAAATTTTCGCTGGTCTGATACTCGAAACCAATAACTACAAAGGCCTACGGGAAAAATACACATACCTTTGTTACCGGGCGAGTTTCCACTATCAGATGCAACAGGAATTTCTCGAGATCGTCAATCCGTTCGCGAGATATGGGAGTTTGATGTTAAGGAATGGTTGAGAAACCATCAAAATTTTCGCTGGTCTGATACTCGAAACCAATTACTGGAATGGCCTAGGGGAAAAGTACACACACCATTGTAGTCGGGCGTGTTTCTACTTTCAGATGCAAGAGGAATTTCTCGAGTTCGTCAGTCCGTTCGCGAGATATGGGAGTTTGAAGTTAAGGAATGGTTGAGAAACTATCAAAATTTTCGCAAGTCTGATACTCGAAAACAATAGCTACAAAGGCCTAGGTGAAAAACACACATATCTTTGTAATCGGGCGAGTTTCTACTTTCAGATGCGACAGGAATTTCTCGAGTTCGTCAATCCGTTCGCGAGATATGGGAGTTTGAAGTTAAGGAATGGTTGAGAAACTATCAAAATTTTCGCAAGTCTGATACTCGAAAACAATAGCTACAAAGGCCTAGGTGAAAAACACACATATCTTTGTAATCGGGCGAGTTTCTACTTTCAGATGCGACAGGAATTTCTCGAGTTCGTCAATCCGTTCGCGAGATATGTGAGTTTGAATTTAAGGAATGGTTGAGAAACCATCAAAATTTTCGCTCGTCTAATACTCGAAACCATTAACTGGAATGGCCTAGGGGAAAAGTACACACACCATTGTAATCGGGCGAGATTCTACTTTCAGGTGCAACAGGAATTAATGGAGTTCGTCAATCCGTTCGCGAGATATGGGAGTTTCAAGTTAAGGAATGGTTGGGAAACCATCAAAATTTTCGCAAGTCTGATACTAGAAACCAATAACTACAAAGGCCTAGGTGAAAAACACACATATCTTTGTAATCGGGCGAGTTTCTACTTTCAGATGCAACAGGAATTTCTCGAGTTCGTCAATCCGTTAGCGAGAAATGGGAGTTTGAAGTTAAGGAATGGTTGAGAAACTATCAAAATTTTCGCTGGTCTGATACTCGAAACCAATAACTGGAATGGCCTAGGTGAAAAACACACATATCTCTGTAATCGGGCGAGTGTCTGCTTTCAGATGCAACAGGAATTTCTCGATTTCGTCAATCCGTTCGCGAGATATGGGAGTTTGAAGTTAAGGAATGGTTGAGAAACCATCAAAATTTTCGGTGGTCTGATACTCGAAACCAATAACTGGCATGGCCTAGGGGAAAAGTACACACACCATTGTAATCGAGCGAGTTTCTACTTTCAGATGCAACAGGAATTTCTCGAGTTCGTCAATCCGTTCGCGAGATATGGGAGTTTGAAGTTAAGGAATGGATGAGAAACCATCAAAATTTTCGCTGGTCTGATACTCGAAACCAATAACTGGAATGGCCTAGGGGAAAAGTACACACACCATTGTAATCGGGCGAGAATCTACTTTCAGATGCAACAGGAATTAATGGAGTTCGTCAATCCGTTCGCGAGATATGGGTGTTTCAAGTTAAGGAATGGTTGAGAAACCATCAAAATTTTCGCAAGTCTGATACTCGACACCAATAACTACAAAGGCCTAGGTGAAAAACACACATATCTTTGTAATCGGGCGAGCTTCTACTTTCAGATGCAACAGGAATTTCTCGATTTCGTCAATCCGTTCGCGAGATATGGGAGTTTGATGTTAAGGAAAGGTTGAGAAACCATCAAAATTTTCGCTGGTCTGATACTCGAAACCAATAACTGGAATGGCCTAGGGGAAAAGTACACGCACCATTGTAATCGGGCGAGTTTCTACTTTCAGATGCAACAGGAATTTCTCGAGTTCGTCAATCAGTTCGGGAGATATGGGAGTTTGAAGTTAAGGAATGGTTGAGAATCCATCAAAATTTTCGCTGGTCTGATACTCGAAACCAATGACTGGAATGGCCTAGGGGAAAAGTACACACACCATTGTAATCGGGCGAGATTCTACTTTCAGATGCAACAGGAATTAATGGAGTTCGTCAATCCGTTCGCGAGATATGGGAGTTTGATGTTAAGGAATGCTTGAGAAACCATCAAAATTTTCGGAAGTCTGATACTCGAAACCAATAACTACGAAGGCCTAGGTGAAAAACACACATATCTTTGTAATCGGGCGAGTTTCTACTTTCGGTTGCAACAGGAATTTCTCGAGTTCGTCAATCCGTTCGCGAGATATGGGAGTTTGAATTTAAGGAATGGTTGAGAAACCATCAAAATTTTCGCAATTCTGATACTCGAAACCAATAACAACAATGGCCCAGGGGAAAAACACACATACCGTTGTAATCGGGCGAGTTTCTGCTTTCAGATGCAATAGGAAATTCTCGAGTTCGTCAATCCGTTCGCGAGATATGGAAGTGTGAATTTAAGGAATGGTTGTGAAACCATCAAAATTTTCGCTGGTCTGATACTCAAAACCAATAACTGGAATGGCCTAGGGCAAAAATACACATACCGTTGAAACCGGTCGAGTTTCCACTTTCAGATGCAACAGGAATTTCTCGAGTTCGTCAACCCGTTCGCGAGATATGGAAGTGTGAAGTTAAGGAATGGTTGAGAAACCATCAAAATGTTCGCAAATCTGATATTCGAAACCAATAAAAACAATGGCCCAGGGGAAAGCACAGATACCGCTGTAATCGGGCGAGTTTCTGCTTTCAGATGCAATAGGAAATTCTCGAGTTCGTCAATCCGTTCGCGAGATATGGAAGTGTGAAGTTAAGGAATGGTTGTGAAACCATCAAAATTTTCGCTGGTCTGATACTCGAAACCACTAACTGGAATGGCCTAGGGCAAAAATACACATACCGTTGTAACCGGTCGAGTTTCCACTTTCAGGTGCAACAGGAATTTCTCGTGTTCGTCAATCCGTTCGCGAGATATGGGAGTTTGGTGTTAAGGAATGGTTGAGAAACCATCAAAATTTTCGCTGGTCTGATACTCGAAACCAATAACTACAAAGGCCTACGGGAAAAATACACATACCTTTGTTACCGGGCGAGTTTCCACTATCAGATGCAACAGGAATTTCTCGAGATCGTCAATCCGTTCGCGAGATATGGGAGTTTGATGTTAAGGAATGGTTGAGAAACCATCAAAATTTTCGCTGGTCTGATACTCGAAACCAATTACTGGAATGGCCTAGGGGAAAAGTACACACACCATTGTAGTCGGGCGTGTTTCTACTTTCAGATGCAAGAGGAATTTCTCGAGTTCGTCAGTCCGTTCGCGAGATATGGGAGTTTGAAGTTAAGGAATGGTTGAGAAACTATCAAAATTTTCGCAAGTCTGATACTCGAAAACAATAGCTACAAAGGCCTAGGTGAAAAACACACATATCTTTGTAATCGGGCGAGTTTCTACTTTCAGATGCGACAGGAATTTCTCGAGTTCGTCAATCCGTTCGCGAGATATGGGAGTTTGAAGTTAAGGAATGGTTGAGAAACTATCAAAATTTTCGCAAGTCTGATACTCGAAAACAATAGCTACAAAGGCCTAGGTGAAAAACACACATATCTTTGTAATCGGGCGAGTTTCTACTTTCAGATGCGACAGGAATTTCTCGAGTTCGTCAATCCGTTCGCGAGATATGTGAGTTTGAATTTAAGGAATGGTTGAGAAACCATCAAAATTTTCGCTCGTCTAATACTCGAAACCATTAACTGGAATGGCCTAGGGGAAAAGTACACACACCATTGTAATCGGGCGAGATTCTACTTTCAGGTGCAACAGGAATTAATGGAGTTCGTCAATCCGTTCGCGAGATATGGGAGTTTCAAGTTAAGGAATGGTTGGGAAACCATCAAAATTTTCGCAAGTCTGATACTAGAAACCAATAACTACAAAGGCCTAGGTGAAAAACACACATATCTTTGTAATCGGGCGAGTTTCTACTTTCAGATGCAACAGGAATTTCTCGAGTTCGTCAATCCGTTAGCGAGAAATGGGAGTTTGAAGTTAAGGAATGGTTGAGAAACTATCAAAATTTTCGCTGGTCTGATACTCGAAACCAATAACTGGAATGGCCTAGGTGAAAAACACACATATCTCTGTAATCGGGCGAGTTTCTGCTTTCAGATGCAACAGGAATTTCTCGATTTCGTCAATCCGTTCGCGAGATATGGGAGTTTGAAGTTAAGGAATGGTTGAGAAACCATCAAAATTTTCGGTGGTCTGATACTCGAAACCAATAACTGGCATGGCCTAGGGGAAAAGTACACACACCATTGTAATCGAGCGAGTTTCTACTTTCAGATGCAACAGGAATTTCTCGAGTTCGTCAATCCGTTCGCGAGATATGGGAGTTTGAAGTTAAGGAATGGATGAGAAACCATCAAAATTTTCGCTGGTCTGATACTCGAAACCAATAACTGGAATGGCCTAGGGGAAAAGTACACACACCATTGTAATCGGGCGAGAATCTACTTTCAGATGCAACAGGAATTAATGGAGTTCGTCAATCCGTTCGCGAGATATGGGTGTTTCAAGTTAAGGAATGGTTGAGAAACCATCAAAATTTTCGCAAGTCTGATACTCGACACCAATAACTACAAAGGCCTAGGTGAAAAACACACATATCTTTGTAATCGGGCGAGCTTCTACTTTCAGATGCAACAGGAATTTCTCGATTTCGTCAATCCGTTCGCGAGATATGGGAGTTTGATGTTAAGGAAAGGTTGAGAAACCATCAAAATTTTCGCTGGTCTGATACTCGAAACCAATAACTGGAATGGCCTAGGGGAAAAGTACACGCACCATTGTAATCGGGCGAGTTTCTACTTTCAGATGCAACAGGAATTTCTCGAGTTCGTCAATCAGTTCGGGAGATATGGGAGTTTGAAGTTAAGGAATGGTTGAGAATCCATCAAAATTTTCGCTGGTCTGATACTCGAAACCAATGACTGGAATGGCCTAGGGGAAAAGTACACACACCATTGTAATCGGGCGAGATTCTACTTTCAGATGCAACAGGAATTAATGGAGTTCGTCAATCCGTTCGCGAGATATGGGAGTTTGATGTTAAGGAATGCTTGAGAAACCATCAAAATTTTCGGAAGTCTGATACTCGAAACCAATAACTACGAAGGCCTAGGTGAAAAACACACATATCTTTGTAATCGGGCGAGTTTCTACTTTCGGTTGCAACAGGAATTTCTCGAGTTCGTCAATCCGTTCGCGAGATATGGGAGTTTGAATTTAAGGAATGGTTGAGAAACCATCAAAATTTTCGCAATTCTGATACTCGAAACCAATAACAACAATGGCCCAGGGGAAAAACACACATACCGTTGTAATCGGGCGAGTTTCTGCTTTCAGATGCAATAGGAAATTCTCGAGTTCGTCAATCCGTTCGCGAGATATGGAAGTGTGAATTTAAGGAATGGTTGTGAAACCATCAAAATTTTCGCTGGTCTGATACTCAAAACCAATAACTGGAATGGCCTAGGGCAAAAATACACATACCGTTGAAACCGGTCGAGTTTCCACTTTCAGATGCAACAGGAATTTCTCGAGTTCGTCAACCCGTTCGCGAGATATGGAAGTGTGAAGTTAAGGAATGGTTGTGAAACCATCAAAATGTTCGCAAATCTGATATTCGAAACCAATAAAAACAATGGCCCAGGGGAAAGCACAGATACCGCTGTAATCGGGCGAGTTTCTGCTTTCAGATGCAATAGGAAATTCTCGAGTTCGTCAATCCGTTCGCGAGATATGGAAGTGTGAAGTTAAGGAATGGTTGTGAAACCATCAAAATTTTCGCTGGTCTGATACTCGAAACCACTAACTGGAATGGCCTAGGGCAAAAATACACATACCGTTGTAACCGGTCGAGTTTCCACTTTCAGGTGCAACAGGAATTTCTCGTGTTCGTCAATCCGTTCGCGAGATATGGGAGTTTGGTGTTAAGGAATGGTTGAGAAACCATCAAAATTTTCGCTGGTCTGATACTCGAAACCAATAACTACAAAGGCCTACGGGAAAAATACACATACCTTTGTTACCGGGCGAGTTTCCACTATCAGATGCAACAGGAATTTCTCGAGATCGTCAATCCGTTCGCGAGATATGGGAGTTTGATGTTAAGGAATGGTTGAGAAACCATCAAAATTTTCGCTGGTCTGATACTCGAAACCAATTACTGGAATGGCCTAGGGGAAAAGTACACACACCATTGTAGTCGGGCGTGTTTCTACTTTCAGATGCAAGAGGAATTTCTCGAGTTCGTCAGTCCGTTCGCGAGATATGGGAGTTTGAAGTTAAGGAATGGTTGAGAAACTATCAAAATTTTCGCAAGTCTGATACTCGAAAACAATAGCTACAAAGGCCTAGGTGAAAAACACACATATCTTTGTAATCGGGCGAGTTTCTACTTTCAGATGCGACAGGAATTTCTCGAGTTCGTCAATCCGTTCGCGAGATATGGGAGTTTGAAGTTAAGGAATGGTTGAGAAACTATCAAAATTTTCGCAAGTCTGATACTCGAAAACAATAGCTACAAAGGCCTAGGTGAAAAACACACATATCTTTGTAATCGGGCGAGTTTCTACTTTCAGATGCGACAGGAATTTCTCGAGTTCGTCAATCCGTTCGCGAGATATGTGAGTTTGAATTTAAGGAATGGTTGAGAAACCATCAAAATTTTCGCTTGTCTAATACTCGAAACCATTAACTGGAATGGCCTAGGGGAAAAGTACACACACCATTGTAATCGGGCGAGATTCTACTTTCAGGTGCAACAGGAATTAATGGAGTTCGTCAATCCGTTCGCGAGATATGGGAGTTTCAAGTTAAGGAATGGTTGGGAAACCATCAAAATTTTCGCAAGTCTGATACTAGAAACCAATAACTACAAAGGCCTAGGTGAAAAACACACATATCTTTGTAATCGGGCGAGTTTCTACTTTCAGATGCAACAGGAATTTCTCGAGTTCGTCAATCCGTTAGCGAGAAATGGGAGTTTGAAGTTAAGGAATGGTTGAGAAACTATCAAAATTTTCGCTGGTCTGATACTCGAAACCAATAACTGGAATGGCCTAGGTGAAAAACACACATATCTCTGTAATCGGGCGAGTTTCTGCTTTCAGATGCAACAGGAATTTCTCGATTTCGTCAATCCGTTCGCGAGATATGGGAGTTTGAAGTTAAGGAATGGTTGAGAAACCATCAAAATTTTCGGTGGTCTGATACTCGAAACCAATAACTGGCATGGCCTAGGGGAAAAGTACACACACCATTGTAATCGAGCGAGTTTCTACTTTCAGATGCAACAGGAATTTCTCGAGTTCGTCAATCCGTTCGCGAGATATGGGAGTTTGAAGTTAAGGAATGGATGAGAAACCATCAAAATTTTCGCTGGTCTGATACTCGAAACCAATAACTGGAATGGCCTAGGGGAAAAGTACACACACCATTGTAATCGGGCGAGAATCTACTTTCAGATGCAACAGGAATTAATGGAGTTCGTCAATCCGTTCGCGAGATATGGGTGTTTCAAGTTAAGGAATGGTTGAGAAACCATCAAAATTTTCGCAAGTCTGATACTCGACACCAATAACTACAAAGGCCTAGGTGAAAAACACACATATCTTTGTAATCGGGCGAGCTTCTACTTTCAGATGCAACAGGAATTTCTCGATTTCGTCAATCCGTTCGCGAGATATGGGAGTTTGAATTTAAGGAATGGTTGAGCAACCATCAAAATTTTCGCAAGTCTGACACTCGAAACCAATAACAGGAATGGCCTAGGGGAAAAGTACACACACCAATGTAATCGGGCGAGTTTCTACTTTCAGATGCAACAGGAATTTCTCGAGTTCGTCAATTCGTTCGCGAGATATGGGAGTTTGAAGTTAAGGAATGGTTAAGAAACCATCAAAATTTTCGCTGGTCTGATACTCGAAACCAATAACTGGAATGGCCTAGGGGAAAAGTAAGCACACCGTTGTAATCGGGCGAGATTCTACTTTCAGATGCAACAGGAATTAATGGAGTTCGTCAATCCGTTCGCGACATATGGGAGTTTGATGTTAAGGAATGGTTGAGAAACCATCAAAATTTTCGCTGGTCTGATACTCGAAACCAATAACTACAAAGGCCTAGGTGAAAAACACACATATCTTTGTAATCGGGCGAGTTTCTACTTTCAGATGCAACAGGAATTTCTCGAGTTCGTCGATCCGTTCGAGAGAAACGGGAGTTTGAAGTTAAGGAATGGTTGAGAAACTATCAAAATTTCCGCAAGTCTGATACCCGAAAACAATAACTACAAAGGCCTAGGTGAAAAACACACATATCTTTGTAATCGGGCGAGTTTCTACTTTCGGATGCAACAGGAATTTCTCGAGTTCGTCAATCCGTTCGCGAGATATGGGTGTTTGAATTTAAGGAATGGTTGAGAAAGCATCAAAATTTTCGCTGGTCTGATACTCAAAACCAATAACTGGAATGGCCTAGGGCAAAAATACACATACCGTTGTAACCGGTCGAGTTTCCACTTTCAGATGCAACAGGAATTTCTCGAGTTCGTCAACCCGTTCGCGAGATATGGAAGTGTGAAGTTAAGGAATGGTTAAGAAACCATCAAAATGTTCGCAAATCTGATACTCGAAACCAATAAAAACAATGGCCCAGGGGAAAGCACAGATACCGCTGTAATCGGGCGAGTTTCTGCTTTCAGATGCAATAGGAAATTCTCGAGTTCGTCAATCCGTTCGCGAGATATGGAAGTGTGAAGTTAAGGAATGGTTGTGAAACCATCAAAATTTTCGCTGGTCTGATACTCGAAACCACTAACTGGAATGGCCTAGGGCAAAAATACACATACCGTTGTAACCGGTCGAGTTTCCACTTTCAGGTGCAACAGGAATTACTCGTGTTCGTCAATCCGTTCGCGAGATATGGGAGTTTGGTGTTAAGGAATGGTTGAGAAACCATAAAAATTTTCGCTGGTCTCATACTCGAAACCAATAACTACAAAGGCCTACGGGAAAAATACACATACCTTTGTAACCGGGCGAGTTTCCACTTTCAGATGCAACAGGAATTTCTCGAGTTCGTCAATCCGTTCGCGAGATATGGGAGTTTGATGTTAAGGAATGGTTGAGAAACCATCAAAATTTTCGCTGGTCTGATACTCGAAACCAATAACTAGAAAGGCCTAGGAGAAAAACACACATATAGTATCTTTGTAATCGGGCCAGTTTCTACTTTCAGATGCAACAGGAATTTCTCGATTTCGTCAATCCGTTCGCGAGATATGGGAGTTTGAATTTAAGGAATGGTTGAGCAACCATCAAAATTTTCGCAAGTCTGATACTCGAAACCAATAACTGGAATGACCTAGGGGAAAAGTACACACACCATTGTAATTGAGCGATTTTCTGCTTCCAGGTGCAACATGAATTTCTCGAGTTCGTCAATCCGTTCGCGAGATATGGGAGTTTGAAGTTAAGGAATGGCTGACAAACTATTACAATTTTCGCAAGTCTGATACTCGAAACCAACAACTACATAGGGCTAGGTGAAAAACACCCATATCTTTGTAATCGGGCGTGTTTCTACTTTCAGATGCAACAGGAATTTCTCGAGTTCGTCAATCCGTTCGCGAGAAATGGGAGTTTGAAGTTATGGAATGGTTGAGAATCTATCAAAATTTTCGGTGGTCTGATACTCGAAACCAATAACTGGAATGGCCTAGGGGAAAAGTGCACACACCATTGTAATCGAGCGAGTTTCTACTTTCAGATGCAACAGGAATTTCTCGAGTTCGTCAATCCGTTCGCGAGATATGGGAGTTTGAAGTTAAGGAATGGATGAGAAACCATCAAAATTTTCGCTGGTCTGATACTCGAAACCAATAACTGGAATGGCCTAGGGGAAAAGTACACACGCCATTGTAATCGGGCGATTTTCTGCTTCCAGGTGCAACAGGAATTTCTCGAGTTCGTCAATCCGTTCGCGAGAAATGGGAATTTGAAGTTCAGGAATGGTTGAGAAACTATCAAAATTTTCGCAAGTGTGATACCCGAAACCAATAACTGGCATGGCCTAGGGCAAAAATACACATACCGTTGTAACCGGTCGAGTTTCCACTTTCAGATGCAACAGGAATTTCTCGATTTCGTCAATCCGTTCGCGAGTAATGGGAGTTTGAAGTTAAGGAATGCTTGAGAAACCATCAAAATTTTCGGTGGTCTGATGCTCGAAACCAATAACTGGCATGGTCTAGCGGAAAAGTACACACACCATTCTAATCGGGCGAGTGTCTACTTTCAGATGCAACAGGAATTTCTGGAGTTCGTCAATCCGTTCGCGAGATATGGGAGTTTGAAGTTAAGGAATGCTTGAGAAACCATCAAAATTTTCGGTGGTCTGATACTCGAAACCAATAACTGGAATGGCCTAGGGGAAAAGTACACACACCAATGTAATCGAGCGAGTTTCTACTTTCAAATGCAACAGGAATTTCTCGAGTTCGTCAATCCGTTCGCGAGATATGGGAGTTTGAAGTTAAGGAATGGTTAAGAAACCATCAAAATTTTCGCTGGTCTGATACTAGAAACCAATAACTGGATTGGCCTAGGGGAAAAGTAAGCACACCGTTGTAATCGGGCGAGATTCTACTTTCAGATGCAACAG
Source organism: Ptiloglossa arizonensis (assembly GCF_051014685.1). NCBI lineage: Eukaryota > Metazoa > Arthropoda > Insecta > Hymenoptera > Colletidae > Ptiloglossa > Ptiloglossa arizonensis. Next base: position 1,516,369 of record NW_027478387.1, read on the forward strand.
GAATTAATGGAGTTCGTCAATCCGTTCGCGACATATGGGAGTTTGATGTTAAGGAATGGTTGAGAAACCATCAAAATTTTCGCTGGTCTGATACTCGAAACCAATAACTACAAAGGCCTAGGTGAAAAACACACATATCTTTGTAATCGGGCGAGTTTCTACTTTCAGATGCAACAGGAATTTCTCGAGTTCGTCGATCCGTTCGAGAGAAACGGGAGTTTGAAGTTAAGGAATGGTTGAGAAACTATCAAAATTTCCGCAAGTCTGATACCCGAAAACAATAACTACAAAGGCCTAGGTGAAAAACACACATATCTTTGTAATCGGGCGAGTTTCTACTTTCGGATGCAACAGGAATTTCTCGAGTTCGTCAATCCGTTCGCGAGATATGGGTGTTTGAATTTAAGGAATGGTTGAGAAAGCATCAAAATTTTCGCTGGTCTGATACTCAAAACCAATAACTGGAATGGCCTAGGGCAAAGATACACATACCGTTGTAACCGGTCGAGTTTCCACTTTCAGATGCAACAGGAATTTCTCGAGTTCGTCAACCCGTTCGCGAGATATGGAAGTGTGAAGTTAAGGAATGGTTAAGAAACCATCAAAATGTTCGCAAATCTGATACTCGAAACCAATAAAAACAATGGCCCAGGGGAAAGCACAGATACCGCTGTAATCGGGCGAGTTTCTGCTTTCAGATGCAATAGGAAATTCTCGAGTTCGTCAATCCGTTCGCGAGATATGGAAGTGTGAAGTTAAGGAATGGTTGTGGAACCATCAAAATTTTCGCTGGTCTGATACTCGAAACCACTAACTGGAATGGCCTAGGGCAAAAATACACATACCGTTGTAACCGGTCGAGTTTCCACTTTCAGGTGCAACAGGAATTACTCGTGTTCGTCAATCCGTTCGCGCGATATGGGAGTTTGGTGTTAAGGAATGGTTGAGAAACCATAAAAATTTTCGCTGGTCTCATACTCGAAACCAATAACTACAAAGGCCTACGGGAAAAATACACATACCTTTGTAACCGGGCGAGTTTCCACTTTCAGATGCAACAGGAATTTCTCGAGTTCGTCAATCCGTTCGCGAGATATGGGAGTTTGATGTTAAGGAATGGTTGAGAAACCATCAAAATTTTCGCTGGTCTGATACTCGAAACCAATAACTAGAAAGGCCTAGGTGAAAAACACACATATAGTATCTTTGTAATCGGGCGAGTTTCTACTTTCAGATGCAACAGGAATTTCTCGATTTCGTCAATCCGATCGCGAGAAATGGGAGTTTGAAGTTAAGGAATGCTTGAGAAACCATCAAAATTTTCGGTGGTCTGATACTCGAAACCAATAACTGGAATGGCCTAGGGGAAAAGTACACACACCATTGTAATCGGGCGAGATTCTACTTTCAGATGCAACAGGAATTAATGGAGTTCGTCAATCCGTTCGCGAGATATGGGTGTTTCAAGTTAAGGAATGGTTGAGAAACCATCAAAATTTTCGCAAGTCTGAAACTCGACACCAATAACTACCAAGGCCTAGGGGAAAAATACACATACCTTTGTAATCGGCGGGTTTCCACTCTCAGATGCAACAGGAACATCTCGAGTTCGTCAATCCGTTCGCGAGAAATGGGAGTTTGAAGTTAAGGAATGGTTGAGAAACTATCAAAATTTTCGCAAGTCTGATTCTCGAAAACAATAACTACAAAGGCCTCGGTGAAAAACACACATATCTTTGTAATCGGGCGAGTTTCTGCTTTCAGATGCAACAGGAATTTCTCGATTTCGTCAATCCGTTCGCGAGATATGGGAGTTTGAATTTAAGGAATGCTTGAGAAACCATCAAAATTTTCGGTGGTCTGATACTCGAAACCAATAACTGGAATGGCCTAAGGGAAAAGTACACACACCATTGTAACCGAGCGAGTTTCTACTTTCAGATGCAACAGGAATTTCTCGAGTTCGTCAATCCGTTCGCGTGATATGGGAGTTTGAAGTTCAGGAATGGTTGAGAAACTATCAAAATTTTCGCAAGTGTGATACCCGAAACCAATAACTGGCATGGCCTAGGGCAAAAATACACATACCGTTGTAACCGGTCGAGTTTCCACTTTCAGATGCAACAGGAATTTCTCGATTTCGTCAATCCGTTCGCGAGAAATGGGAGTTTGAAGTTAAGGAATGGTTGAGAAACCATCAAAATTTTCGGTGGTTTGATACTCGAAACCAATAACTGGAATGGCCTAGGGGAAAAGTACACACACCATTCTAATCGGGCGAGTGTCTACTTTCAGATGCAACAGGAATTTCTGGAGTTCGTCAATCCGTTCGCGAGATATGGGAGTTTGAATTTAAGGAATGGTTGAGCAACCATCAAAATTTTCGCAAGTCTGATACTCGAAACCAATAACTGGAATGACCTTGGGGAAAAGTACACACACCATTGTAATCGGGCGAGATTCTACTTTCAGATGCAACAGGAATTAATGGAGTTCGTCAATCCGTTCGCGAGATATGGGTGTTTCATGTTAAGGAATGGTTGAGAAACCATCAAAATTTTCGCAAGTCTGATACTCGACACCAATAACTACAAAGGCCTAGGTGAAAAACACACATATCTTTGTAATCGGGCGAGTTTCTACTTTCAGATGCAACAGGAATTTCTCGATTTCGTCAATCCGTTCGCGAGATATGGGAGTTTGAATTTAAGGAATGGTTGAGCAACCATCAAAATTTTCGCAAGTCTGATACTCGAAACCAATAACTGGAATGACCTTGGGGAAAAGTACACACACCATTGTAATCGGGCGATTTTCTGCTTCCAGGTGCAACAGGAATTGCTCGAGTTCGTCAATCCGTTCGCGAGATATAGGAGTTTGAAGTTAAGGAATGGTTGACAAACTATCAAAATTTTCGCAAGTCTGATTCTCGAAAACAATAACTACAAAGGCCTCGGTGAAAAACACACATATCCTTGTAATCGGGCGAGTTTCTACTTTCAGATGCAACAGGAATTTCTCGATTTCGTCAATCCGTTCGCGAGAAATGGGAGTTTGAAGTTAAGGAATGCTTGAGAAACCATCAAAATTTTCGGTGGCCTGATACTCGAAACCTATAACTGGCATGGTCTAGCGGAAAAGTACACACACCATTCTAATCGGGCGATTGTCTACTTTCAGATGCAACAGGAATTTCTGGAGTTCGTCAATCCGTTCGCGAGATATGGGAGTTTGAAGTTAAGGAATTGTTGAGAAACCATCAAAATTTTCGCAAGTCTGATACACGAAACCAATAACTACAAAGGCCTAGGTGAAAAACACACATATCTTTGTAATCGGTCGAGTTTCCGCTTTCAGATGCAACAGGAATTTCTCGATTTCGTCAATCCGTTCGCGAGAAATGGGAGTTTGAAGTTAAGGAATGCTTGAGAAACCATCAAAATTTTCGGTGGTCTGATACTCGAAACCAATAACTGGCATGGTCTAGCGGAAAAGTACACACACCATTCTAATCGGGCGAGTGTCTACTTTCAGATGCAACAGGAATTTCTGGAGTTCGTCAATCCGTTCGCGAGATATGGGAGTTTGAAGTTAAGGAATTGTTGAGAAACCATCAAAATTTTCGCAAGTCTGATACACGAAACCAATAACTACAAAGGCCTAGGTGAAAAACACACATATCTTTGTAATCGGGCGAGTTTCTACTTTCAGATGCAACAGGAATTTCTCGAGTTCGTCAATCCGTTCGCGAGATATGGGAGTTTGAATTTAAGGAATGGTTGAGCAACCATCAAAATTTTCGCATGTCTGATACTCGAAACCAACAACTGGAATGACCTAGGGGAAAAGTACACACACCATTGTAATCGGGCGATTTTCTGCTTCCAGGTGCAACAGGAATTTCTCGAGTTCGTCAATCCCTTCGCGAGATATGGGAGTTTGAAGTTAAGGAATGGTTGACAAACTATCAAAATTTTCGCATGTCTGATACTCGAAACCAACAACTGGAATGACCTAGGGGAGAAGTACACACACCATTGTAATCGGGCGATTTTCTGCTTCCAGGTGCAACAGGAATTTCTCGAGTTCGTCAATCCGTTCGCGAGATATGGGAGTTTGAATTTAAGGAATGGGTGAGCAACCATCAAAATTTTCGCATGTCTGATACTCGAAACCAACAACTGGAATGACCTAGGGGAAAAGTACACACACCATTGTAATCGGGCGATTTTCTGCTTCCAGGTGCAACAGGAATTTCTCGAGTTCGTCAATCCCTTCGCGAGATATGGGAGTTTGAAGTTAAGGAATGGTTGACAAACTATCAAAATTTTCGCTGGTCTGATACTCGAAACCAATAACTGGAATGGCCTAGGGGATAAGTACACGCACCATTGTAATCGGGCGAGTTTCTACTTTCAGATGCAACAGGAATTAATGGAGTTCGTCAATCCGTTCGCGAGAAATGGGAATTTGAAGTTCAGGAATGGTTGAGAAACTATCAAAATTTTCGCAAGTGTGATACCCGAAACCAATAACTGGCATGGCCTAGGGCAAAAATACACATACCGTTGTAACCGGTCGAGTTTCCGCTTTCAGATGCAACAGGAATTTCTCGATTTCGTCAATCCGTTCGCGAGAAATGGGAGTTTGAAGTTAAGGAATGCTTGAGAAACCATCAAAATTTTCGGTGGTCTGATACTCGAAACCAATAACTGGCATGGTCTAGCGGAAAAGTACACACACCATTCTAATCGGCCGAGTGTCTACTTTCAGATGCAACAGGAATTTCTGGAGTTCGTCAATCCGTTCGCGAGATATGGGAGTTTGAAGTTAAGGAATTGTTGAGAAACCATCAAAATTTTCGCAAGTCTGATACACGAAACCAATAACTACAAAGGCCTAGGTGAAAAACACACATATCTTTGTAATCGGGCGAGTTTCTACTTTCAGATGCAACAGTAATTTCTCGAGTTCGTCAATCCGTTCGCGAGAAATGGGAGTTTGAAGTTAAGGAATGGTTGAGGAACTATCAAAATTTTCGCAAGTCTGGTACTCGAAAACAATAACTACAACGGCCTAGGTGAAAAACACACATATCTTTGTAATCGGCCGAGTTTCTACTTTCAGATGCAACAGGAATTTCTCGAGTTCGTCAATCCGTTCGCGAGATATGGGAGTTTGAATTTAAGGAATGGTTGAGAAACCATCAAAATTTTCGCGTGTCTAATACTCGAAACCAATAACTGGAATGGCCTAGGGGAAAAGTACACACACCATTGCAATCGGGCGAGATTCTACTTTCAGATGCAACAGGAATTAATGGAGTTCGTCAATCCATTCGCGAGATATGGGTGTTCCAAGTTAAGGAATGGTTGAGAAACCATCAAAATTTTCGCAAGTCTGATACTCGAAACCAACAACTACAAAGGCCTAGGTGAAAAACACACATATCTTTGTAATCGGGCGAGTTTCTACTTTCAGATGCAACAGGAATTTCTCGATTTCGTCAATCCGTTCGCGAGATATGGGAGTTTGAATTTAAGGAATGGTTGAGAAACCATCAAAATTTTCGCTTGTCTAATACTCGAAACCAATAACTGGAATAGCCTAGGGGAAAAGTACACACACCACTGTAATCGGGCGAGATTCTACTTTCAGATGCAACAGGAATTAATGGAGTTCGTCAAACCGTTCGCGAGATATGGGAGTTTCAAGTTAAGGAATGGTTGAGAAACCATCAAAATTTTCGCAAGTCTGATACTCGAAACCAATAACTACATAGGGCTAGGTGAAAAACACACATATCTTTGTAATCGGACGTGTTTCTACTTTCAGATGCAACAGGAATTTCTCGAGTTCGTCAATCCGTTCGCGAGAAATGGGAGTTTGAAGTTATGGAATGGTTGAGAATCTACCAAAATTTTCGCAATTCTGAAACCCGAAACCAATAACTATAAAGGCCTAGGTGAAAAACACACATATCTTTGTAATCGGGCGAGTTTCTACTTTCAGATGCAACAGGAATTTCTCGATTTCGTCAATCCGTTCGCGAGAAATGGGAGTTTGAAGTTAAGGAATGCTTGAGAAACCATCAAAATTTTCGGTGGTCTGATACTCGAAACCAATAACTGGCATGGTCTAGCGGAAAAGTACACACACCATTCTAATCGGGCGAGTGTCTACTTTCAGATGCAACAGGAATTTCTGGAGTTCGTCAATCCGTTCGCGAGATATGGGAGTTTGAAGTTAAGGAATTGTTGAGAAACCATCAAAATTTTCGCAAGTCTGATACACGAAACCAATAACTACAAAGGCCTAGGTGAAAAACACACATATCTTTGTAATCGGGCGAGTTTCTACTTTCAGATGCAACAGGAATTTCTCGAGTTCGTCAATCCGTTCGCGAGATATGGGAGTTTGAATTTAAGGAATGGTTGAGCAACCATCAAAATTTTCGCATGTCTGATACTCGAAACCAACAACTGGAATGACCTAGGGGAAAAGTACACACACCATTGTAATCGGGCGATTTTCTGCTTCCAGGTGCAACAGGAATTTCTCGAGTTCGTCAATCCCTTCGCGAGATATGGGAGTTTGAAGTTAAGGAATGGTTGACAAACTATCAAAATTTTCGCTGGTCTGATACTCGAAACCAATAACTGGCATGGTCTAGCGGAAAAGTACACACACCATTCTAATCGGGCGAGTGTCTACTTTCAGATGCAACAGGAATTTCTGGAGTTCGTCAATCCGTTCGCGAGATATGGGAGTTTGAAGTTAAGGAATTGTTGAGAAACCATCAAAATTTTCGCAAGTCTGATACACGAAACCAATAACTACAAAGGCCTAGGTGAAAAACACACATATCTTTGTAATCGGGCGAGTTTCTACTTTCAGATGCAACAGGAATTTCTCGAGTTCGTCAATCCGTTCGCGAGAAATGGGAGTTTGAAGTTAAGGAATGGTTGAGGAACTATCAAAATTTTCGCAAGTCTGATACTCGAAAACAATAACTACAACGGCCTAGGTGAAAAACACACATATCTTTGTAATCGGCCGAGTTTCTACTTTCAGATGCAACAGGAATTTCTCGAGTTCGTCAATCCGTTCGCGAGATATGGGAGTTTGAATTTAAGGAATGGTTGAGAAACCATCAAAATTTTCGCTTGTCTGATACTCGAAACCAATAACTGGCATGGTCTAGCGGAAAAGTACACACACCATTCTAATCGGGCGAGTGTCTACTTTCAGATGCAACAGGAATTTCTGGAGTTCGTCAATCCGTTCGCGAGATATGGGAGTTTGAAGTTAAGGAATTGTTGAGAAACCATCAAAATTTTCGCAAGTCTGATACACGAAACCAATAACTACAAAGGCCTAGGTGAAAAACACACATATCTTTGTAATCGGGCGAGTTTCTACTTTCAGATGCAACAGGAATTTCTCGAGTTCGTCAATCCGTTCGCGAGATATGGGAGTTTGAATTTAAGGAATGGTTGAGCAACCATCAAAATTTTCGCATGTCTGATACTCGAAACCAACAACTGGAATGACCTAGGGGAAAAGTACACACACCATTGTAATCGGGCGATTTTCTGCTTCCAGGTGCAACAGGAATTTCTCGAGTTCGTCAATCCCTTCGCGAGATATGGGAGTTTGAAGTTAAGGAATGGTTGACAAACTATCAAAATTTTCGCTGGTCTGATACTCGAAACCAATAACTGGCATGGTCTAGCGGAAAAGTACACACACCATTCTAATCGGGCGAGTGTCTACTTTCAGATGCAACAGGAATTTCTGGAGTTCGTCAATCCGTTCGCGAGATATGGGAGTTTGAAGTTAAGGAATTGTTGAGAAACCATCAAAATTTTCGCAAGTCTGATACACGAAACCAATAACTACAAAGGCCTAGGTGAAAAACACACATATCTTTGTAATCGGGCGAGTTTCTACTTTCAGATGCAACAGGAATTTCTCGAGTTCGTCAATCCGTTCGCGAGAAATGGGAGTTTGAAGTTAAGGAATGGTTGAGGAACTATCAAAATTTTCGCAAGTCTGATACTCGAAAACAATAACTACAACGGCCTAGGTGAAAAACACACATATCTTTGTAATCGGCCGAGTTTCTACTTTCAGATGCAACAGGAATTTCTCGAGTTCGTCAATCCGTTCGCGAGATATGGGAGTTTGAATTTAAGGAATGGTTGAGAAACCATCAAAATTTTCGCTTGTCTAATACTCGAAACCAATAACAGGAATGGCCTAGGGGAAAAGTACACACACCATTGCAATCGGGCGAGATTCTACTTTCAGATGCAACAGGAATTAATGGAGTTCGTCAATCTATTCGCGAGATATGGGTGTTTCAAGTTAAGGAATGGTTGAGAAACCATCAAAATTTTCGCAAGTCTGATACTCGAAACCAACAACTACAAAGGCCTAGGTGAAAAACACACATATCTTTGTAATCGGGCGAGTTTCTACTTTCAGATGCAACAGGAATTTCTCGATTTCGTCAATCCGTTCGCGAGATATGGGAGTTTGAATTTAAGGAATGGTTGAGAAACCATCAAAATTTTCGCTTGTCTAACACTCGAAACCAATAACTGGAATAGCCTAGGGGAAAAGTACACACACCATTGTAATCGGGCGAGATTCTACTTTCAGATGCAACAGGAATTAATGGAGTTCGTCAAACCGTTCGCGAGATATGGGAGTTTCAAGTTAAGGAATGGTTGAGAAACCATCAAAATTTTCGCAAGTCTGAAACCCGAAACCAATAACTATAAAGGCCTAGGTGAAAAACACACATATCTTTGTAATCGGGCGAGTTTCTGCTTTCAGATGCAACAGGAATTTCTCGATTTCGTCAATCCGTTCGCGAGATATGGGAGTTTGAAGTTAAGGAATGCTTGAGAAACCATCAAAATTTTCGGTGGTCTGATACTCGAAACCAATAACTGGAATGGCATAGGGGAAAAGTACACACACCATTGTAATCGAGCGTGTTTCTACTTTCAGATGCAACAGGAATTTCTCGAGTTCGTAAATCTGTTCGCGAGATATGGGAGTTTGAATTTAAGGAATGGATGAGAAACCTTCAAAATTTTCGCTGGTCTGATACTCGAAACCAATAACTGGAATGGCCTAGGGGAAAAGTACACACACCATTGTAATCGGGCGAGATTCTACTTTCAGATGCAACAGGAATTAATGGAGTTCGTCAATCCGTTCGCGACATATGGGTGTTTCATGTTAAGGAATGGTTGAGAAACCATCAAAATTTTCGCAAGTCTGATACGCGACACCAATAACTACAAAGGCCTAGGTGAGAAACACACATATCTTTGTAATCGGGCGAGTTTCTACTTTCAGATGCAACAGGAATTTCTCGATTTCGTCAATCCGTTCGCGAGATATGGGAGTTTGAATTTAAGGAATGGTTGAGCAACCATTAAAATTTTCGCAAGTCTGATACTCGAAACCAATAACAGGAATGACCTTGGGGAAAAGTACACACACCATTGTAATCGGGCGATTTTCTGCTTCCAGGTGCAACAGGAATTTCTCGAGTTCGTCAATCCGTTCGCGAGATATAGGAGTTTGAAGTTAAGGAATGGTTGACAAACTATCAAAATTTTCGCTGGTCTGATACTCGAAACCAATAACTGGAATGGCCTAGGGGAAAAGTGCACACACCATTGTAACCGAGCGAGTTTCTACTTTCAGATGCAACAGGAATTTCTCGAGTTCGTCAATCCGTTCGCGTGATATGGGAGTTTGAAGTTAAGGAATGGATGAGAAACCATCAAAATTTTCGCTGGTCTGATACTCGAAACCAATAACTGGAATGGCCTAGGGGAAAAGTACACACACCATTCTAATCGGGCGATTTTCTGCTTCCAGGTGCAACAGGAATTTCTCGAGTTCGTCAATCCGTTCGCGAGATATGGGAGTTTGAAGTTAAGGAATGGTTGACAAACTATCAAAATTTTCGCTGGTCTGATACTCGAAACCAATAACTGGAATGGCCTAGGGGAAAAGTACACACACCATTGAAATCGGGCGTGTTTCTACTTTCAGATGCAACAGGAATTAATGGAGTTCGTCAATCCGTTGGCGAGAAATGGGAATTTCAAGTTCAGGAATGGTTGAGAAACTATTAAAATTTTCGCAAGTGTGATACCCGAAACCAATAACTGGCAAGGCCTAGGGCAAAAATACACATATCGTTGTAACCGGTCGAGTTTCCACTTTCAGATGCAACAGGAATTTCTGGAGTTCGTCAATCCGTTCGCGAGATATGGGAATTTGAAGTTCAGGAATGGATGAGAAACCATCAAAATTTTCGCTGGTCTGATACTCGAAACCAATAACTGGAATGGCCTAGGGGAAAAGTACACACACCATTGTAATCGGGCGATTTTCTGCTTCCAGGTGCAACAGGAATTTCTCGAGTTCGTCAATCTGTTCGCGAGATATGGGAGTTTGAAGTTAAGGAATGGTTGACAAACTATCAAAATTTTCGCTGGTCTGATACTCGAAACCAATAACTGGAATGGCCTAAGGGAAAAGTACACACAGCTTTGAAATCGGGCGAGTTTCTACTTTCAGATGCAACAGGAATTAATGGAGTTCGTTAATCCGTTCGCGAGAAATGGGAATTTGAAGTTCAGGAATGGTTGAGAAACTATCAAAATTTTCGCAAGTGTGATACCCGAAACCAATAACTGGCATGGCCTAGGGCAAAAATACACATACCGTTGTAACCGGTCGAGTTTCCACTTTCAGATGCAACAGGAATTTCTCGATTTCGTCAATCCGTTCGCGAGAAATGGGAGTTTGAAGTTAAGGAATGCTTGAGAGACCATCAAAATTTTCGGTGGCCTGATACTCGAAACCTATAACTGGCATGGTCTAGCGGAAAAGTACACACACCATTCTAATCGGGCGAGTGTCTACTTTCAGATGCAACAGGAATTTCTGGAGTTCGTCAATCCGTTCGCGAGATATGGGAGTTTGAAGTTAAGGAATTGTTGAGAAACCATCAAAATTTTCGCAAGTCTGATACACGAAACCAATAACTACAAAGGCCTAGGTGAAAAACACACATATCTTTGTAATCGGTCGAGTTTCTACTTTCAGATGCAACAGGAATTTCTCGAGTTCGTCAATCCGTTCGGGAGATATGGGAGTTTGAAGTTATGGAATGGTTGACAAACTATCAAAATTTTCGGTGGTCTGATACTCGAAACCAATAACTGGAATGGCCTAGGGGAAAAGTACACACACCATTCTAATCGGGCGAGTGTCTACTTTCAGATGCAACAGGAATTTCTGGAGTTCGTCAATCCGTTCGCGAGATATGGGAGTTTGAAGTTAAGGAATTGTTGAGAAACCATCAAAATTTTCGCAAGTCTGATACACGAAACCAATAACTACAAAGGCCTAGGTGAAAAACACACATATCTTTGTAATCGGGCGAGTTTCTACTTTCAGATGCAACAGGAATTTCTCGAGTTCGTCAATCCGTTCGCGAGATATGGGAGTTTGAATGTAAGGAATGGTTGAGCAACCATCAAAATTTTCGCATGTCTGATACTCGAAACCAACAACTGGAATGACCTAGGGGAGAAGTACACACACCATTGTAATCGGGCGATTTTCTGCTTCCAGGTGCAACAGGAATTTCTTGAGTTCGTCAATCCGTTCGCGAGATATGGGAGTTTGAATTTAAGGAATGGGTGAGCAACCATCAAAATTTTCGCATGTCTGATACTCGAAACCAACAACTGGAATGACCTAGGGGAAAAGTACACACACCATTGTAATCGGGCGATTTTCTGCTTCCAGGTGCAACAGGAATTTCTCGAGTTCGTCAATCCCTTCGCGAGATATGGGAGTTTGAAGTTAAGGAATGGTTGACAAACTATCAAAATTTTCGCTGGTCTGATACTCGAAACCAATAACTGGAATGGCCTAGGGGATAAGTACACGCACCATTGTAATCGGGCGAGTTTCTACTTTCAGATGCAACAGGAATTAATGGAGTTCGTCAATCCGTTCGCGAGAAATGGGAATTTGAAGTTCAGGAATGGTTGAGAAACTATCAAAATTTTCGCAAGTGTGATACCCGAAACCAATAACTGGCATGGCCTAGGGCAAAAATACACATACCGTTGTAACCGGTCGAGTTTCCGCTTTCAGATGCAACAGGAATTTCTCGATTTCGTCAATCCGTTCGCGAGAAATGGGAGTTTGAAGTTAAGGAATGCTTGAGAAACCATCAAAATTTTCGGTGGTCTGATACTCGAAACCAATAACTGGCATGGTCTAGCGGAAAAGTACACACACCATTCTAATCGGGCGAGTGTCTACTTTCAGATGCAACAGGAATTTCTGGAGTTCGTCAATCCGTTCGCGAGATATGGGAGTTTGAAGTTAAGGAATTTTTGAGAAACCATCAAAATTTTCGCAAGTCTGATACACGAAACCAATAACTGCAAAGGCCTAGGTGAAAAACACACATATCTTTGTAATCGGGCGAGTTTCTACTTTCAGATGCAACAGGAATTTCTCGAGTTCGTCAATCCGTTCGCGAGAAATGGGAGTTTGAAGTTAAGGAATGGTTGAGGAACTATCAAAATTTTCGCAAGTCTGATACTCGAAAACAATAACTACAACGGCGTAGGTGAAAAACACACATATCTTTGTAATCGGCCGAGTTTCTACTTTCAGATGCAACAGGAATTTCTCGAGTTCGTCAATCCGTTCGCGAGATATGGGAGTTTGAATTTAAGGAATGGTTGAGAAACCATCAAAATTTTCGCTTGTCTAATACTCGAAACCAATAACTGGAATGGCCTAGGGGAAAAGTACACACACCATTGCAATCGGGCGAGATTCTACTTTCAGATGCAACAGGAATTAATGGAGTTCGTCAATCCATTCGCGAGATATGGGTGTTTCAAGTTAAGGAATGGTTGAGAAACCATCAAAATTTTCGCAAGTCTGATACTCGAAACCAACAACTACAAAGGCCTAGGTGAAAAACACACATATCTTTGTAATCGGGCGAGTTTCTACTTTCAGATGCAACAGGAATTTCTCGATTTCGTCAATCCGTTCGCGAGATATGGGAGTTTGAATTTAAGGAATGGTTGAGAAACCATCAAAATTTTCGCTTGTCTAATACTCGAAACCAATAACTGGAATGGCCTAGGGGAAAAGTACACACACCATTGTAATCGGGCGAGATTCTACTTTCAGATGCAACAGGAATTAATGGAGTTCGTCAAACCGTTCGCGAGATATGGGAGTTTCAAGTTAAGGAATGGTTGAGAAACCATCAAAATTTTCGCAAGTCTGATACTCGAAACCAATAACTGGAATGACCTTGGGTAAAAGTACACACACCATTGTAATCGGGCGATTTTCTGCTTCCAGGTGCAACAGGAATTTCTCGAGTTCGTCAATCCGTTCGCGAGATATAGGAGTTTGAAGTTAAGGAATGGTTGACAAACTATCAAAATTTTCGCTGGTCTGATACTCGAAACCAATAAGTGGAATGGCCTAGGGGAAAAGTACACACACCATTGTAACCGAGCGAGTTTCTACTTTCAGATGCAACAGGAATTTCTCGAGTTCGTCAATCCGTTCGCGTGATATGGGAGTTTGAAGTTAAGGAATGGATGAGAAACCATCAAAATTTTCGCTGGTCTGATACTCGAAACCAATAACTGGAATGGCCTAGGGGAAAAGTACACACACCATTGTAATCGGGCGAGATTCTACTTTCAGATGCAACAGGAATTTCTCGAGTTCGTCAATCCGTTCGCGAGATATGGGAGTTTGAATTTAAGGAATGGTTGAGAAACCATCAAAATTTTCGCTTGTCTAATACTCGAAACCTATAACTGGAATGGCCTAGGGGAAAAGTACACACACCATTCTAATCGGGCGATTTTCTGCTTCCAGGTGCAACAGGAATTTCTCGAGTTCGTCAATCCGTTCGCGAGATATGGGAGTTTGAAGTTAAGGAATGGTTGACAAACTATCAAAATTTTCGCTGGTCTGATACTCGAAACCAATAACTGGAATGGCCTAGGGGAAAAGTAAACACACCATTGAAATCGGGCGTGTTTCTACTTTCAGATGCAACAGGAATTAATGGAGTTCGTCAATCCGTTGGCGAGAAATGGGAATTTCAAGTTCAGGAATGGTTGAGAAACTATCAAAATTTTCGCAAGTGTGATACCCGAAAACAATAACTACAAAGGCCTCGGTGAAAAACACACATATCTTTGTAATCGGGCGAGTTTCTACTTTCAGATGCAACAGGAATTCCTCGAGTTCGTCAATCCGTTGGCGAGATATGGGAGTTTGAATTTAAGGAATGGATGAGCAACCATCAAAATTTTCGCAAGTCTGATACTCGAAACCAATAACTGGAATGACCTAGGGGAAAAGTACACACACCATTGTAATCGGGCGATTTTCTGCTTCCAGGTGCAACAGGAATTTCTCGAGTTCGTCAATCCGTTCGCGAGATATGGGAGTTTGAAGTTAAGGAATGGTTGACAAACTATCAAAATTTTCGCTGGTCTGATACTCGAAACCAATAACTGGAATGGCCTAGGGGAAAAGTACACACACCATTGTAATCGGGCGAGTTTCTACTTTCAGATGCAACAGGAATTAATGGAGTTCGTCAATCCGTTCGCGAGAAATGGGAGCCTGAAGTTAAGGAATGGTTGAGAAACTATCAAAATTTTCGCAAGTGTGTTACCCGAAACCAATAACTGGCATGGCCTAGGGCAAAAATACACATACCGTTGTAACCGGTCGAGTTTCCACTTTCAGATGCAACAGGAATTTCTCGATTTCGTCAATCCGTTCGCGAGAAATGGGAGTTTGAAATTAAGGAATGCTTGAGAAACCATCAAAATTTTCGGTGGTCTGATGCTCGAAACCAATAACTGGCATGGTCTAGCGGAAAAGTACACACACCATTCTAATCGGGCGAGTGTCTACTTTCAGATGCAACAGGAATTTCTGGAGTTCGTCAATCCATTCGCGAGATATGGGTGTTTCAAGTTAAGGAATGGTTGAGAAACCATCAAAATTTTCGCAAGTCTGATACTCGAAACCAACAACTACAAAGGCCTAGGTGAAAAACACACATATCTTTGTAATCGGGCGAGTTTCTACTTTCAGATGCAACAGGAATTTCTCGATTTCGTCAATCCGTTCGCGAGATATGGGAGTTTGAATTTAAGGAATGGTTGAGAAACCATCAAAATTTTCGCTTGTCTAATACTCGAAACCAATAACTGGAATGGCCTAGGGGAAAAGTACACACACCATTGTAATCGGGCGAGATTCTACTTTCAGATGCAACAGGAATTAATGGAGTTCGTCAAACCGTTCGCGAGATATGGGAGTTTCAAGTTAAGGAATGGTTGAGAAACCATCAAAATTTTCGCAAGTCTGATACTCGAAACCAATAACTGGAATGACCTTGGGTAAAAGTACACACACCATTGTAATCGGGCGATTTTCTGCTTCCAGGTGCAACAGGAATTTCTCGAGTTCGTCAATCCGTTCGCGAGATATAGGAGTTTGAAGTTAAGGAATGGTTGACAAACTATCAAAATTTTCGCTGGTCTGATACTCGAAACCAATAAGTGGAATGGCCTAGGGGAAAAGTACACACACCATTGTAACCGAGCGAGTTTCTACTTTCAGATGCAACAGGAATTTCTCGAGTTCGTCAATCCGTTCGCGTGATATGGGAGTTTGAAGTTAAGGAATGGATGAGAAACCATCAAAATTTTCGCTGGTCTGATACTCGAAACCAATAACTGGAATGGCCTAGGGGAAAAGTACACACACCATTGTAATCGGGCGAGATTCTACTTTCAGATGCAACAGGAATTTCTCGAGTTCGTCAATCCGTTCGCGAGATATGGGAGTTTGAATTTAAGGAATGGTTGAGAAACCATCAAAATTTTCGCTTGTCTAATACTCGAAACCTATAACTGGAATGGCCTAGGGGAAAAGTACACACACCATTCTAATCGGGCGATTTTCTGCTTCCAGGTGCAACAGGAATTTCTCGAGTTCGTCAATCCGTTCGCGAGATATGGGAGTTTGAAGTTAAGGAATGGTTGACAAACTATCAAAATTTTCGCTGGTCTGATACTCGAAACCAATAACTGGAATGGCCTAGGGGAAAAGTAAACACACCATTGAAATCGGGCGTGTTTCTACTTTCAGATGCAACAGGAATTAATGGAGTTCGTCAATCCGTTGGCGAGAAATGGGAATTTCAAGTTCAGGAATGGTTGAGAAACTATCAAAATTTTCGCAAGTGTGATACCCGAAAACAATAACTACAAAGGCCTCGGTGAAAAACACACATATCTTTGTAATCGGGCGAGTTTCTACTTTCAGATGCAACAGGAATTCCTCGAGTTCGTCAATCCGTTGGCGAGATATGGGAGTTTGAATTTAAGGAATGGATGAGCAACCATCAAAATTTTCGCAAGTCTGATACTCGAAACCAATAACTGGAATGACCTAGGGGAAAAGTACACACACCATTGTAATCGGGCGATTTTCTGCTTCCAGGTGCAACAGGAATTTCTCGAGTTCGTCAATCCGTTCGCGAGATATGGGAGTTTGAAGTTAAGGAATGGTTGACAAACTATCAAAATTTTCGCTGGTCTGATACTCGAAACCAATAACTGGAATGGCCTAGGGGAAAAGTACACACACCATTGTAATCGGGCGAGTTTCTACTTTCAGATGCAACAGGAATTAATGGAGTTCGTCAATCCGTTCGCGAGAAATGGGAGCCTGAAGTTAAGGAATGGTTGAGAAACTATCAAAATTTTCGCAAGTGTGTTACCCGAAACCAATAACTGGCATGGCCTAGGGCAAAAATACACATACCGTTGTAACCGGTCGAGTTTCCACTTTCAGATGCAACAGGAATTTCTCGATTTCGTCAATCCGTTCGCGAGAAATGGGAGTTTGAAATTAAGGAATGCTTGAGAAACCATCAAAATTTTCGGTGGTCTGATGCTCGAAACCAATAACTGGCATGGTCTAGCGGAAAAGTACACACACCATTCTAATCGGGCGAGTGTCTACTTTCAGATGCAACAGGAATTTCTGGAGTTCGTCAATCCGTTCGCGAGATATGGGAGTTTGAAGTTAAGGAATCGTTGAGAAACCATCAAAATTTTCGCAAGTCTGATACACGAAACCAATAACTACAAAGGCCTAGGTGAAAAACACACATATCTTTGTAATCGGGCGAGTTTCTACTTTCAGATGCAACAGGAATTTCTCGGGTTCGTCAATCCGTTCGCGAGAAATGGGAGTTTGAAGTTAAGGAATGGTTGAGGAACTATCAAAATTTTCACAAGTCTGATACTCGAAACCAATAACTGGAATGACCTTGGGGAAAAGTACACACACCATTGTAATCGGGCGATTTTCTGCTTCCAGGTGCAACAGGAATTTCTCGAGTTCGTCAATCCGTTCGCGAGATATGGGAGTTTGAAGTTAAGGAATGGTTGACAAACTCAAAATTTTCGCTGGTCTGATACTCGAAACCAATGACTGGAATGGCCTAGGGGAAAAGTACACACACCATTGTAATCGGGCGAGTTTCTACTTTCAGATGCAACAGGAATTTCTCGATTTCGTCAATCCGTTCGCGAGATATGGGAGTTTGAAGTTAAGGAATGCTTGAGAAACCATCAAAATTTTCGGTGGTCTGATACTCGAAACCAATAACTGGCATGGCCTGGGGGAAAAGTACACACACCATTGTAATCGGGCGAGTTTCTACTTTCAGATGCAACAGGAATTTCCCGAGTTCGTCAATCCGTTCGCGAGATATGGGTGTTTGAAGTTAAGGAATGGTTGAGAATCCATCAAAATTTTCGTTGGTCTGATACTCGAAACCAATAACTGGAATGGCGTAGGGGAAAAGTACACACACCTTTGTAATCGGGCGAGTTTCTGCTTTCAGGTGCAACAGGAATTTCTCGAGTTCGTCAATCCGTTCGTGAGATATGGGAGTTTGAAGTTAAGGAATGCTTGAGAAACCATCAAAATTTTCGCAAGTCTGATACTCGAAATCAATAACTACAATGCCCTAGGGGAAAAATACACAAACCGTTGTAATCGGGCGAGTATCTGCTATCAGATGCAACAGGAATTTCTCGAGTTCTTCAATCTGTTCGCGAGATATGGGAGTTTGAAGTTAAGCAATGGTTGAGAAACCATCAAAATTTTCGCAATTCTGATGCTAGAAACGAATAACTCGAATGACCTAAGAGAAAAGTACATACACCATTGTAATCGGGCAAGTTTCTACTTTCAGATTCGACAGGAACTTCTCGAGCTCGCCTATCCGTTCGCGAGGTATCGGAGTTTGAAGTTAAGGAATGGTTGAGAAACCATCAAAATTTTCGCAAGTCTGATACTCGAAACCAATAACTGGAATGACCTTGGGGAAAAGTACACACACCATTGTAATCGGGCGATTTTCTGCTTCCAGGTGCAACAGGAATTTCTCGAGTTCGTCAATCCGTTCGCGAGATATGGGAGTTTGAAGTTATGGAATGGTTGAGAAACCATCAAAATTTTCGGTGGTCTGATACTCGAAACCAATAACTGGCATGGCCTAGGGGAAAAGTACACACACCATTGTAATCGGGCGAGTTTCTACTTTCAGATGCAACAGGAATTTCCCGAGTTCGTCAATCCGTTCGCGAGATATGGGTGTTTGAAGTTAAGGAATGGTTGAGAAACCATCAAAATTTTCGTTGGTCTGATACTCGAAACCAATGACTGGAATGGCCTAGGGGAAAAGTACACACACCATTGTAATCGGGCGAGTTTCTACTTTCAGATGCAACAGGAATTTCTCGATTTCGTCAATCCGCTCGCGAGATATGGGAGTTTGAAGTTAAGGAATGCTTGAGAAACCATCAAAATTTTCGGTGGTCTGATACTCGAAACCAATAACTAGCATGGCCTAGGGGAAAAGTACCCACACCATTGTAATCGAGCGAGTTTCTACTTTCAGATGCAACAGGAATTTCTCGAGCTCGTCAATCCGTTCGCGAGATATGGGAGTTTGAAGTTAAGGAATGGATGAGAAACCATCAAAATTTTCGCTGGTCTGATACTCGAAACCAATAACTGGAATGGCGTAGGGGAAAAGTACACACACCATTGTAATCGAGCGAGTTTCTACTTTCAGATGCAACAGGAATTTCTCGAGCTCGTCAATCCGTTCGCGAGGTATGGGAGTTTGAAGTTAAGGAATGGATGAGAAACCATCAAAATTTTCGCTGGTCTGATACTCGAAACCAATAACTGAAATGGCGTAGGGGAAAAGTACAAACACCATTGTAATCGAGCGAGTTTCTACTTTCAGATGCAACAGGAATTTCTCGAGCTCGTCAATCCGTTCGCGAGTTATGGGAGTTTGAAGTTAAGGAATGGATGAGAAACCATCAAAATTTTCGCTGGTCTGATAATCGAAACCAATAGCTGGAATGACCTAGGGGAAAAGTACTCACACCATTGTAATCGGGCGATTTTCTGCTTCCAGGTGCAACAGGAATTTCTCGAGTTCGTCAATCCGTTCGCGAGATATGGGAGTTTGAAGTTAAGGAATGCTTGAGAAACCATCAAAATTTTCGGCGGTCTGATACTCGAAACCAATAACTGGAATGACCTAGGGGAAAAGTACACACACCATTGTAATCGGGCGAGTTTCTACTTTCAGATGCAATAGGAATTAATGGAGTTCGTCAATCCGTTCGCGAGAAATGAGAGTTTGAAGTTAAGGAATGGTTGAGAAACTATCAAAATTTTCGCAAGTGTGATACCCGAAACCAATAACTGGCATGGCCTAGGGCAAAAATACACATACCGTTGTAACCGGTCGAGTTTCCACTTTCAGATGCAACAGGAATTTCTCGATTTCGTCAATCCGTTCGCGAGAAATGAGAGTTTGAAGTTAAGGAATGGTTGAGGAACTATCAAAATTTTCGCAAGTCTGATACTCGAAAACAATAACTACATAGGCCTAGGTGAAAAACACATATATCTTTGTAATCGGGCGAGTTTCTACTTTCAGATGCAACAGGAATTTCTCGAGTTCGTCAATCCGTTCGCGAGAAATGGGAGTTTGAAGTTATGGAATGGTTGAGAAACTATCAAAATTTTCGCAAGTCTGATACCCGAAACCAATAACTATAAAGGCCTAGGTGAAAAACACACATATCTTGTAATCGGGCGAGTTTCTACTTTCAGATGCAACAGGAATTTCTCGACTTCGTCAATCCGTTAGCGAGATATGGGAGCTTCAATTTAAGGAATGGTTGACAAACTCAAAATTTTCGCTGGTCTGATACTCGAAACCAATGACTGGAATGGCCTAGGGGAAAAGTACACACACCATTGTAATCGGGCGAGTTTCTACTTTCAGATGCAACAGGAATTTCTCGATTTCGTCAATCCGTTCGCGAGATATGGGAGTTTGAAGTTAAGGAATGCTTGAGAAACCATCAAAATTTTCGGCGGTCTGATACTCGAAACCAATAACTGGAATGACCTAGGGGAAAAGTACACACACCATTGTAATCGGGCGATTTTCTACTGTCAGATGCAACAGGAATTTCTCGAGTTCGTCAATCCGTTCGCGAGAAATGGGAGTTTGAAGTTAAGGAATGGTTGAGGAACTATCAAAATTTTCGCAAGTCTGATACTCGAAAACAATAACTACAAAGGCCTAGGTGAAAAACACACATATCTTTGTAATCGGCCGAGTTTCTACTTTCTGATGCAACAGGAATTTCCCGAGTTCGTCAATCCGTTCGCGAGATATGGGTGTTTGAAGTTAAGGAATGGTTGAGAAACCATCAAAATTTTCGTTGGTCTGATACTCGAAACCAATAACTGGAATGGCGTAGGGGAAAAGTACACACACCACTGTAATAGAGCGAGTTTCTACTTTCAGATGCAACAGGAATTTCTCGAGCTCGTCAATCCGTTCGGGAGATATGGGAGTTTGAAGTTAAGGAATGGTTGACGAACCATCAAAATTTTCGCTGGTCTGATACTCGAAACCGATAACTGGAATGGCCTAGGGGAAAAGTACACACACCATTGTAATCGGGCGAGATTCTATTTACTTTCAGATGCAACAGGAATTAATGGAGTTCGTCAAACCGTTCGCGAGATATGGGTGTTTCAAGTTAAGGAATGGTTGAGAAACCATCAAAATTTTCGCAAGTCTGATACTCGACACCAATAACTACCAAGGCCTAGGGGAAAAATACACATACCTGTGTAATCGGGCGGGTTTCCACTCTCAGATGCAACAGGAATATCTCGAGTTCGTCTATCCGTTCGCGAGAAATGGGAGTTTGAAGTTAAGGAATGGTTGAGAGTCTATCAAAATTTTCGCAAGTCTGATACTCGAAAACAATAACTACAAAGGCCTCGGTGAAAAACACACATATCTTTGTAATCGGGCGAGTTTCTACTTTCAGATGCAACAGGAATTTCTCGAGTTCGTCAATCCGTTGGCGAGATATGGGAGTTTGAATTTAAGGAATGGTTGAGCAACCATCAAAATTTTCGCAAGTCTGATACTCGACACCAATAACTACCAAGGCCTAGGGGAAAAATACACATACCTTTGTAATCGGGCGGGTTTCCACTCTCAGATGCAACAGGAATATCTCGAGTTCGTCAATCTGTTCGCGAGAAATGGGAGTTTGAAGTTAAGGAATGGTTGAGAGACTATCAAAATTTTCGCAAGTCTGATACTCGAAAACAATAACTACAAAGGCCTCGGTGAAAAACACACATATCTTTGTAATCGGGCGAGTTTCTACTTTCAGATGCAACAGGAATTTTTCGAGTTCGTCAATCCGTTGGCGAGATATGGGAGTTTGAATTTAAGGAATGGTTGAGCAACCATCAAAATTTTCGCAAGTCTGATACTCGAAACCAATAACTGGAATGGCCTAGGGGAAGAGTACACACACCATTGTAATCGGGCGAGTTTCTACTTTCAGATGCAATAGGAATTAATGGAGTTCGTCAATCCGTTCGCGAGATATGGGTGTTTGAAGTTAAGGAATGGTTGAGAAACCATCACAATTTTCGTTGGTCTGATACTCGAAACCAATAACTGGAATGGCGTAGGGGAAAAGTACACATACCGTTGTAATCGGACGAGTTTCTGGTTTCAGATGCAACAGGAATTTCTCGAGTTCGTTAGCCGTTCGCGACATATGGGAGTTTGATGTTAAGGAATGGTTGAGAAACCAACAAAATTTTCGCAAGTCTGATACTCGAAACCAATAACTACTACGGCGTAGGGCAAAAATTCACATACCATTGTAATCGGACGAGTTTCTGTTTCAGATGCAACAGGAATTTCTCGAGTTCGTCATTCCGTTCGCGAGATATGGGAGTTTGAAGTTAAGGAATGGTTGAGCAACCAACAAAATTTGCGCTAGTCTGATACTCGAAACCGATAACCGGAATGGCCTAGAGGAAAAGTACACGCACCATTGTAATCGGCCGAGTTTCTACTTTCAGATGCAACAGGAATTTCTCGTGTTCGTCAATCCGTTCGCGAGATATGGGTGTTTGAAGTTAATGAATGGTTGAGAAACCATCAAAACTTTCGTTGGTCTGATACTCGAAACCTATAACTAGAATGGCGTAGGGGAAAAGTACACACACCATTGTAATCGAGCGAGTTTCTACTTTCAGATGCAACAGGAATTTCTCGAGTTCGTCAATCCGTTCGCGAGATATGGGAGTTTGAAGTTACGGAATGGATGAGAAACCATCAAAATTTTCGCTGGTCTGATACTCGAAACCAATAACTGGAATGGCCTAGGGGAAAAGTACACACACCATTGTAATCGGGCGATATTCTACTTTCAGATGCAACAGGAATTAATGGAGTTCGTCAATCCGTTCGCGAGATATGGGAGTTTGAAGTTAAGGAATGGTTGAGAAACCAACAAAATTTTCGCAAGTCTGATACTCGAAACCAATAACTACTACGGCCTAGGGAAAAAATACACATACCATTCTAATCGGACGAGTTTCTGTTTCAGATGCAACACTAATTTCTCCAGTTCGTCAATCCGTTCGCGAGATATGGGAGTTTGAATTTAAGGAATGGTTGAGAAACCATCAAAATTTTCGCAAGTCTGATACTCGAAACCAATAACTACAAAGGCCTAGGGGAAAAATACACATACCTTTGTAAGCGGGCGAGTTTCTACTTTCAGATGCAACAGGAATTTCTCGATTTCGTCAATCCGTTCGCGAGATATGGGAGTTTGAAGTTAAGGAATGCTTGAGAAACCATCAAAATTTTCGGTGGTCTGTTACTCGAAACCAATAACTGGCATGGCCTAGGAGAAAAGTACACACACCATTGTAACCGGGCGAGTTTCTACTTTCAGATGCAACAGGAATTTCCCGAGTTCGTCAATCCTTTCGCGAGATATGGGTGTTTGAAGTTAAGGAATGGTTGAGAAACCATCAAAACTTTCGTTGGTCTGATACTCGAAACCAATAACTAGAATGGCGTAGGGGAAAAGTACACACACCATTGTAATCGGGCGAGATTCTACTTTCAGATGCAACAGGAATTAATGGAGTTCGTCAATCCGTTCGCGAGATATGGGTGTTTCAAGTTAAGGAATGGTTGAGAAACCACCAAAATTTTCGCAAGTCTGATACTCGAAACCAATAACTACAAAGGCCTAGGTGAAAAACACACATATCTTTGTAATCGGGCGAGTTTCTACTTTCAGATGCAACAGGAATTTCTCGAGTTCGTCAATCCGTTCGCGAGAAATGGGAGTTTGAAGTTATGGAATGGTTGAGAAACTATCAAAATTTTCGCAAGTCTGATACCCGAAACCAATAACTATAAAGGCCTAGGTGAAACACACACATATCTTTGTAATCGAGCGAGTTTCTACTTTCAGATGCAACAGGAATTTCTCGAGTTCGTCAATCCGTTCGCGAGATATGGGAGTTTGAAGTTACGGAATGGATGAGAAACCATCAAACTTTTCGCTGGTCTGATACTCGAAACCAATAACTGGAATGGCCTAGGGGAAAAGTACACACACCATTGTAATCGGGCGAGATTCTACTTTCAAATGCAACAGGAATTAATGGAGTTCGTCAATCCGTTCGCGAGATATGGGAGTTTGAAGTTAAGGAATGGTTGAGAAACCAACAAAATTTTCGCAAGTCTGATACTCGAAACCAATAACTACTACGGCCTAGGGCAAAAATACACATACCATTCTAATCGGACGAGTTTCTGTTTCAGATGCAACACTAATTTCTCCAGTTCGTCAATCCGTTCGCGAGATATGGGAGTTTGAAGTAAAGGAATGGTTGAGAAACCATCAAAATTTTCGCAAGTCTGATACTCGAAACCAATAACAACAAAGGCCTAGGGGAAAAATAGACATACCTTTGTAAGCGGGCGAGTTTCTACTTTCAGATGCAACAGGAATTTCTCTATTTCGTCAATCCGTTCGCGAGATATGGGAGTTTGAAGTTAAGGAATGCTTGAGAAACCATCAAAATTTTCGGTGGTCTGATACTCGAAACCAATAACTGGCATGGCCTAGGGGAAAAGTACACACACCATTGTAATCGAGCGAGTTTCTACTTTCAGATGCAACAGGAATTTCTCGAGCTCGTCAATCCGTTCGCGAGATATGGGAGTTTGAATTTAAGGAATGGATGAGAAACCATCAAAATTTTCGCTGGTCTGATACACGAAACCAATAACAGGAATGGCCTAGGGGAACAGTACACACACCATTGTAATCGGGCGAGATTCTACTTTCAGATGCAACAGGAATTAATGGAGTTCGTCAATCCGTTCGCGAGATATGGGTGTTTCCAGTTAAGGAATGGTTGAGAAACCACCAAAATTTTCGCAAGTCTGATACTCGAAACCAATAACTACAAAGGCCTAGGTGAAAAACACACATATCTTTGTAATCGGGCGAGTTTCTACTTTCAGATGCAACAGGAATTTCTCGAGTTCGTCAATCCGTTCGCGAGAAATGGGAGTTTGAAGTTATGGAATGGTTGAGAAACTATCAAAATTTTCGCAAGTCTGATACCCGAAACCAATAACTATAAAGGCCTAGGTGAAACACACACATATCTTTGTAATCGAGCGAGTTTCTACTTTCAGATGCAACAGGAATTTCTCGAGTTCGTCAATCCGTTCGCGAGATATGGGAGTTTGAAGTTACGGAATGGATGAGAAACCATCAAACTTTTCGCTGGTCTGATACTCGAAACCAATAACTGGAATGGCCTAGGGGAAAAGTACACACACCATTGTAATCGGGCGAGATTCTACTTTCAAATGCAACAGGAATTAATGGAGTTCGTCAATCCGTTCGCGAGATATGGGAGTTTGAAGTTAAGGAATGGTTGAGAAACCAACAAAATTTTCGCAAGTCTGATACTCGAAACCAATAACTACTACGGCCTAGGGCAAAAATACACATACCATTCTAATCGGACGAGTTTCTGTTTCAGATGCAACACTAATTTCTCCAGTTCGTCAATCCGTTCGCGAGATATGGGAGTTTGAATTTAAGGAATGGATGAGAAACCATCAAAATTTTCGCTGGTCTGATACTCGAAACCAATAACTGGAATGGCCTAGGGGAACAGTACACACACCATTGTAATCGGGCGAGATTCTTCTTTCAGATGCAACAGGAATTAATGGAGTTCGTCAATCAGTTCGCGAGATATGGGTGTTACAAGTTAAGGAATGGTTGAGAAACCATCAAAATTTTCGCAAGTCTGATACTCGAAACCAATAACTACTACGGCCTAGGGCAAAAATACACGTACCATTCTAATCGGACGAGTTTCTGTTTCAGATGCAACACTAATTTCTCCAGTTCGTCAATCCGTTCGCGAGATATGGGAGTTTGAAGTAAAGGAATGGTTGAGAAACCATCAAAATTTTCGCAAGTCTGATACTCGAAACCAATAACAACAAAGGCCTAGGGGAAAAATAGACATACCTTTGTAAGCGGGCGAGTTTCTACTTTCAGATGCAACAGGAATTTCTCTATTTCGTCAATCCGTTCGCGAGATATGGGAGTTTGAAGTTAAGGAATGCTTGAGAAACCATCAAAATTTTCGGTGGTCTGATACTCGAAACAAATAACTGGCATGGCCTAGGGGAAAAGTACACACACCATTGTAATCGGGCGAGCTTCTACTTTCAGATGCAACAGGAATTTCCCGAGTTCGTCAATCCGTTCGCGAGATATGGGTGTTTGAAGTTAAGGAATGGTTGAGAAACAATCAAAATTTTCGTTGGTCTGATACTCGAAACCAATAACTGGCACGGCCTAGGGGAAAAGTACACACACCGTTGTAATCGGGCGAGTTTCTACTTTCAGATGCAACAGGAATTTCTCGAGCTCGTCAATCCGTTCGCGAGATATGGGAGTTTGAATTTAAGGAATGGATGAGAAACCATCAAAATTTTCGCTGGTCTGATACTCGAAACCAATAACTGGAATGGCCTAGGGGAACAGTACACACACCATTGTAATCGGGCGAGATTCTTCTTTCAGATGCAACAGGAATTAATGGAGTTCGTCAATCAGTTCGCGAGATATGGGTGTTACAAGTTAAGGAATGGTTGAGAAACCATCAAAATTTTCGCAAGTCTGATACTCGAAACCAATAACTACTACGGCCTAGGGCAAAAATACACGTACCATTCTAATCGGACGAGTTTCTGTTTCAGATGCAACACTAATTTCTCCAGTTCGTCAATCCGTTCGCGAGATATGGGAGTTTGAAGTAAAGGAATGGTTGAGAAACCATCAAAATTTTCGCAAGTCTGATACTCGAAACCAATAACAACAAAGGCCTAGGGGAAAAATAGACATACCTTTGTAAGCGGGCGAGTTTCTACTTTCAGATGCAACAGGAATTTCTCTATTTCGTCAATCCGTTCGCGAGATATGGGAGTTTGAAGTTAAGGAATGCTTGAGAAACCATCAAAATTTTCGGTGGTCTGATACTCGAAACAAATAACTGGCATGGCCTAGGGGAAAAGTACACACACCATTGTAATCGGGCGAGCTTCTACTTTCAGATGCAACAGGAATTTCCCGAGTTCGTCAATCCGTTCGCGAGATATGGGTGTTTGAAGTTAAGGAATGGTTGAGAAACAATCAAAATTTTCGTTGGTCTGATACTCGAAACCAATAACTGGCACGGCCTAGGGGAAAAGTACACACACCGTTGTAATCGGGCGAGTTTCTACTTTCAGATGCAACAGGAATTTCTCGAGCTCGTCAATCCGTTCGCGAGATATGGGAGTTTGAAGTTAAGGAATGGATGAGAAACCATCAAAATTTTCGCTGGTCTGATACTCGAAACCAATAACTGGAATGGCCTAGGGGAACAGTACACACACCATTGTAATCGGGCGAGATTCTACTTTCAGATGCAACAGGAATTAATGGAGTTCGTCAATCCGTTCGCGAGATATGGGTGTTTCAAGTTAAGGAATGGTTGAGAAACCATCAAAATTTTCGCAAGTCTGATACTCGAAACCAATGACTACAAAGGCCTAGGTGAAAAACACACATATCTTTCTAATCGGGCGAGTTTCTACTTTCAGATGCAACAGGAATTTCTCGAGTTCGTCAATCCGTTCGCGAGAAATGGGAGTTTGAAGTTATGGAATGGTTGAGAAACTATCAAAATTTTCGCAAGTCTGATACCCGAAACCAATAACTACATAGGCCTAGGTGAAAAACACACATATCTTTGTAATCGGGCGAGTTTCTACTTTCAGATGCAACAGGAATTTCTCGAGTTCGTCAATCCGTTCGCGAGATATGGGAGTTTGAATTTAAGGAATGGTTGAGCAACCATCAACATTTTCGCAAGTCTGATACTCGAAACCAATAACTGGAATGACCTAGGGGAAAAGTACACAGACCATTGTAATAGGGCGATATTCTGCTTCCAGGTGCAACAGGAATTTCTCGAGTTCGTCAATCCGTTCGCGAGATATGGAAGTTTGAAGTTAAGGAATGGTTGACAAACTATCAAAATTTTCGCAAGTCTGATACTCGAAACCAATAACTACATAGGCCTAGGTGAAAAACACACATATCTTTGTAATCGGGCGAGTTTCTACTTTCAGATGCAACAGGAATTTCTCGATTTCGTCAATCCGTTCGCGAGAAATGGGAGTTTGAAGTTAAGGAATGGTTGAGGAACTATCAAAATTTTCGCAAGTCTAATACTCGAAAACAATAACTACAAAGGCCTAGGTGAAAAACACACATATCTTTGTAATCGGGCGAGTTTGTACTATCAGATGCAACAGGAATTTCTGGAGTTCGTCAATCCGTTCGCGAGATATGGGAGTTTGAATTTAAGGAATGGTTGAGAAACCATCAAAATTTTCGCAACTCTGACACTCGAAACCAATAACTACAAAGGCGTAGGTGAAAAACACACATATCTTTGTAATCGGGCGAGTTTCTACTTTCAGATGCAACAGGAATTTCTCGAGTTCGTCAATCCGTTAGCGAGATATGGGAGCTTCAATTTAAGGAATGGTTGAGCAACCATCAAAATTTTCGCAAGTCTGATACTCGAAACCAATAACTGGAATGACCTGGGGGAAAAGTACACACACCATTGTAATCGGGCGATTTTCTGCTTCCAGGTGCAACAGGAATTTCTCGAGTTCGACAATCCGTTCGCGAGATATGGGAGTTTGAAGTTAAGGAATGGTTGACAAACTCAAAATTTTCGCTGGTCTGATACTCGAAACCAATAACTGGAATGGCCTAGGGGAAAAGTACACACACCATTGTAATCGGACGAGTTTCTACTTTCAGATGCAACAGGAACTTCCCGAGTTCGTCAATCCGTTCGCGAGATATGGGAGTTTGAAGTTAAGGAATGGTTGAGAAACCATCAAAATTTTCGTTGATCTGATACTCGAAACCAATAACTGGAATGGCGTAGGGGAAAAGTACACATACCATTGTAATCGAGCGAGTTTCTACTTTCAGATGCAACAGGAATTTCTCGAGCTCGTCAATCCGTTCGCGAGATATGGGAGATTGAAGTTATGGAATGGATGAGAAACCATCAAAATTTTCGCTGGTCTGATACTCGAAACCAATAACTGGAATGGCCTAGGGGAACAGTACATACACCATTGTAATCGGGCGACATTCTACTTTCAGATGCAACAGGAATTTCCCGAGTTCGTCAATCCGTTCGCGAGATATGGGTGTTTGAAGTTAAGGAATGGTTGAGAAACCATCAAAATTTTCGTTGGTCTGATACTCGAAACCAATAACTGGCATGGCCTAGGGGAAAAGTACACACACCGTTGTAATCGGGCGAGTTTCTACTTTCAGATGCAACAGGAATTTCTCGAGCTCGTCAATCCGTTCGCGAGGTATGGGTGTTTCAAGTTACGGAATGGTTGGGAAACCATCAAAATTTTCGCAAGTCTGATACTCGAAACCAATAACTACAAAGGCCTAGGTGAAAAACACACATATCTTTGTAATCGGGCGAGTTTCTGCTTCCAGGTGCAACAGGAATTTATCGAGTTCGTCAATCCGTTCGCGAGATATTGGAGTTTGAATTTAAGGAATGGTTGAGCAACCATCAACATTTTCGCAAGTCTGATACTCGAAACCAATAACTACATAGGCCTAGGAGAAAAACACACATATCTTTGTAATCGGGCGAGTTTCTACTTTCAGATGCAACAGGAATTTCTCGAGTACGTCAGTCCGTTCGCGAGATATGGGAGTTTGAATTTAAGGAATGTTTGAGAAACCATCAAAATTTTCGCTTGTCTAATACTCGAAACCAATAACTGGAATGGCCTAGGGGAAAAGTACACACACCATTGTAATCGGGCGAGTTTTTACTTTCAGATGCAACAGGAGTTTCTCGAGTTCGTCAAACAGTTCGCGAGATATGGGAGTTTGAAGTTAAGGAATGGTTGAGAAACCATCAAAATTTTCGCTGGTCTGATACTCGAAACCAATAACTGGAATGGGCTAGGGGAAAAGTACACACACCATTGTAATCGGGCGAGATTTTACTTTCAGGTGCAACAGGAATTAATGGAGTTCGTCAATCCGTTCGCGAGATATGGGAGTTTGAAATTAAGGAATGGTTGACAAACTCAAAATTTTCGCTGGTCTGATACTCGAAACCAATAACTGGAATGGCCTAGGGGAAAAGTACCCACACCATTGTAATCGGACGAGTTTCTACTTTCAGATGCAACAGGAATTTCCCGAGTTCGTCAATCCGTTCGCGAGATATGGGAGTTTGAAGTTAAGGAATGGTTGAGAAACCATCAAAATTTTCGTTGGTCTGATACTCGAAACCAATAACTGGAATGGCGTAGGGGAAAAGTACACATACCATTGTAATCGAGCGAGTTTCTACTTTCAGATGCAACAGGAATTTCTCGAGCTCGTCAATCCGTTCGCGAGATATGGGAGTTTGAAGTTAAGGAATGGTTGACAAACTATCAAAATTTTCGCAAGTCTGATACTCGAAACCAATAACTACATAGGCCTAGGTGGAAAACACACATATCTTTGTAATCGGGCGAGTTTCTACTTTCAGATGCAACAGGAATTTCTCGATTTCGTCAATCCGTTCGCGAGATATGGGAGTTTGAAGTTAAGGAATTGTTGAGAACCCATCAAAATTTTCGCAAGTCTGATACACGAAACCAATAACTACAAAGGCCTAGGTGAGAAACACACATATCTTTGTAATCGGGCGAGTTTCTACTTTCAGATGCAACAGGAATTTCTCGAGATCGTCAATCCGTTCGCGAGATATGGGAGTTTGAATTTAAGGAATGGTTGAGAAACCATCAAAATTTTCGCAACTCTGATACTCGAAACCAATAACTACAAAGGCATAGGTGAAAAACACACATATCTTTGTAATCGGGCGAGTTTCTACTTTCAGATGCAACAGGAATTTCTCGAGTTCGTCAATCCGTTAGCGAGATATGAGAGCTTCAATTTAAGGAATGGTTGAGCAACCATCAAAATTTTCGCAAGTCTGATACTCGAAACCAATAACTGGAATGATCTAGGGGAAAAGTACACACACCATTGTAATCGGGCGATTTTCTGCTTCCAGGTGCAACAGGAATTTCTCGAGTTCGTCAATCCGTTCGCGAGATATGGGAGTTTGAAGTTAAGGAATGGATGAGAAACCATCAAAATTTTCGCTGGTCTGATACTCGAAACCAATAACTACAAAAGCCTAGGTGAAAAACACACATATCTTTGTAATCGGGCGAGTTTCTACTTTCAGATGCAACAGGAATTTCTCGATTTCGTCAATCCGTTCGCGAGATATGGGTGTTTGAAGTTAAGGAATGGTTGACAAACTATCAAAATTTTCGCAAGTCTGATACTCGAAACCAATAACTACATAGGCCTAGGGGAAAAGTACACATACCATTGTAATCGAGCGAGTTTCTACTTTCAGATGCAACAGGAATTTCTCGAGCTCGTCAATCCGTTCGCGAGATATGGGAGTCTGAAGTTAAGGAATGGATGAGAAACCATCAAAATTTTCGCTGGTCTGATACTCGAAACCAATAACTGGAATGGCCTAGGGGAACAGTACACACACCATTGTAATCGGGCGAGATTCTACTTTCAGATGCAACAGGAATTAATGGAGTTCGTCAATCCGTTCGCGAGATATGGGTGTTTCATGTTAAGGAATGGTTGAGAAACCATCAAAATTTTCGCAAGTCTGATACTCGAAACCAATAACTACAAAGGCCTAGGTGAAAAACACACATATCTTTGTAATCGGGCGAGTTTCTACTTTCAGATGCAACAGGAATTTCTCGATTTCGTCAACCCGTTCGCGAGATATGGGTGTTTGAAGTTAAGGAATGGTTGACAAACCTTCAAAATTTTCGCAAGTCTGATACTCGAAACCAATAACTACATAGGCCTAGGTGAAAAACACACATATCTTTGTAATCGGGCGAGTTTCTACTTTCAGATGCAACAGGAATTTCTCGAGATCGTCAATCCGTTCGCGAGATATGGGTGTTTGAAGTTAAGGAATGGTTGACAAACTATCAAAATTTTCGCAAGTCTGATACTCGAAACCAATAACTACATAGGCCTAGGGGAAAAGTACACATACCATTGTAATCGAGCGAGTTTCTACTTTCAGATGCAACAGGAATTTCTCGAGCTCGTCAATCCGTTCGCGAGATATGGGAGTCTGAAGTTAAGGAATGGATGAGAAACCATCAAAATTTTCGCTGGTCTGATACTCGAAACCAATAACTGGAATGGCCTAGGGGAACTGTACACACACCATTGTAATCGGGCGAGATTCTACTTTCAGATGCAACAGGAATTAATGGAGTTCGTCAATCCGTTCGCGAGATATGGGTGTTTCATGTTAAGGAATGGTTGAGAAACCATCAAAATTTTCGCAAGTCTGATACTCGAAACCAATAACTACTACGGCCTAGGGCAAAAATACACGTACCATTCTAATCGGACGAGTTTCTGTTTCAGATGCAACACTAATTTCTCCAGTTCGTCAATCCGTTCGCGAGATATGGGAGTTTGAAGTAAAGGAATGGTTGAGAAACCATCAAAATTTTCGCAAGTCTGATACTCGAAACCAATAACAACAAAGGCCTAGGGGAAAAACACACATATCTTTCTAATCGGGCGAGTTTCTACTTTCAGATGCAACAGGAATTTCTCGAGTTCGTCAATCCGTTCGCGAGAAATGGGAGTTTGAAGTTATGGAATGGTTGAGAAACTATCAAAATTTTCGCAAGTCTGATACCCGAAACCAGTAACTATAAAGGCCTAGGTCAAAAACACACATATCTTTGTAATCGAGCGATTTTCTGCTTCCAGGTGCAACATGAATTTCTCGAGTTCGACAATCCGTTCGCGATATGGGAGTTTGAAGTTAAGGAATGGTTGACAAACTCAAAATTTTCGCTGGTCTGATACTCGAAACCAATAACTGGAATGGCCTAGGGGAAAAGTACACACACCATTGTAATCGGACGAGTTTCTACTTTCAGATGCAACAGGAACTTCCCGAGTTCGTCAATCCGTTCGCGAGATATGGGAGTTTGAAGTTAAGGAATGGTTGAGAAACCATCAAAATTTTCGTTGATCTGATACTCGAAACCAATAACTGGAATGGCGTAGGGGAAAAGTACACATACCATTGTAATCGAGCGAGTTTCTACTTTCAGATGCAACAGGAATTTCTCGAGCTCGTCAATCCGTTCGCGAGATATGGGAGGTTGAAGTTATGGAATGGATGAGAAACCATCAAAATTTTCGCTGGTCTGATACTCGAAACCAATAACTGGAATGGCCTAGGGGAACAGTACATACACCATTGTAATCGGGCGACATTCTACTTTCAGATGCAACAGGAATTTCCCGAGTTCGTCAATCCGTTCGCGAGATATGGGTGTTTGAAGTTAAGGAATGGTTGAGAAACCATCAAAATTTTCGTTGGTCTGATACTCGAAACCAATAACTGGCATGGCCTAGGGGAAAAGTACACACACCGTTGTAATCGGGCGAGTTTCTACTTTCAGATGCAACAGGAATTTCTCGAGCTCGTCAATCCGTTCGCGAGGTATGGGTGTTTCAAGTTACGGAATGGTTGGGAAACCATCAAAATTTTCGCAAGTCTGATACTCGAAACCAATAACTACAAAGGCCTAGGTGAAAAACACACATATCTTTGTAATCGGGCGAGTTTCTGCTTCCAGGTGCAACAGGAATTTCTCGAGTTCGTCAATCCGTTCGCGAGATATTGGAGTTTGAATTTAAGGAATGGTTGAGCAACCATCAACATTTTCGCAAGTCTGATACTCGAAACCAATAACTACATAGGCCTAGGTGAAAAACACACATATCTTTGTAATCGGGCGAGTTTCTACTTTCAGATGCAACAGGAATTTCTCGAGTACGTCAGTCCGTTCGCGAGATATGGGAGTTTGAATTTAAGGAATGGTTGAGAAACCATCAAAATTTTCGTTGGTCTGATACTCGAAACCAATAACTGGCATGGCCTAGGGGAAAAGTACACATACCATTGTAATCGAGCGAGTTTCTACTTTCAGATGCAACAGGGATTTCTCGAGCTCGTCAATCCGTTCGCGAGATATGGGAGTCTGAAGTTAAGGAATGGATGAGAAACCATCAAAATTTTCGCTGGTCTGATACTCGAAACCAATAACTGGAATGGCCTAGGGGAACAGTACACACACCATTGTAATCGGGCGAGATTCTACTTTCAGATGCAACAGGAATTAATGGAGTTCGTCAATCCGTTCGCGAGATATGGGTGTTTCATGTTAAGGAATGGTTGAGAAACCATCAAAATTTTCGCAAGTCTGATACTCGAAACCAATAACTACAAAGGCCTAGGTGAAAAACACACATATCTTTGTAATCGGGCGAGTTTCTACTTTCAGATGCAACAGGAATTTCTCGATTTCGTCAACCCGTTCGCGAGATATGGGTGTTTGAAGTTAAGGAATGGTTGACAAACTATCAAAATTTTCGCAAGTCTGATACTCGAAACCAATAACTACATAGGCCTAGGTGAAAAACACACATATCTTTGTAATCGGGCGAGTTTCTACTTTCAGATGCAACAGGAATTTCTCGAGTTCGTCAATCCGTTCGCGAGATATGGGTGTTTGAAGTTAAGGAATGGTTGACAAACTATCAAAATTTTCGCAAGTCTGATACTCGAAACCAATAACTACATAGGCCTAGGGGAAAAGTACACATACCATTGTAATCGAGCGAGTTTCTACTTTCAGATGCAACAGGAATTTCTCGAGCTCGTCAATCCGTTCGCGAGATATGGGAGTCTGAAGTTAAGGAATGGATGAGAAACCATCAAAATTTTCGCTGGTCTGATACTCGAAACCAATAACTGGAATGGCCTAGGGGAACAGTACACACACCATTGTAATCGGGCGAGATTCTACTTTCAGATGCAACAGGAATTAATGGAGTTCGTCAATCCGTTCGCGAGATATGGGTGTTTCATGTTAAGGAATGGTTGAGAAACCATCAAAATTTTCGCAAGTCTGATACTCGAAACCAATAACTACTACGGCCTAGGGCAAAAATACACGTACCATTCTAATCGGACGAGTTTCTGTTTCAGATGCAACACTAATTTCTCCAGTTCGTCAATCCGTTCGCGAGATATGGGAGTTTGAAGTAAAGGAATGGTTGAGAAACCATCAAAATTTTCGCAAGTCTGATACTCGAAACCAATAACAACAAAGGCCTAGGGGAAAAATAGACATACCTTTGTAAGCGGGCGAGTTTCTACTTTCAGATGCAACAGGAATTTCTCTATTTCGTCAATCCGTTCGCGAGATATGGGAGTTTGAAGTTAAGGAATGCTTGAGAAACCATCAAAATTTTCGGTGGTCTGATACTCGAAACAAATAACTGGCATGGCCTAGGGGAAAAGTACACACACCATTGTAATCGGGCGAGCTTCTACTTTCAGATGCAACAGGAATTTCCCGAGTTCGTCAATCCGTTCGCGAGATATGGGTGTTTGAAGTTAAGGAATGGTTGAGAAACAATCAAAATTTTCGTTGGTCTGATACTCGAAACCAATAACAGGCACGGCCTAGGGGAAAAGTACACACACCGTTGTAATCGGGCGAGTTTCTACTTTCAGATGCAACAGGAATTTCTCGAGCTCGTCAATCCGTTCGCGAGATATGGGAGTTTGAAGTTAAGGAATGGATGAGAAACCATCAAAATTTTCGCTGGTCTGATACTCGAAACCAATAACTGGAATGGCCTAGGGGAACAGTACACACACCATTGTAATCGGGCGAGATTCTACTTTCAGATGCAACAGGAATTAATGGAGTTCGTCAATCCGTTCGCGAGATATGGGTGTTTCAAGTTAAGGAATGGTTGAGAAACCATCAAAATTTTCGCAAGTCTGATACTCGAAACCAATGACTACAAAGGCCTAGGTGAAAAACACACATATCTTTCTAATCGGGCGAGTTTCTACTTTCAGATGCAACAGGAATTTCTCGAGTTCGTCAATCCGTTCGCGAGAAATGGGAGTTTGAAGTTATGGAATGGTTGAGAAACTATCAAAATTTTCGCAAGTCTGATACCCGAAACCAATAACTATAAAGGCCTAGGTGAAAAACACACATATCTTTGTAATCGAGCGTGTTTCTACTTTCAGATGCAACAGGAATTTCTCGAGTTCGTCAATCCGTTCGCGAGATATGGGAGTTTGAATTTAAGGAATGGTTGAGCAACCATCAACATTTTCGCAAGTCTGATACTCGAAACCAATAACTGGAATGACCTAGGGGAAAAGTACACACACCCTTGTAATAGGGCGATATTCTGCTTCCAGGTGCAACAGGAATTTCTCGAGTTCGTCAATCCGTTCGCGAGATATGGAAGTTTGAAGTTAAGGAATGGTTGACAAACTATCAAAATTTTCGCAAGTCTGATACTCGAAACCAATAACTACATAGGCCTAGGTGAAAAACACACATATCTTTGTAATCGGGCGAGTTTCTACTTTCAGATGCAACAGGAATTTCTCGATTTCGTCAATCCGTTCGCGAGAAATGGGAGTTTGAAGTTAAGGAATGGTTGAGGAACTATCAAAATTTTCGCAAGTCTGATACTCGAAAACAATAACTACAAAGGCCTAGGTGAAAAACACACATATCTTTGTAATCGGGCGAGTTTCTACTATCAGATGCAACATGAATTTCTGGAGTTCGTCAATCCGTTCGCGAGATATGGGAGTTTGAATTTAAGGAATGGTTGAGAAACCATCAAAATTTTCGCAACTCTGATACTCGAAACCAATAACTACAAAGGCATAAGTGAAAAACACACATATCTTTGTAATCGGGCGAGTTTCTACTTTCAGATGCAACAGGAATTTCTCGAGTTCGTCAATCCGTTAGCGAGATATGGGAGCTTCAATTTAAGGAATGGTTGAGCAACCATCAAAATGTTCGCAAGTCTGATACTCGAAACCAATAACTGGAATGACCTGGGGGAAAAGTACACACACCATTGTAATCGGGCGATTTTCTGCTTCCAGGTGCAACAGGAATTTCTCGAGTACGACAATCCGTTCGCGAGATATGGGAGTTTGAAGTTAAGGAATGGTTGACAAACTCAAAATTTTCGCTGGTCTGATACTCGAAACCAATAACTGGAATGGCCTAGGGGAAAAGTACACACACCATTGTAATCGGACGAGTTTCTACTTTCAGATGCAACAGGAACTTCCCGAGTTCGTCAATCCGTTCGCGAGATATGGGAGTTTGAAGTTAAGGAATGGTTGAGAAACCATCAAAATTTTCGTTGATCTGATACTCGAAACCAATAACTGGAATGCCGTAGGGGAAAAGTACACATACCATTGTAATCGAGCGAGTTTCTACTTTCAGATGCAACAGGAATTTCTCGAGCTCGTCAATCCGTTCGCGAGATATGGGAGTTTGAATTTAAGGAATGGTTGAGCAACCATCAACATTTTCGCAAGTCTGATACTCGAAACCAATAACTGGAATGACCTAGGGGAAAAGTACACACACCATTGTAATAGGGCGATATTCTGCTTCCAGGTGCAACAGGAATTTCTCGAGTTCGTCAATCCGTTCGCGAGATATGGAAGTTTGAAGTTAAGGAATGGTTGACAAACTATCAAAATTTTCGCAAGTCTGATACTCGAAACCAATAACTACATAGGCCTAGGTGAAAATAACACATATCTTTGTAATCGGGCGAGTTTCTACTTTCAGATGCAACAGGAATTTCTCGATTTCGTCAATCCGTTCGCGAGAAATGGGAGTTTGAAGTTAAGGAATGGTTGAGGAACTATCAAAATTTTCGCAAGTCTAATACTCGAAAACAATAACTACAAAGGCCTAGGTGAAAAACACACATATCTTTGAAATCGGGCGAGTTTCTACTATCAGATGCAACAGGAATTTCTGGAGTTCGTCAATCCGTTCGCGAGATATGGGAGTTTGAATTTAAGGAATGGTTGAGAAACCATCAAAATTTTCGCAACTCTGATACTCGAAACGAATAACTACAAAGGCATAGGTGAAAAACACACATATCTTTGTAATCGGGCGAGTTTCTACTTTCAGATGCAACAGGAATTTCTCGAGTTCGTCAATCCGTTAGCGAGATATGGGAGCTTCAATTTAAGGAATGGTTGAGCAACCATCAAAATTTTCGCAAGTCTGATACTCGAAACCAATAACTGGAATGACCTGGGGGAAAAGTACACACACCATTGTAATCGGGCGATTTTCTGCTTCCAGGTGCAACAGGAATTTCTCGAGTTCGACAATCCGTTCGCGAGATATGGGAGTTTGAAGTTAAGGAATGGTTGACAAACTCAAAATTTTCGCTGGTCTGATACTCGAAACCAATAACTGGAATGGCCTAGGGGAAAAGTACACACACCATTGTAATCGGACGAGTTTCTACTTTCAGATGCAACAGGAACTTCCCGAGTTCGTCAATCCGTTCGCGAGATATGGGAGTTTGAAGTTAAGGAATGGTTGAGAAACCATCAAAATTTTCGTTGATCTGATACTCGAAACCAATAACTGGAATGGCGTAGGGGAAAAGTACACATACCATTGTAATCGAGCGAGTTTCTACTTTCAGATGCAACAGGAATTTCTCGAGCTCGTCAATCCGTTCGCGAGATATGGGAGATTGAAGTTATGGAATGGATGAGAAACCATCAAAATTTTCGCTGGTCTGATACTCGAAACCAATAACTGGAATGGCCTAGGGGAACAGTACATACACCATTGTAATCGGGCGACATTCTACTTTCAGATGCAACAGGAATTTCCCGAGTTCGTCAATCCGTTCGCGAGATATGGGTGTTTGAAGTTAAGGAATGGTTGAGAAACCATCAAAATTTTCGTTGGTCTGATACTCGAAACCAATAACTGGCATCGCCTAGGGGAAAAGTACACACACCGTTGTAATCGGGCGAGTTTCTACTTTCAGATGCAACAGGAATTTCTCGAGCTCGTCAATCCGTTCGCGAGGTATGGGTGTTTCAAGTTACGGAATGGTTGGGAAACCATCAAAATTTTCGCAAGTCTGATACTCGAAACCAATAACTACAAAGGCCTAGGTGAAAAACACACATATCTTTGTAATCGGGCGAGTTTCTGCTTCCAGGTGCAACAGGAATTTCTCGAGTTCGTCAATCCGTTCGCGAGATATTGGAGTTTGAATTTAAGGAATGGTTGAGCAACCATCAACATTTTCGCAAGTCTGATACTCGAAACCAATAACTACATAGGCCTAGGTGAAAAACACACATATCTTTGTAATCGGGCGAGTTTCTACTTTCAGATGCAACAGGAATTTCTCGAGTACGTCAGTCCGTTCGCGAGATATGGGAGTTTGAATTTAAGGAATGTTTGAGAAACCATCAAAATTTTCGCTTGTCTAATACTCGAAACCAATAACTGGAATGGCCTAGGGGAAAAGTACACACACCATTGTAATCGGGCGAGTTTTTACTTTCAGATGCAACAGGAGTTTCTCGAGTTCGTCAAACAGTTCGCGAGATATGGGAGTTTGAAGTTAAGGAATGGTTGAGAAACCATCAAAATTTTCGCTGGTCTGATACTCGAAACCAATAACTGGAATGGGCTAGGGGAAAAGTACACACACCATTGTAATCGGGCGAGATTTTACTTTCAGGTGCAACAGGAATTAATGGAGTTCGTCAATCCGTTCGCGAGATATGGGAGTTTGAAATTAAGGAATGGTTGACAAACTCAAAATTTTCGCTGGTCTGATACTCGAAACCAATAACTGGAATGGCCTAGGGGAAAAGTACCCACACCATTGTAATCGGACGAGTTTCTACTTTCAGATGCAACAGGAATTTCCCGAGTTCGTCAATCCGTTCGCGAGATATGGGAGTTTGAAGTTAAGGAATGGTTGAGAAACCATCAAAATTTTCGTTGGTCTGATACTCGAAACCAATAACTGGAATGGCGTAGGGGAAAAGTACACATACCATTGTAATCGAGCGAGTTTCAACTTTCAGATGCAACAGGAATTTCTCGAGCTCGTCAATCCGTTCGCGAGATATGGGAGTTTGAAGTTAAGGAATGGTTGAGAAACCATCAAAATTTTCGTTGGTCTGATACTCGAAACCAATAACTGGAATGGCGTAGGGGAAAAGTACACATACCATTGTAATCGAGCGAGTTTCAACTTTCAGATGCAACAGGAATTTCTCGAGCTCGTCAATCCGTTCGCGAGATATGGGAGTTTGAAGTTAAGGAATGGATGACAAACTATCAAACTTCTCGCAAGTCTGATACTCGAAACCAATAACTACATAGGCCTAGGTGAAAAACACACACATCTTTGTAATCGGGCTAGTTTCTACTTTCAGATGCAACAGGAATTTCTCGAGTTCGTCAATCCTTTCGCCAGAAATGGGAGTTTGAAGTTATGGAATGGTTGAGAAACTATCAAAATTTTGCCAAGACTGATACCCGAAACCAATAACTATAAAGGCCTAGGTGAAAAACACACGTATCTTTGTAATCGGGCGAGTTTCTACTTTCAGATGCAACAGGAATTTCTCGAGTTCGTCAATCCGTTCGCGAGATATTGGAGTTTGAATTTAAGGAATGGTTGAGCAACCATCAACATTTTCGCAAGTCTGATACTCGAAACCAATAACTGGAATGACCTAGGGGAAAAGTGCACACACCATTGTAATCGGGCGATTTTCTGCTTCCAGGTGCAACAGGAATTTCTCGAGTTCGTCAATCCGTTCGCGAGATATGGGAGTTTGAAGTTAAGGAATGGTTGACAAACTATCAAAATTTTCGCAAGTCTGATACTCGAAACCAATAACTACATTGGCCTAGGTGGAAAACACACATATCTTTGTAATCGGGCGAGTTTCTACTTTCAGATGCAACAGGAATTTCTCGATTTCGTCAATCCGTTCGCGAGATATGGTAGTTTGAAGTTAAGGAATGGTTGACAAACTATCAAAATTTTCGCAAGTCTGATACTCGAAACCAATAACTACATAGGCCTAGGTGAAAAACACACATATCTTTGTAATCGGGCGAGTTTCTACTTTCAGATGCAACAGGAATTTCTCGATTTCGTCAATCCGTTCGCGAGATATGGGAGTTTGAAGTTAAGGAATTGTTGAGAACCCATCAAAATTTTCGCAAGTCTGATACACGAAACCAATAACTACAAAGGCCTAGGTGAAAAACACACATATCTTTGTAATCGGGCGAGTTTCTACTTTCAGATGCAACAGGAATTTCTCGAGATCGTCAATCCGTTCGCGAGATATGGGAGTTTGAATTTAAGGAATGGTTGAGAAACCATCAAAATTTTCGCAACTCTGATACTCGAAACCAATAACTACAAAGGCATAGGTGAAAAACACACATATCTTTGTAATCGGGCGAGTTTCTACTTTCAGATGCAACAGGAATTTCTCGAGTTCGTCAATCCGTTAGCGAGATATGAGAGCTTCAATTTAAGGAATGGTTGAGCAACCATCAAAATTTTCGCAAGTCTGATACTCGAAACCAATAACTGGAATGATCTAGGGGAAAAGTACACACACCATTGTAATCGGGCGATTTTCTGCTTCCAGGTGCAACAGGAATTTCTCGAGTTCGTCAATCCGTTCGCGAGATATGGGAGTTTGAAGTTAAGGAATGGATGAGAAACCATCAAAATTTTCGCTGGTCTGATACTCGAAACCAATAACTACAAAGGCCTAGGTGAAAAACACACATATCTTTGTAATCGGGCGAGTTTCTACTTTCAGATGCAACAGGAATTTCTCGATTTCGTCAATCCGTTCGCGAGATATGGGTGTTTGAAGTTAAGGAATGGTTGACAAACTATCAAAATTTTCGCAAGTCTGATACTCGAAACCAATAACTACATAGGCCTAGGGGAAAAGTACACATACCATTGTAATCGAGCGAGTTTCTACTTTCAGATGCAACAGGAATTTCTCGAGCTCGTCAATCCGTTCGCGAGATATGGGAGTCTGAAGTTAAGGAATGGATGAGAAACCATCAAAATTTTCGCTGGTCTGACACTCGAAACCAATAACTGGAATGGCCTAGGGGAACAGTACACACACCATTGTAATCGGGCGAGATTCTACTTTCAGATGCAACAGGAATTAATGGAGTTCGTCAATCCGTTCGCGAGATATGGGTGTTTCATGTTAAGGAATGGTTGAGAAACCATCAAAATTTTCGCAAGTCTGATACTCGAAACCAATAACTACAAAGGCCTAGGTGAAAAACACACATATCTTTGTAATCGGGCGAGTTTCTACTTTCAGATGCAACAGGAATTTCTCGATTTCGTCAACCCGTTCGCGAGATATGGGTGTTTGAAGTTAAGGAATGGTTGACAAACTATCAAAATTTTCGCAAGTCTGATACTCGAAACCAATAACTACATAGGCCTAGGTGAAAAACACACATATCTTTGTAATCGGGCGAGTTTCTACTTTCAGATGCAACAGGAATTTCTCGAGTTCGTCAATCCGTTCGCGAGAAATGGGAGTTTGAAGTTAAGGAATTGTTGAGAAACCATCAAAATTTTCGCAAATCTGATACACGAAACCAATAACTACAAAGGCCTAGGTGAAAAACACACATATCTTTGTAATCGGGCGAGTTTCTACTTTCAGATGCAACAGGAATTTCCCGAGGTCGTCAATCCGTTCGCGAAATATGGGAGTTTGAAGTTAAGGAATGGTTGAGAAACCATCAAAATTTTCGCTGGTCTGATACTCGAAACCAATAACTGGAATGGCCTAGGGGAAAAGTCCACACACCATTGTAATGGGGCGAGATTCTACTTTCAGATGCAACAGGAATTAATGGAGTTCGTCAATCCGTTCGCGAGATATGGGTGTTTCAAGTTAAGGAATGGTTGAGAAACCATCAAAATTTTCGCAAGTCTGATACACGAAACCAATAACTACAAAGGCCTAGGTGAAAAACACACATATCTTTGTAATCGGGCGAGTTTCTACTTTCAGATGCAACAGGAATTTCCCGAGTTCGTCAATCCGTTCGCTAGAAATGGGAGTTTGAAGTTAAGGAATGCTTGAGAAACCATCAAAATTTTCGGTGGTCTGATACTCGAAACCAATAACTGGCATGGTCTAGCGGAAAAGTCCACACACCATTCTAATCGGGCGAGTGCCTACTTTCAGATGCAACAGAAATTTCTGGAGTTCGTCAATCCGTTCGCGAGATATAGGAGTTTGAAGTTAAGGAATTGTTGAGAAACCATCAAAATTTTCGCAATTCTGATACCCGAAACCAATAACTATAAAGGCCGAGGTGAAAAACACACATATCTTTGTAATCGGGCGAGTTTCTGCTTTCAGATGCAACAGGAATTTCTCGAGTTCGTCAATCCGTTCGCGAGAAATGGGAGTTTGAAGTTAAGGAATGGTTGAGAAACTATCAAAATTTTCGCAAGTCTGATACCCGAAACCAATAACTATAAAGGCCTAGGTGAAAAACACATATCTTTGTAATCGGGCGAGTTTCTGCTTTCAGATGCAACAGGAATTTCTCCATTTCGTCAATCCGTTCGCGAGATATGGGAGTTTGAAGTTAAGGAATGCTTGAGAAACCATCAAAATTTTTGGTGGTCTGATACTCGAAACCAATAACTCGCATGGCCTAGGGGAAAAGTACACACACCATTGTAATCGGGCGAGTTTCTACTTTCAGATGCAACAGGAATTTCCCGAGTTCGTCAATCCGTTCGCGAGATATGGGAGTTTGAAGTTAAGGAATGGTTGAGAAACCATCAAAATATTCGTTGGTCTGATACTCGAAACCAATAACTGGAATGGCCTAGGGGAAAAGTACACGCACCATTGTAATCGAGCGAGTTTCTACTTTCAGATGCAACAGGAATTTCTCGAGTTCGTCAATCCGTTCGCGAGATATGGGAGTTTGAAGTTAAGGAATGGATGAGAAACCATCAAAATTTTCGCTGGTCTGATACTCGAAACCAATAACAGGAATGGCCTAGGGGAAAAGTACACACACCATTGTAATCGGGCGAGATTCTACTTTCAGATGCAACAGG
Source organism: Ptiloglossa arizonensis (assembly GCF_051014685.1). Taxonomy (NCBI): domain Eukaryota; kingdom Metazoa; phylum Arthropoda; class Insecta; order Hymenoptera; family Colletidae; genus Ptiloglossa; species Ptiloglossa arizonensis. The sequence goes on from NW_027478387.1 coordinate 1,560,774, forward strand.
AATTAATGGAGTTCGTCAATCCGTTCGCGAGATATGGGTGTTTCAAGTTAAGGAATGGTTGAGAAACCATCAAAATTTTCGCAAGTCTGATACTCGAAACCAATAACTACAAAGGCCTAGGTGAAAAACACACATATCTTTGTAATCGGGCGAGTTTCTACTTTCAGATGCAACAGGAATTTCTCGATTTCGTCAATCCGTTCGCGAGATATGGGAGTTTGAATTTAAGGAATGGTTGACAAACTATCAAAATTTTCGCAAGTCTGATACTCGAAACCAATAACTACATAGGCCTAGGTGAAAAACACACATATCTTTGTAATCGGGCGAGTTTCTACTTTCAGATGCAACAGGAATTTCTCGAGTTCGTCAATCCGTTCGCGAGAAATGGGAGTTTGAAGTTAAGGAATTGTTGAGAAACCATCAAAATTTTCGCAAGTCTGATACACGAAACCAATAACTACAAAGGCCTAGGTGAAAAACACACATATCTTTGTAATCGGGCGAGTTTCTACTTTCAGATGCAACAGGAATTTCCCGAGTTCGTCAATCCGTTCGCTAGAAATGGGAGTTTGAAGTTAAGGAATGCTTGAGAAACCATCAAAATTTTCGGTGGTCTGATACTCGAAACCAATAACTGGCATGGTCTAGCGGAAAAGTCCACACACCATTCTAATCGGGCGAGTGCCTACTTTCAGATGCAACAGAAATTTCTGGAGTTCGTCAATCCGTTCGCGAGATATAGGAGTTTGAAGTTAAGGAATTGTTGAGAAACCATCAAAATTTTCGCAATTCTGATACACGAAACCAATAACTACAAAGGCCTAGGTGAAAAACACACATATCTTTGTAATCGGGCGAGTTTCTACTTTCAGATGCAACAGGAATTTCTCGAGTTCGTCAATCCGTTCGCGAGATATGGGAGTTTCAATTTAAGGAATAGTTGAGCAACCATCAACATTTTCGCAAGTCTGATACTCGAAACCAATAACTGGAATGACCTAGGGGAAAAGTACACACACCATTGTAATCGGGCGATTTTCTGCTTCCAGGTGCAACAGGAATTTCTCGAGTTCGTCAATCCGTTAGCGAGGTATGGGAGTTTGAAGTTAAGGAATTGTTGAGAAACCATCAAAATTTTCGCAAGTCTGATACTCGAAACCAATAACTACATAGGCCTAGGTGAAAAACACACATATCTTTGTAATCGGGCGAGTTTCTACTTTCAGATGCAACAGGAATTTCTCGAGTTCGTCAATCCGTTCGCGAGAAATGGGAGTTTGAAGTTAAGGAATTGTTGAGAAACCATCAAAATTTTCGCAAATCTGATACACGGAACCAATAACTACAAAGGCCTAGGTGAAAAACACACATATCTTTGTAATCGGGCGAGTTTCTACTTTCAGATGCAACAGGAATTTCCCGAGTTCGTCAATCCGTTCGCGAGATATGGGATTTTGAAGTTAACGAATGGTTGAGAAACCATCAAAATTTTCGCTGGTCTGATACTCGAAACCAATAACTGGAATGGCCTAGGGGAAAAGTCCACACACCATTGTAATGGGGCGAGATTCTACTTTCAGATGCAACAGGAATTAATGGAGTTCGTCAATCCGTTCGCGAGATATGGGTGTTTCAAGTTAAGGAATGGTTGAGAAACCATCAAAATTTTCGCAAGTCTGATACACGAAACCAATAACTACAAAGGCCTAGGTGAAAAACACACATATCTTTGTAATCGGGCGAGTTTCTACTTTCAGATGCAACAGGAATTTCTCGAGTTCGTCAATCCGTTCGCGAGAAATGGGAGTTTGAAGTTATGGAATGGTTGAGAAACTATCAAAATTTTCGCAAGTCTGATACCCGAAACCAATAACTATAAAGGCCGAGGTGAAAAACACACATATCTTTGTAATCGGGTGAGTTTCTACTTTCAGATGCAACAGGAATTTCTCGAGTTCGTCAATCCGTTCGCGAGAAATGGGAGTTTGAAGTTATGGAATGGTTGAGAAACTATCAAAATTTTCGCAAGTCTGATACCCGAAACCAATAACTATAAAGGCCGAGGTGAAAAACACACATATCTTTGTAATCGGGTGAGTTTCTACTTTCAGATGCAACAGGAATTTCTCGAGTTCGTCAATCCGTTCGCGAGAAATGGGAGTTTGAAGTTAAGGAATTGTTGAGAAACCATCAAAATTTTCGCAAATCTGATACACGAAACCAATAACTACAAAGGCCTAGGTGAAAAACACACATATCTTTGTAATCGGGCGAGTTTCTACTTTCAGATGCAACAGGAATTTCTCGAGTTCGTCAATCCGTTCGCGAGATATGGGAGTTTCAATTTAAGGAATAGTTGAGCAACCATCAACATTTTCGCAAGTCTGATACTCGAAACCAATAACTGGAATGACCTAGGGGAAAAGTACACACACCATTGTAATCGGGCGATTTTCTGCTTCCAGGTGCAACAGGAATTTCTCGAGTTCGTCAATCCGTTAGCGAGATATGGGAGTATGAAGTTAAGGAATTGTTGAGAAACCATCAAAATTTTCGCAAGTCTGATACTCGAAACCAATAACTACATTGGCCTAGGTGAAAAACACACATATCTTTGTAATCGGGCGAGTTTCTACTTTCAGATGCAACAGGAATTTCTCGAGTTCGTCAATCCGTTCGCGAGAAATGGGAGTTTAAAGTTAAGGAATGGTTGAGAAACTATCAAAATTTTCGCAAGTCTGATACCCGAAACCAATAACTATAAAGGCCTAGGTGAAAAACACATGTCTTTGTAATCGGGCGAGTTTCTGCTTTCAGATGCAACAGGAATTTCTCCATTTCGTCAATCCGTTCGCGAGATATGGGAGTTTGAAGTTAAGGAATGCTTGAGAAACCATCAAAATTTTCGGTGGTCTGATACTCGAAACCAATAACTCGCATGGCCTAGGGGAAAAGTACACACACCATTGTAATCGGGCGAGTTTCTACTTTCAGATGCAACAGGAATTTCCCGAGTTCGTCAATCCGTTCGCGAGATACGGGAGTTTGAAATTAAGGAATAGTTGAGCAACCATCAACATTTTCGCAAGTCTAAATACTCGAAACCAATAACTGGAATGACCTAGGGGAAAAGTACACACACCATTGGAATCGGGCGATTTTCTGCTTCCAGGTGCAACAGGAATTTCTCGAGTTCGTCAATCCGTTCGCGAGATATGGGAGTTTGAAGTTGAGGAATGGTTGGCAAACTATCAAAATTTTCGCAAGTCTGACACTCGAAACCAATAACTACATAGGCCTAGGTGAAAAACACACATATCTTTGTAATCGGGCGAGTTTCTACTTTCAGATGCAACAGGAATTTCTCGAGTACGTCAATCCTTTCGCGAGAAATGGGAGTTTGAAGTTAAGGATTGGTTGAGAAACTATCAAAATTTTCGCAAGTGTGATACCCGAAACAAATAACTGGCATGGCCTAGGGCAAAAATACACATGTCTTTGTAATCGGGCGAGTTTCTGCTTTCAGATGCAACAGGAATTTCTCCATTTCGTCAATCCGTTCGCGAGATATGGGAGTTTGAAGTTAAGGAATGGTTGAGAAACCATCAAAATTTTCGTTGGTCTGATACTCGAAATCAATAACTACAATGCCCTAGGGGAAAAATACACATACCGTTGTAATCGGGCGAGTATCTGCTATCAGATGCAACAGGAATTTCTCGAGTTCTTCAATCTGTTCGCGAGATATGGGAGTTTGAAGTTAAGCAATGGTTGAGAAACCATCAAAATTTTCGCAATTCTGATGCTAGAAACGAATAACTCGAATGACCTAAGAGAAAAGTACACACACCATTGTAATCGGGCAAGTTTCTACTTTCAGATTCGACAGGAACTTCTCGAGCTCGCCTATCCGTTCGCGAGGTATCGGAGTTTGAAGTTAAGGAATGGTTGAGAAACCATCAAAATTTTCGCAAGTCTGATACTCGAAACCAATACCTACAATGGCCTAGGGGAAAAATACACATAGCGTTGTAATCGGGAGAGTTTCTATTTTCAGATGCAACAGAAATTTTTCGGATTCGTCAATCTGTTCGCGAGATATGGGAGTTTGAAGTTAAGGAATGGTTGAGAAACCATAAAAATTTTCGCAAGTCTGATACTCGAAACCAATAACTGGAATGGCCCAGGGGAAAAGTACACATACCGTTGTAATCGGACGAGTTTCTGGTTTCAGATGCAACAGGAATTTCTCGAGTTCGTCAGCCGTTCGCGAGATATGGGAGTTTGAATTTAAGGAATGGTTGAGAAACCGTCAATGTTTTCGCAAGTCTGATACTCGAAACCAATAACTACAATGGCCTAGGAGAAAAATACACATACCGTTGTAATCGGGCGAGTTTCTGCTTTCAGATGCAACAGGAATTTCTCGAGTTCGTCAATCTGTTCGCGAGATATGGGAGTTTGAAGTTAAGGAACGGTTGAGAAACCATCACAATTTTCGCAAATCTGATACTCGAAACCAATAACTACTATGGCCTAGGGCAAAAATACACATACCGTTGTAATCGGGCGAGCTACTGCTTTCAGGTGCAATAGGAATTTCTCGAGTTCGTCAAACCTTTCGCGAGATATGGGAGTTTCAATTTAAGGAATGGTTGAGCAACCATCAAAATTTTCGCATGTCTGATACTCGAAACCAATAACTGGAATGACCTTGGGGAAAAGTACACACACCATTGTAATCGGGCGATTTTCTGCTTCCAGGTGCAACAGGAATTTCTCGAGTTCGTCAATCCGTTCGCGAGATATGGGAGTTTGAAGTTAAGGAATGGTTGAGAAACCATCAAAATTTTCGCAAGTCTGATACTCGAAATCAATAACTACAATGCCCTAGGGGAAAAATACACATACCGTTGTAATCGGGCGAGTTTCTGCTATCAGATGCAACAGGAATTTCTCGAGTTCGTCAATCTGTTCGCGAGATATGGGGGTTTGAAGTTAAGGAACGGTTGAGAAACCATCACAATTTTCGCAAGTCTGATACTCGAAACCAGTAACTACAAGGGCCTAGGGGAAAAATACACATACCCTTGTAATCGGGCGTGTTTCTACTTTCAGATGCAATAGGAATTTCTTGAGGTCGTCAATCCGTTCGCGTGATATGGGAGTGTGAAGTTTAGGAACGATTGAGAAACCATCAAAATTTTCGCAAGTCTGATACTCGAAACCAATAACTACAAAGGCCTAGGGGAAAAATACACATACCGTTGTAATCGGGCGTGTTTCTACTTTCAGATGCAACAGGAATTTCTCGAGTTCGACAATCCGTTCGCGAGATATGGGAGTTTGAAGTTATGGAATGGTTGAGAAACCATCAAAATTTTCGCAATGCTGATGCTAGAAACGAATAACTCGAATGACCTAAGAGAAAAGTACACACACCATTGTAATCGGGCAAGTTTCTACTTTCAGAGGCGACAGGAACTTCTCGAGCTCGCCTATCCGTTCGCGAGGTATCGGATTTTGAAGTTAAGGAATGGTTGAGAAACCATCAAAATTTTCGCAAGTCTGATACTCGAAACCAATACCTACAATGGCCTAGGGGAAAAATACACATAGCGTTGTAATCGGGAGAGTTTCTATTTTCAGATGCAACAGAAATTTTTCGGATTCGTCAATCTGTTCGCGAGATATGGGAGTTTGAAGTTAAGGAATGGTTGAGAAACCATAAAAATTTTCGCAAGTCTGATACTCGAAACCAATAACTGGAATGGCCCAGGAGAAAAGTACACACACCATTGCAATCGCCCGAATATCTACTTTCAGATACAACAGGAATTTCTCGAATTCGTCAACGGTTCGCGAGATATGGGAGTTTGAAGTTAAGGAACGGTTGAGAAACCATCACAATTTTCGCAAATCTGATACTCGAAACCAATAACTACTATGGCCTAGGGCAAGAATACACATACCGTTGTAATCGGGCGAGCTACTGCTTTCAGGTGCAATAGGAATTTCTCGAGTTCGTCAATCCTTTCGCGAGATATGGGAGTTTGAAGTTAAGGAATGGTTGAGAAACCATAAAAATTTTCGCAAGTCTGATACTCGAAACCAATAACTGGAGTGGCCCAGGGGAAAAGTACACATACCGTTGTAATCGGACGAGTTTCTGGTTTCAGATGCAACAGGAAGTTCTCGAGTTCGTCAGCCGTTCGCGACATATGGGAGTTTGATATTAAGGAATGGTTGAGAAACCAACAAAATTTTCGCAAGTCTGATACTCGAAACCAATAATTACTACGGCGTAGGGCAAAAATTCACATACCATTGTAATCGGACGAGTTTCTGTTTCAGATGCAACAGGAATTTCTCGAGTTCGTCATTCCGTTCGCGAGATATGGGAGTTTGAAGTTAAGGAATGGTTGAGCAACCAACAAAATTTGCGCTAGTCTGATACTCGAAACCGATAACCGGAATGGCCTAGGGGAAAAGTACACACACCATCGTAATCGGACGAGTTTCTGTTTCAGATGCAACACTAATTTCTCCAGTTCGTCAATCCGTTCGCGAGATATGGGAGTTTGTAGTTAAGGAATGGTTGAGAAACCATCAAAATTTTCGCAAGTCTGATACTCGAAACCAATAACTTCAAAGGCCTAGGGGAAAAATACACATACCTTTGTAATCGTGCGAGTTTCTACTTTCAGATGCAACAGGAATTTCTCGAGTTCGTCAATCCGTTCGCGAGATATGGGAGTTTGAATTTAAGGAATGGTTGAGAAACCATCAAAATTTTCGCAACTCTGATACTCGAAACCAATAACTACAAAGGCATAGGTGAAAAACACACATATCTTTGTAATCGGGCGAGTTTCTACTTTCAGATGCAACAGGAATTTCTCGAGTTCGTCAATCCGTTAGCGAGATATGGGAGCTTCAATTTAAGGAATGGTTGACAAACTCAAAATTTTCGCTGGTCTGATACTCGAAACCAATGACTGGAATGGCCTAGGGGAAAAGTACACACACCATTGTAATCGGGCGAGTTTCTACTTTCAGATGCAACAGGAATTTCTCGATTTCGTCAATCCGCTCGCGAGATATGGGAGTTTGAAGTTAAGGAATGCTTGAGAAACCATCAAAATTTTCGGTGGTCTGATACTCGAAACCAATAACTAGCATGGCCTAGGGGAAAAGTACCCACACCATTGTAATCGAGCGAGTTTCTACTTTCAGATGCAACAGGAATTTCTCGAGCTCGTCAATCCGTTCGCGAGATATGGGAGTTTGAAGTTAAGGAATGGATGAGAAACCATCAAAATTTTCGCTGGTCTGATACTCGAAACCAATAACTGGAATGGCGTAGGGGAAAAGTACACACACCATTGTAATCGAGCGAGTTTCTACTTTCAGATGCAACAGGAATTTCTCGAGCTGGTCAATCCGTTCGCGAGGTATGGGAGTTTGAAGTTAGGGAATGGATGAGAAACCATCAAAATTTTCGCTGGTCTGATACTCGAAACCAATAACTGAAATGGCGTAGGGGAAAAGTACAAACACCATTGTAATCGAGCGAGTTTCTACTTTCAGATGCAACAGGAATTTCTCGAGCTCGTCAATCCGTTCGCGAGTTATGGGAGTTTGAAGTTAAGGAATGGATGAGAAACCATCAAAATTTTCGCTGGTCTGATAATCGAAACCAATAACTGGAATGGCCTGAGGGAAAAATACACACACCTTTGTAATCGGGCGAGATTCTGCTTTCAGGTGCAACAGGAATTTCTCGAGTTCGTCAATCCGTTCGTGAGATATGGGAGTTTGAAGTTAAGGAATGGTTGAGAAACCAACAAAATTTTCGCAAGTCTGATACTCGAAATCAATAACTACCAAGGCCTAGGGGAAAAATACACATACCTTTGTAATCGGGCGGGTTTCCACTCTCAGATGCAACAGGAATATCTCGAGTTCGTCAATCCGTTCGCGAGAAATGGGAGTTTGAAGTTAAGGAATGGTTGAGAGACTATCAAAATTTTCGCAAGTCTGATACGCGAAAACAATAACTACAAAGGCCTCGGTGAAAAACACACATATCTTTGTAATCGGGCGAGTTTCTACTTTCAGATGCAACAGGAATTTCTCGAGTTCGTCAATCCGTTGGCGAGATATGGGAGTTTGAATTTAAGGAATGGTTGAGCAACCATCAAAATTTTCGCAAGTCTGATACTCGAAACCAATAACTGGAATGACCTAGGGGAAAAGTACTCACACCATTGTAATCGGGCGATTTTCTGCTTCCAGGTGCAACAGGAATTTCTCGAGTTCGTCAATCCGTTCGCGAGATATGGGAGTTTGAAGTTAAGGAATGCTTGAGAAACCATCAAAATTTTCGGCGGTCTGATACTCGAAACCAATAACTGGAATGGCCTAGGGGAAAAGTACACACACCATTGTAATCGGGCGAGTTTCTACTTTCAGATGCAATAGGAATTAATGGAGTTCGTCAATCCGTTCGCGAGAAATGAGAGTTTGAAGTTAAGGAATGGTTGAGAAACTATCAAAATTTTCGCAAGTGTGATACCCGAAACCAATAACTGGCATGGCCTAGGGCAAAAATACACATACCGTTGTAACCGGTCGAGTTTCCACTTTCAGATGCAACAGGAATTTCTCGATTTCGTCAATCCGTTCGCGAGAAATGAGAGTTTGAAGTTAAGGAATGGTTGAGGAACTATCAAAATTTTCGCAAGTCTGATACTCGAAAACAATAACTACATAGGCCTAGGTGAAAAACACATATATCTTTGTAATCGGGCGAGTTTCTACTTTCAGATGCAACAGGAATTTCTCGAGTTCGTCAATCCGTTCGCGAGAAATGGGAGTTTGAAGTTATGGAATGGTTGAGAAACTATCAAAATTTTCGCAAGTCTGATACCCGAAACCAATAACTATAAAGGCCTAGGTGAAAAACACACATATCTTGTAATCGGGCGAGTTTCTACTTTCAGATGCAACAGGAATTTCTCGACTTCGTCAATCCGTTAGCGAGATATGGGAGCTTCAATTTAAGGAATGGTTGACAAACTCAAAATTTTCGCTGGTCTGATACTCGAAACCAATGACTGGAATGGCCTAGGGGAAAAGTACACACACCATTGTAATCGGGCGAGTTTCTACTTTCAGATGCAACAGGAATTTCTCGATTTCGTCAATCCGTTCGCGAGATATGGGAGTTTGAAATTAAGGAATGCTTGAGAAACCATCAAAATTTTCGGCGGTCTGATACTCGAAACCAATAACTGGAATGACCTAGGGGAAAAGTACACACACCATTGTAATCGGGCGATTTTCTACTGTCAGATGCAACAGGAATTTCTCGAGTTCGTTAATCCGTTCGCGAGAAATGGGAGTTTGAAATTAAGGAATGGTTGAGGAACTATCAAAATTTTCGCAAGTCTGATACTCGAAAACAATAACTACAAAGGCCTAGGTGAAAAACACACATATCTTTGTATTCGGCCGAGTTTCTACTTTCTGATGCAACAGGAATTTCCCGAGTTCGTCAATCCGTTCGCGAGATATGGGTGTTTGAAGTTAAGGAATGGTTGAGAAACCATCAAAATTTTCGTTGGTCTGATACTCGAAACCAATAACTGGAATGGCCTAGGGGAAAAATACACACACCTTTGTAATCGGGCGAGTTTCTGCTTTCAGGTGCAACAGGAATTTCTCGAGTTCGTCAATCCGTTCGTGAGATATGGGAGTTTGAAGTTAAGGAATGGATGAGAAACCATCAAAATTTTCGCAAGTCTGATACTCGAAATCAATAACTACAATGCCCTAGGGGAAAAATACACATACCGTTGTAATCGGGCGAGTTTCTGCTATCAGATGCAACAGGAATTTCTCGAGTTCGTCAATCCGTTCGCGAGATATGGGAGTTTGAAGTTAAGGAATGGTTGACGAACCATCAAAATTTTCGCTGGTCTGATACTCGAAACCGATAACTGGAATGGCCTAGGGGAAAAGTACACACACCATTGTAATCGGGCGAGATTCTATTTACTTTCAGATGCAACAGGAATTGATGGAGTTCGTCAAACCGTTCGCGAGATATGGGTGTTTCAAGTTAAGGAATGGTTGAGAAACCATCAAAATTTTCGCAAGTCTGATACTCGACACCAATAACTACCAAGGCCTAGGGGAAAAATACACATACCTTTGTAATCGGGCGGGTTTCCACTCTCAGATGCAACAGGAATATCTCGAGTTCGTCTATCCGTTCGCGAGAAATGGGAGTTTGAAGTTAAGGAATGGTTGAGAGTCTATCAAAATTTTCGCAAGTCTGATACTCGAAAACAATAACTACAAAGGCCTCGGTGAAAAACACACATATCTTTGTAATCGGGCGAGTTTCTACTTTCAGATGCAACAGGAATTTCTCGAGTTCGTCAATCCGTTGGCGAGATATGGGAGTTTGAATTTAAGGAATGGTTGAGCAACCATCAAAATTTTCGCAAGTCTGATACTCGACACCAATAACTACCAAGGCCTAGGGGAAAAATACACATACCTTTGTAATCGGGCGGGTTTCCACTCTCAGATGCAACAGGAATATCTCGAGTTCGTCAATCCGTTCGCGAGAAATGGGAGTTTGAAGTTAAGGAATGGTTGAGAGACTATCAAATTTTTCGCAAGTCTGATACTCGAAAACAATAACTACAAAGGCCTCGGTGAAAAACACACATATCTTTGTAATCGGGCGAGTTTCTACTTTCAGATGCAACAGGAATTTTTCGAGTTCGTCAATCCGTTGGCGAGATATGGGAGTTTGAATTTAAGGAATGGTTGAGCAACCATCAAAATTTTCGCAAGTCTGATACTCGAAACCAATAACTGGAATGGCCTAGGGGAAAAGTACACACACCATTGTAATCGGGCGAGTTTCTACTTTCAGATGCAATAGGAATTAATGGAGTTCGTCAATCCGTTCGCGAGAAATGGGAGTTTGAAGTTAAGGAATGGTTGAGAAACTATCAAAATTTTCGCAAGTGTGATACCCGTAACCAATAACTGGCATGGCCTAGGGCAAAAATACACATACCGTTGTAACCGGTCGAGTTTCCACTTTCAGATGCAACAGGAATTTCTCGATTTCGTCAATCCGTTCGCGAGAAATGGGAGTTCGAAGTTAAGGAATGCTTGAGAAACCATCAAAATTTTCGGTGGTCTGATACTCGAAACCAATAACTGGCATGGTCTAGCGGAAAAGTACACACACCACTCGAATCGGGCGCGTTTCTACTTTCAGATGCAACAGGAATTTCCCGAGTTCGTCAATCCGTTCGCGAGATATGGGTGTTTGAAGTTAAGGAATGGTTGAGAAACCATCACAATTTTCGTTGGTCTGATACTCGAAACCAATAACTGGAATGGCGTAGGGGAAAAGTACACATACCGTTGTAATCGGACGAGTTTCTGGTTTCAGATGCAACAGGAATTTCTCGAGTTCGTTAGCCGTTCACGACATATGGGAGTTTGATGTTAAGGAATGGTTGAGAAACCAACAAAATTTTCGCAAGTCTGATACTCGAAACCAATAACTACTACGGCGTAGGGCAAAAATTCACATACCATTGTAATCGGACGAGTTTCTGTTTCAGATGCAACAGGAATTTCTCGAGTTCGTCATTCCGTTCGCGAGATATGGGAGTTTGAAGTTAAGGAATGGTTGAGCAACCAACAAAATTTGCGCTAGTCTGATACTCGAAACCGATAACCGGAATGGCCTAGGGGAAAAGTACACGCACCATTGTAATCGGCCGAGTTTCTACTTTCAGATGCAACAGGAATTTCTCGTGTTCGTCAATCCGTTCGCGAGATATGGGTGTTTGAAGTTAAGGAATGGTTGAGAAACCATCAAAACTTTCGTTGGTCTGATACTCGAAACCAATAACTAGAATGGCGTAGGGGAAAAGTACACACACCATTGTAATCGAGCGAGTTTCTACTTTCAGATGCAACAGGAATTTCTCGAGTTCGTCAATCCGTTCGCGAGATATGGGAGTTTGAAGTTACGGAATGGATGAGAAACCATCAAAATTTTCGCTGGTTTGATACTCGAAACCAATAACTGGAATGGCCTAGGGGAAAAGTACACACACCATTGTAATCGGGCGATATTCTACTTTCAGATGCAACAGGAATTAATGGAGTTCGTCAATCCGTTCGCGAGATATGGGAGTTTGAAGTTAAGGAATGGTTGAGAAACCAACAAAATTTTCGCAAGTCTGATACTCGAAACCAATAACTACTACGGCCTAGGGAAAAAATACACATACCATTCTAATCGGACGAGTTTCTGTTTCAGATGCAACACTAATTTCTCCAGTTCGTCAATCCGTTCGCGAGATATGGGAGTTTGAATTTAAGGAATGGTTGAGAAACCATCAAAATTTTCGCAAGTCTGATAATCGAAACCAATAACTACAAAGGCCTAGGGGAAAAATACACATACCTTTGTAAGCGGGCGAGTTTCTACTTTCAGATGCAACAGGAATTTCTCGATTTCGTCAATCCGTTCGCGAGATATGGGAGTTTGAAGTTAAGGAATGCTTGAGAAACCATCAAAATTTTCGGTGGTCTGTTACTCGAAACCAATAACTGGCATGGCCTAGGAGAAAAGTACACACACCATTGTAACCGGGCGAGTTTCTACTTTCAGATGCAACAGGAATTTCCCGAGTTCGTCAATCCGTTCGCGAGATATGGGTGTTTGAAGTTAAGGAATGGTTGAGAAACCATCAAAACTTTCGTTGGTCTGATACTCGAAACCAATAACTAGAATGGCGTAGGGGAAAAGTACACACACCATTGTAATCGAGCGAGTTTCTACTTTCAGATGCAACAGGAATTTCTGGAGCTCGTCAATCCGTTCGCGAGATATGGGAGTTTGAACTTAAGGAATGGATTGGAAACCATCAAAATTTTCGCTGGTCTGATACTCGAAACCAATAACTGGAATGGCCTAGGGGAACAGTACACACACCATTGTAATCGGGCGAGATTCTACTTTCAGATGCAATAGGAATTAATGGAGTTCGTCAATCCGTTCGCGAGAAATGGGAGTTTGAAGTTAAGGAATGGTTGAGAAACTATCAAAATTTTCGCAAGTGTGATACCCGTAACCAATAACTGGCATGGCCTAGGGCAAAAATACACATACCGTTGTAACCGGTCGAGTTTCCACTTTCAGATGCAACAGGAATTTCTCGATTTCGTCAATCCGTTCGCGAGAAATGGGAGTTCGAAGTTAAGGAATGCTTGAGAAACCATCAAAATTTTCGGTGGTCTGATACTCGAAACCAATAACTGGCATGGTCTAGCGGAAAAGTACACACACCACTCGAATCGGGCGCGTTTCTACTTTCAGATGCAACAGGAATTTCCCGAGTTCGTCAATCCGTTCGCGAGATATGGGTGTTTGAAGTTAAGGAATGGTTGAGAAACCATCACAATTTTCGTTGGTCTGATACTCGAAACCAATAACTGGAATGGCGTAGGGGAAAAGTACACATACCGTTGTAATCGGACGAGTTTCTGGTTTCAGATGCAACAGGAATTTCTCGAGTTCGTTAGCCGTTCGCGACATATGGGAGTTTGATGTTAAGGAATGGTTGAGAAACCAACAAAATTTTCGCAAGTCTGATACTCGAAACCAATAACTACTACGGCGTAGGGCAAAAATTCACATACCATTGTAATCGGACGAGTTTCTGTTTCAGATGCAACAGGAATTTCTCGAGTTCGTCATTCCGTTCGCGAGATATGGGAGTTTGAAGTTAAGGAATGGTTGAGCAACCAACAAAATTTGCGCTAGTCTGATACTCGAAACCGATAACCGGAATGGCCTAGGGGAAAAGTACACGCACCATTGTAATCGGCCGAGTTTCTACTTTCAGATGCAACAGGAATTTCTCGTGTTCGTCAATCCGTTCGCGAGATATGGGTGTTTGAAGTTAAGGAATGGTTGAGAAACCATCAAAACTTTCGTTGGTCTGATACTCGAAACCAATAACTAGAATGGCGTAGGGGAAAAGTACACACACCATTGTAATCGAGCGAGTTTCTACTTTCAGATGCAACAGGAATTTCTCGAGTTCGTCAATCCGTTCGCGAGATATGGGAGTTTGAAGTTACGGAATGGATGAGAAACCATCAAAATTTTCGCTGGTTTGATACTCGAAACCAATAACTGGAATGGCCTAGGGGAAAAGTACACACACCATTGTAATCGGGCGATATTCTACTTTCAGATGCAACAGGAATTAATGGAGTTCGTCAATCCGTTCGCGAGATATGGGAGTTTGAAGTTAAGGAATGGTTGAGAAACCAACAAAATTTTCGCAAGTCTGATACTCGAAACCAATAACTACTACGGCCTAGGGAAAAAATACACATACCATTCTAATCGGACGAGTTTCTGTTTCAGATGCAACACTAATTTCTCCAGTTCGTCAATCCGTTCGCGAGATATGGGAGTTTGAATTTAAGGAATGGTTGAGAAACCATCAAAATTTTCGCAAGTCTGATAATCGAAACCAATAACTACAAAGGCCTAGGGGAAAAATACACATGCCTTTGTAAGCGGGCGAGTTTCTACTTTCAGATGCAACAGGAATTTCTCGATTTCGTCAATCCGTTCGCGAGATATGGGAGTTTGAAGTTAAGGAATGCTTGAGAAACCATCAAAATTTTCGGTGGTCTGTTACTCGAAACCAATAACTGGCATGGCCTAGGAGAAAAGTACACACACCATTGTAACCGGGCGAGTTTCTACTTTCAGATGCAACAGGAATTTCCCGAGTTCGTCAATCCGTTCGCGAGATATGGGTGTTTGAAGTTAAGGAATGGTTGAGAAACCATCAAAACTTTCGTTGGTCTGATACTCGAAACCAATAACTAGAATGGCGTAGGGGAAAAGTACACACACCATTGTAATCGAGCGAGTTTCTACTTTCAGATGCAACAGGAATTTCTGGAGCTCGTCAATCCGTTCGCGAGATATGGGAGTTTGAACTTAAGGAATGGATTGGAAACCATCAAAATTTTCGCTGGTCTGATACTCGAAACCAATAACTGGAATGGCCTAGGGGAACAGTACACACACCATTGTAATCGGGCGAGATTCTACTTTCAGATGCAACAGGAATTAATGGAGTTCGTCAATCCGTTCGCGAGATATGGGTGTTTCAAGTTAAGGAATGGTTGAGAAACCACCAAAATTTTCGCAAGTCTGATACTCGAAACCAATAACTACAAAGGCCTAGGTGAAAAACACACATATCTTTGTAATCGGGCGAGTTTCTACTTTCAGATGCAACAGGAATTTCTCGAGTTCGTCAATCCGTTCGCGAGAAATGGGAGTTTGAAGTTATGGAATGGTTGAGAAACTATCAAAATTTTCGCAAGTCTGATACCCGAAACCAATAACTATAAAGGCCTAGGTGAAACACACACATATCTTTGTAATCGAGCGAGTTTCTACTTTCAGATGCAACAGGAATTTCTCGAGTTCGTCAATCCGTTCGCGAGATATGGGAGTTTGAAGTTACGGAATGGATGAGAAACCATCAAACTTTTCGCTGGTCTGATACTCGAAACCAATAACTGGAATGGCCAAGGGGAAAAGTACACACACCATTGTAATCGGGCGAGATTCTACTTTCAGATGCAACAGGAATTAATGGAGTTCGTCAATCCGTTCGCGAGATATGGGAGTTTGAAGTTAAGGAATGGTTGAGAAACCAACAAAATTTTCGCAAGTCTGATACTCGAAACCAATAACTACTACGGCCTAGGGCAAAAATACACATACCATTCTAATCGGACGAGTTTCTGTTTCAGATGCAACACTAATTTCTCCAGTTCGTCAATCCGTTCGCGAGATATGGGAGTTTGAAGTAAAGGAATGGTTGAGAAACCATCAAAATTTTCGCAAGTCTGATACTCGAAACCAATAACAACAAAGGCCTAGGGGAAAAATAGACATACCTTTGTAAGCGGGCGAGTTTCTACTTTCAGATGCAACAGGAATTTCTCTATTTCGTCAATCCGTTCGCGAGATATGGGAGTTTGAAGTTAAGGAATGCTTGAGAAACCATCAAAATTTTCGGTGGTCTGATACTCGAAACCAATAACTGGCATGGCCTAGGGGAAAAGTACACACACCATTGTAATCGGGCGAGTTTCTACTTTCAAATGCAACAGGAATTTCCCGAGTTCGTCAATCCGTTCGCGAGATATGGGTGTTTGAAGTTAAGGAATGGTTGAGAAACCATCAAAATTTTCGTTGGTCTGATACTCGAAACCAATAACTAGAATGGCGTAGGGGAAAAGTACACACACCATTGTAATCGAGCGAGTTTCTACTTTCAGATGCAACAGGAATTTCTCGAGCTCGTCAATCCGTTCGCGAGATATGGGAGTTTGAATTTAAGGAATGGATGAGAAACCATCAAAATTTTCGCTGGTCTGATACTCGAAACCAATAACTGGAATGGCCTAGGGGAACAGTACACACACCATTGTAATCGGGCGAGATTCTACTTTCAGATGCAACAGGAATTAATGGAGTTCGTCAATCCGTTCGCGAGATATGGGAGTTTGAAGTTAAGGAATGGTTGAGAAACCAACAAAATTTTCGCAAGTCTGATACTCGAAACCAATAACTACTACGGCCTAGGGCAAAAATACACGTACCATTCTAATCGGACGAGTTTCTGTTTCAGATGCAACACTAATTTCTCCAGTTCGTCAATCCGTTCGCGAGATATGGGAGTTTGAAGTAAAGGAATGGTTGAGAAACCATCAAAATTTTCGCAAGTCTGATACTCGAAACCAATAACAACAAAGGCCTAGGGGAAAAATAGACATACCTTTGTAAGCGGGCGAGTTTCTACTTTCAGATGCAACAGGAATTTCTCTATTTCGTCAATCCGTTCGCGAGATATGGGAGTTTGAAGTTAAGGAATGCTTGAGAAACCATCAAAATTTTCGGTGGTCTGATACTCGAAACCAATAACTGGCATGGCCTAGGGGAAAAGTACACACACCATTGTAATCGGGCGAGTTTCTACTTTCAGATGCAACAGGAATTTCCCGAGTTCGTCAATCCGTTCGCGAGATATGGGAGTTTGAAGTTAAGGAATGCTTGAGAAACCATCAAAATTTTCGGTGGTCTGATACTCGAAACCAATAACTGGCATGGCCTAGGGGAAAAGTACACACACCATTGTAATCGGGCGAGTTTCTACTTTCAGATGCAACAGGAATTTCCCGAGTTCGTCAATCCGTTCGCGAGATATGGGTGTTTGAAGTTAAGGAATGGTTGAGAAACCATCAAAATTTTCGTTGGTCTGATACTCGAAACCAATAACTAGAATGGCGTAGGGGAAAAGTACACACACCATTGTAATCGAGCGAGTTTCTACTTTCAGATGCAACAGGAATTTCTCGAGCTCGTCAATCCGTTCGCGAGATATGGGAGTTTGAATTTAAGGAATGGATGAGAAACCATCAAAATTTTCGCTGGTCTGATACTCGAAACCAATAACTGGAATGGCCTAGGGGAACAGTACACACACCATTGTAATCGGGCGAGATTCTTCTTTCAGATGCAACAGGAATTAATGGAGTTCGTCAATCCGTTCGCGAGATATGGGTGTTGCAAGTTAAGGAATGGTTGAGAAACCATCAAAATTTTCGCAAGTCTGATACTCGAAACCAATAACTACTACGGCCTAGGGCAAAAATACACGTACCATTCTAATCGGACGAGTTTCTGTTTCAGATGCAACACTAATTTCTCCAGTTCGTCAATCCGTTCGCGAGATATGGGAGTTTGAAGTAAAGGAATGGTTGAGAAACCATCAAAATTTTCGCAAGTCTGATACTCGAAACCAATAACAACAAAGGCCTAGGGGAAAAATAGACATACCTTTGTAAGCGGGCGAGTTTCTACTTTCAGATGCAACAGGAATTTCTCTATTTCGTCAATCCGTTCGCGAGATATGGGAGTTTGAAGTTAAGGAATGCTTGAGAAACCATCAAAATTTTCGGTGGTCTGATACTCGAAACCAATAACTGGTATGGCCTAGGGGAAAAGTACACACACCATTGTAATCGGGCGAGTTTCTACTTTCAGATGCAACAGGAATTTCCCGAGTTCGTCAATCCGTTCGCGAGATATGGGAGTTTGAAGTTAAGGAATGCTTGAGAAACCATCAAAATTTTCGGTGGTCTGATACTCGAAACCAATAACTGGCATGGCCTAGGGGAAAAGTACACACACCATTGTAATCGGGCGAGTTTCTACTTTCAGATGCAACAGGAATTTCCCGAGTTCGTCAATCCGTTCGCGAGATATGGGTGTTTGAAGTTAAGGAATGGTTGAGAAACCATCAAAATTTTCGTTGGTCTGATACTCGAAACCAATAACTAGAATGGCGTAGGGGAAAAGTACACACACCATTGTAATCGAGCGAGTTTCTACATTCAGATGCAACAGGAATTTCTCGAGCTCGTCAATCCGTTCGCGAGATATGGGAGTTTGAATTTAAGGAATGGATGAGAAACCATCAAAATTTTCGCTGGTCTGATACTCGAAACCAATAACTGGAATGGCCTAGGGGAACAGTACACACACCATTGTAATCGGGCGAGATTCTTCTTTCAGATGCAACAGGAATTAATGGAGTTCGTCAATCCGTTCGCGAGATATGGGTGTTGCAAATTAAGGAATGGTTGAGATACCATCAAAATTTTCGCAAGTCTGATACTCGAAACCAATAACTACTACGGCCTAGGGCAAAAATACACGTACCATTCTAATCGGACGAGTTTCTGTTTCAGATGCAACACTAATTTCTCCAGTTCGTCAATCCGTTCGCGAGATATGGGAGTTTGAAGTAAAGGAATGGTTGAGAAACCATCAAAATTTTCGCAAGTCTGATACTCGAAACCAATAACAACAAAGGCCTAGGGGAAAAATAGACATACCTTTGTAAGCGGGCGAGTTTCTACTTTCAGATGCAACAGGAATTTCTCTATTTCGTCAATCCGTTCGCGAGATATGGGAGTTTGAAGTTAAGGAATGCTTGAGAAACCATCAAAATTTTCGGTGGTCTGATACTCGAAACCAATAACTGGCATGGCCTAGGGGAAAAGTACACACACCATTGTAATCGGGCGAGTTTCTACTTTCAGATGCAACAGGAATTTCCCGAGTTCGTCAATCCGTTCGCGAGATATGGGTGTTTGAAGTTAAGGAATGGTTGAGAAACAATCAAAATTTTCGGTGGTCTGATACTCGAAACCAATAACTGGCATGGCCTAGGGGAAAAGTACACACACCATTGTAATCGGGCGAGTTTCTACTTTCAGATGCAACAGGAATTTCCCGAGTTCGTCAATCCGTTCGCGAGATATGGGAGTTTGAAGTTAAGGAATGCTTGAGAAACCATCAAAATTTTCGGTGGTCTGATACTCGAAACCAATAACTGGCATGGCCTAGGGGAAAAGTACACACACCATTGTAATCGGGCGAGTTTCTACTTTCAGATGCAACAGGAATTTCCCGAGTTCGTCAATCCGTTCGCGAGATATGGGTGTTTGAAGTTAAGGAATGGTTGAGAAACCATCAAAATTTTCGTTGGTCTGATACTCGAAACCAATAACTAGAATGGCGTAGGGGAAAAGTACACACACCATTGTAATCGAGCGAGTTTCTACTTTCAGATGCAACAGGAATTTCTCGAGCTCGTCAATCCGTTCGCGAGATATGGGAGTTTGAATTTAAGGAATGGATGAGAAACCATCAAAATTTTCGCTGGTCTGATACCCGAAACCAATAACTATAAAGGCCTAGGTGAAACACACACATATCTTTGTAATCGAGCGAGTTTCTACTTTCAGATGCAACAGGAATTTCTCGAGTTCGTCAATCCGTTCGCGAGATATGGGAGTTTGAAGTTACGGAATGGATGAGAAACCATCAAACTTTTCGCTGGTCTGATACTCGAAACCAATAACTGGAATGGCCAAGGGGAAAAGTACACACACCATTGTAATCGGGCGAGATTCTACTTTCAGATGCAACAGGAATTAATGGAGTTCGTCAATCCGTTCGCGAGATATGGGAGTTTGAAGTTAAGGAATGGTTGAGAAACCAACAAAATTTTCGCAAGTCTGATACTCGAAACCAATAACTACTACGGCCTAGGGCAAAAATACACATACCATTCTAATCGGACGAGTTTCTGTTTCAGATGCAACACTAATTTCTCCAGTTCGTCAATCCGTTCGCGAGATATGGGAGTTTGAAGTAAAGGAATGGTTGAGAAACCATCAAAATTTTCGCAAGTCTGATACTCGAAACCAATAACAACAAAGGCCTAGGGGAAAAATAGACATACCTTTGTAAGCGGGCGAGTTTCTACTTTCAGATGCAACAGGAATTTCTCTATTTCGTCAATCCGTTCGCGAGATATGGGAGTTTGAAGTTAAGGAATGCTTGAGAAACCATCAAAATTTTCGGTGGTCTGATACTCGAAACCAATAACTGGCATGGCCTAGGGGAAAAGTACACACACCATTGTAATCGGGCGAGTTTCTACTTTCAAATGCAACAGGAATTTCCCGAGTTCGTCAATCCGTTCGCGAGATATGGGTGTTTGAAGTTAAGGAATGGTTGAGAAACCATCAAAATTTTCGTTGGTCTGATACTCGAAACCAATAACTAGAATGGCGTAGGGGAAAAGTACACACACCATTGTAATCGAGCGAGTTTCTACTTTCAGATGCAACAGGAATTTCTCGAGCTCGTCAATCCGTTCGCGAGATATGGGAGTTTGAATTTAAGGAATGGATGAGAAACCATCAAAATTTTCGCTGGTCTGATACTCGAAACCAATAACTGGAATGGCCTAGGGGAACAGTACACACACCATTGTAATCGGGCGAGATTCTACTTTCAGATGCAACAGGAATTAATGGAGTTCGTCAATCCGTTCGCGAGATATGGGAGTTTGAAGTTAAGGAATGGTTGAGAAACCAACAAAATTTTCGCAAGTCTGATACTCGAAACCAATAACTACTACGGCCTAGGGCAAAAATACACGTACCATTCTAATCGGACGAGTTTCTGTTTCAGATGCAACACTAATTTCTCCAGTTCGTCAATCCGTTCGCGAGATATGGGAGTTTGAAGTAAAGGAATGGTTGAGAAACCATCAAAATTTTCGCAAGTCTGATACTCGAAACCAATAACAACAAAGGCCTAGGGGAAAAATAGACATACCTTTGTAAGCGGGCGAGTTTCTACTTTCAGATGCAACAGGAATTTCTCTATTTCGTCAATCCGTTCGCGAGATATGGGAGTTTGAAGTTAAGGAATGCTTGAGAAACCATCAAAATTTTCGGTGGTCTGATACTCGAAACCAATAACTGGCATGGCCTAGGGGAAAAGTACACACACCATTGTAATCGGGCGAGTTTCTACTTTCAGATGCAACAGGAATTTCCCGAGTTCGTCAATCCGTTCGCGAGATATGGGAGTTTGAAGTTAAGGAATGCTTGAGAAACCATCAAAATTTTCGGTGGTCTGATACTCGAAACCAATAACTGGCATGGCCTAGGGGAAAAGTACACACACCATTGTAATCGGGCGAGTTTCTACTTTCAGATGCAACAGGAATTTCCCGAGTTCGTCAATCCGTTCGCGAGATATGGGTGTTTGAAGTTAAGGAATGGTTGAGAAACCATCAAAATTTTCGTTGGTCTGATACTCGAAACCAATAACTAGAATGGCGTAGGGGAAAAGTACACACACCATTGTAATCGAGCGAGTTTCTACTTTCAGATGCAACAGGAATTTCTCGAGCTCGTCAATCCGTTCGCGAGATATGGGAGTTTGAATTTAAGGAATGGATGAGAAACCATCAAAATTTTCGCTGGTCTGATACTCGAAACCAATAACTGGAATGGCCTAGGGGAACAGTACACACACCATTGTAATCGGGCGAGATTCTTCTTTCAGATGCAACAGGAATTAATGGAGTTCGTCAATCCGTTCGCGAGATATGGGTGTTGCAAGTTAAGGAATGGTTGAGAAACCATCAAAATTTTCGCAAGTCTGATACTCGAAACCAATAACTACTACGGCCTAGGGCAAAAATACACGTACCATTCTAATCGGACGAGTTTCTGTTTCAGATGCAACACTAATTTCTCCAGTTCGTCAATCCGTTCGCGAGATATGGGAGTTTGAAGTAAAGGAATGGTTGAGAAACCATCAAAATTTTCGCAAGTCTGATACTCGAAACCAATAACAACAAAGGCCTAGGGGAAAAATAGACATACCTTTGTAAGCGGGCGAGTTTCTACTTTCAGATGCAACAGGAATTTCTCTATTTCGTCAATCCGTTCGCGAGATATGGGAGTTTGAAGTTAAGGAATGCTTGAGAAACCATCAAAATTTTCGGTGGTCTGATACTCGAAACCAATAACTGGTATGGCCTAGGGGAAAAGTACACACACCATTGTAATCGGGCGAGTTTCTACTTTCAGATGCAACAGGAATTTCCCGAGTTCGTCAATCCGTTCGCGAGATATGGGAGTTTGAAGTTAAGGAATGCTTGAGAAACCATCAAAATTTTCGGTGGTCTGATACTCGAAACCAATAACTGGCATGGCCTAGGGGAAAAGTACACACACCATTGTAATCGGGCGAGTTTCTACTTTCAGATGCAACAGGAATTTCCCGAGTTCGTCAATCCGTTCGCGAGATATGGGTGTTTGAAGTTAAGGAATGGTTGAGAAACCATCAAAATTTTCGTTGGTCTGATACTCGAAACCAATAACTAGAATGGCGTAGGGGAAAAGTACACACACCATTGTAATCGAGCGAGTTTCTACATTCAGATGCAACAGGAATTTCTCGAGCTCGTCAATCCGTTCGCGAGATATGGGAGTTTGAATTTAAGGAATGGATGAGAAACCATCAAAATTTTCGCTGGTCTGATACTCGAAACCAATAACTGGAATGGCCTAGGGGAACAGTACACACACCATTGTAATCGGGCGAGATTCTTCTTTCAGATGCAACAGGAATTAATGGAGTTCGTCAATCCGTTCGCGAGATATGGGTGTTGCAAGTTAAGGAATGGTTGAGATACCATCAAAATTTTCGCAAGTCTGATACTCGAAACCAATAACTACTACGGCCTAGGGCAAAAATACACGTACCATTCTAATCGGACGAGTTTCTGTTTCAGATGCAACACTAATTTCTCCAGTTCGTCAATCCGTTCGCGAGATATGGGAGTTTGAAGTAAAGGAATGGTTGAGAAACCATCAAAATTTTCGCAAGTCTGATACTCGAAACCAATAACAACAAAGGCCTAGGGGAAAAATAGACATACCTTTGTAAGCGGGCGAGTTTCTACTTTCAGATGCAACAGGAATTTCTCTATTTCGTCAATCCGTTCGCGAGATATGGGAGTTTGAAGTTAAGGAATGCTTGAGAAACCATCAAAATTTTCGGTGGTCTGATACTCGAAACCAATAACTGGCATGGCCTAGGGGAAAAGTACACACACCATTGTAATCGGGCGAGTTTCTACTTTCAGATGCAACAGGAATTTCCCGAGTTCGTCAATCCGTTCGCGAGATATGGGTGTTTGAAGTTAAGGAATGGTTGAGAAACAATCAAAATTTTCGGTGGTCTGATACTCGAAACCAATAACTGGCATGGCCTAGGGGAAAAGTACACACACCATTGTAATCGGGCGAGTTTCTACTTTCAGATGCAACAGGAATTTCCCGAGTTCGTCAATCCGTTCGCGAGATATGGGAGTTTGAAGTTAAGGAATGCTTGAGAAACCATCAAAATTTTCGGTGGTCTGATACTCGAAACCAATAACTGGCATGGCCTAGGGGAAAAGTACACACACCATTGTAATCGGGCGAGTTTCTACTTTCAGATGCAACAGGAATTTCCCGAGTTCGTCAATCCGTTCGCGAGATATGGGTGTTTGAAGTTAAGGAATGGTTGAGAAACCATCAAAATTTTCGTTGGTCTGATACTCGAAACCAATAACTAGAATGGCGTAGGGGAAAAGTACACACACCATTGTAATCGAGCGAGTTTCTACTTTCAGATGCAACAGGAATTTCTCGAGCTCGTCAATCCGTTCGCGAGATATGGGAGTTTGAATTTAAGGAATGGATGAGAAACCATCAAAATTTTCGCTGGTCTGATACTCGAAACCAATAACTGGAATGGCCTAGGGGAACAGTACACACACCATTGTAATCGGGCGAGATTCTTCTTTCAGATGCAACAGGAATTAATGGAGTTCGTCAATCCGTTCGCGAGATATGGGTGTTGCAAGTTAAGGAATGGTTGAGAAACCATCAAAATTTTCGCAAGTCTGATACTCGAAACCAATAACTACTACGGCCTAGGGCAAAAATACACGTACCATTCTAATCGGACGAGTTTCTGTTTCAGATGCAACACTAATTTCTCCAGTTCGTCAATCCGTTCGCGAGATATGGGAGTTTGAAGTAAAGGAATGGTTGAGAAACCATCAAAATTTTCGCAAGTCTGATACTCGAAACCAATAACAACAAAGGCCTAGGGGAAGAATAGACATACCTTTGTAAGCGGGCGAGTTTCTACTTTCAGATGCAACAGGAATTTCTCTATTTCGTCAATCCGTTCGCGAGATATGGGAGTTTGAAGTTAAGGAATGCTTGAGAAACCATCAAAATTTTCGGTGGTCTGATACTCGAAACCAATAACTGGCATGGCCTAGGGGAAAAGTACACACACCATTGTAATCGGGCGAGTTTCTACTTTCAGATGCAACAGGAATTTCCCGAGTTCGTCAATCCGTTCGCGAGATATGGGTGTTTGAAGTTAAGGAATGGTTGAGAAACAATCAAAATTTTCGGTGGTCTGATACTCGAAACCAATAACTGGCATGGCCTAGGGGAAAAGTACACACACCATTGTAATCGGGCGAGTTTCTACTTTCAGATGCAACAGGAATTTCCCGAGTTCGTCAATCCGTTCGCGAGATATGGGAGTTTGAAGTTAAGGAATGCTTGAGAAACCATCAAAAATTTCGGTGGTCTGATACTCGAAACCAATAACTGGCATGGCCTAGGGGAAAAGTACACACACCATTGTAATCGGGCGAGTTTCTACTTTCAGATGCAACAGGAATTTCCCGAGTTCGTCAATCCGTTCGCGAGATATGGGTGTTTGAAGTTAAGGAATGGTTGAGAAACCATCAAAATTTTCGTTGGTCTGATACTCGAAACCAATAACTAGAATGGCGTAGGGGAAAAGTACACACACCATTGTAATCGAGCGAGTTTCTACTTTCAGATGCAACAGGAATTTCTCGAGCTCGTCAATCCGTTCGCGAGATATGGGAGTTTGAATTTAAGGAATGGATGAGAAACCATCAAAATTTTCGCTGGTCTGATACTCGAAACCAATAACCGGAATGGCCTAGGGGAACAGTACACACACCATTGTAATCGGGCGAGATTCTTCTTTCAGATGCAACAGGAATTAATGGAGTTCGTCAATCCGTTCGCGAGATATGGGTGTTGCAAGTTAAGGAATGGTTGAGAAACCATCAAAATTTTCGCAAGTCTGATACTCGAAACCAATAACTACTACGGCCTAGGGCAAAAATACACGTACCATTCTAATCGGACGAGTTTCTGTTTCAGATGCAACACTAATTTCTCCAGTTCGTCAATCCGTTCGCGAGATATGGGAGTTTGAAGTAAAGGAATGGTTGAGAAACCATCAAAATTTTCGCAAGTCTGATACTCGAAACCAATAACAACAAAGGCCTAGGGGAAAAATAGACATACCTTTGTAAGCGGGCGAGTTTCTACTTTCAGATGCAACAGGAATTTCTCTATTTCGTCAATCCGTTCGCGAGATATGGGAGTTTGAAGTTAAGGAATGCTTGAGAAACCATCAAAATTTTCGGTGGTCTGATACTCGAAACCAATAACTGGCATGGCCTAGGGGAAAAGTACACACACCATTGTAATCGGGCGAGTTTCTACTTTCAGATGCAACAGGAATTTCCCGAGTTCGTCAATCCGTTCGCGAGATATGGGTGTTTGAAGTTAAGGAATGGTTGAGAAACCATCAAAATTTTCGTTGGTCTGATACTCGAAACCAATAACTAGAATGGCGTAGGGGAAAAGTACACACACCATTGTAATCGAGCGAGTTTCTACTTTCAGATGCAACAGGAATTTCTCGAGCTCGTCAATCCGTTCGCGAGATATGGGAGTTTGAATTTAAGGAATGGATGAGAAACCATCAAAATTTTCGCTGGTCTGATACTCGAAACCAATAACTGGAATGGCCTAGGGGAACAGTACACACACCATTGTAATCGGGCGAGATTCTTCTTTCAGATGCAGCAGGAATTAATGGAGTTCGTCAATCCGTTCGCGAGATATGGGTGTTGCAAGTTAAGGAATGGTTGAGAAACCATCAAAATTTTCGCAAGTCTGATACTCGAAACCAATAACTACTACGGCCTAGGGCAAAAATACACGTACCATTCTAATCGGACGAGTTTCTGTTTCAGATGCAACACTAATTTCTCCAGTTCGTCAATCCGTTCGCGAGATATGGGAGTTTGAAGTAAAGGAATGGTTGAGAAACCATCAAAATTTTCGCAAGTCTGATACTCGAAACCAATAACAACAAAGGCCTAGGGGAAAAATAGACATACCTTTGTAAGCGGGCGAGTTTCTACTTTCAGATGCAACAGGAATTTCTCTATTTCGTCAATCCGTTCGCGAGATATGGGAGTTTGAAGTTAAGGAATGCTTGAGAAACCATCAAAATTTTCGGTGGTCTGATACTCGAAACCAATAACTGGCATGGCCTAGGGGAAAAGTACACACACCATTGTAATCGGGCGAGTTTCTACTTTCAGATGCAACAGGAATTTCCCGAGTTCGTCAATCCGTTCGCGAGATATGGGTGTTTGAAGTTAAGGAATGGTTGAGAAACCATCAAAATTTTCGTTGGTCTGATACTCGAAACCAATAACTAGAATGGCGTAGGGGAAAAGTACACACACCATTGTAATCGAGCGAGTTTCTACTTTCAGATGCAACAGGAATTTCTCGAGCTCGTCAATCCGTTCGCGAGATATGGGAGTTTGAATTTAAGGAATGGATGAGAAACCATCAAAATTTTCGCTGGTCTGATACTCGAAACCAATAACTGGAATGGCCTAGGGGAACAGTACACACACCATTGTAATCGGGCGAGATTCTTCTTTCAGATGCAGCAGGAATTAATGGAGTTCGTCAATCCGTTCGCGAGATATGGGTGTTGCAAGTTAAGGAATGGTTGAGAAACCATCAAAATTTTCGCAAGTCTGATACTCGAAACCAATAACTACTACGGCCTAGGGCAAAAATACACGTACCATTCTAATCGGACGAGTTTCTGTTTCAGATGCAACACTAATTTCTCCAGTTCGTCAATCCGTTCGCGAGATATGGGAGTTTGAAGTAAAGGAATGGTTGAGAAACCATCAAAATTTTCGCAAGTCTGATACTCGAAACCAATAACAACAAAGGCCTAGGGGAAAAATAGACATACCTTTGTAAGCGGGCGAGTTTCTACTTTCAGATGCAACAGGAATTTCTCTATTTCGTCAATCCGTTCGCGAGATATGGGAGTTTGAAGTTAAGGAATGCTTGAGAAACCATCAAAATTTTCGGTGGTCTGATACTCGAAACCAATAACTGGTATGGCCTAGGGGAAAAGTACACACACCATTGTAATCGGGCGAGTTTCTACTTTCAGATGCAACAGGAATTTCCCGAGTTCGTCAATCCGTTCGCGAGATATGGGAGTTTGAAGTTAAGGAATGCTTGAGAAACCATCAAAATTTTCGGTGGTCTGATACTCGAAACCAATAACTGGCATGGCCTAGGGGAAAAGTACACACACCATTGTAATCGGGCGAGTTTCTACTTTCAGATGCAACAGGAATTTCCCGAGTTCGTCAATCCGTTCGCGAGATATGGGTGTTTGAAGTTAAGGAATGGTTGAGAAACCATCAAAATTTTCGTTGGTCTGATACTCGAAACCAATAACTGGCATGGCCTAGGGGAAAAGTACACACACCGTTGTAATCGGGCGAGTTTCTACTTTCAGATGCAACAGGAATTTCTCGAGCTCGTCAATCCGTTCGCGAGATATGGGAGTTTGAAGTTAAGGAATGGATGAGAAACCATCAAAATTTTCGCTGGTCTGATACTCGAAACCAATAACTGGAATGGCCTAGGGGAACAGTACACACACCATTGTAATCGGGCGAGATTCTACTTTCAGATGCAACAGGAATTAATGGAGTTCGTCAAACCGTTCGCGAGATATGGGTGTTTCAAGTTAAGGAATGGTTGAGAAACCATCAAAATTTTCGCAAGTCTGATACTCGAAACCAATGACTACAAAGGCCTAGGTGAAAAACACACATATCTTTCTAATCGGGCGAGTTTCTACTTTCAGATGCAACAGGAATTTCCCGAGTTCGTCAATCCGTTCGCGAGATATGGGTGTTTGAAGTTAAGGAATGGTTGAGAAACAATCAAAATTTTCGTTGGTCTGATACTCGAAACCAATAACTGGCATGGCCTAGGGGAAAAGTACACACACCGTTGTAATCGGGCGAGTTTCTACTTTCAGATGCAACAGGAATTTCTCGAGCTCGTCAATCCGTTCGCGAGATATGGGAGTTTGAATTTAAGGAATGGTTGAGCAACCATCAACATTTTCGCAAGTCTGATACTCGAAACCAATAACTGGAATGACCTAGTGGAAAAGTACACACACCATTGTAATCGGGCGAGATTCTTCTTTCAGATGCAACAGGAATTAATGGAGTTCGTCAATCCGTTCGCGAGATATGGGTGTTGCAAGTTAAGGAATGGTTGAGAAACCATCAAAATTTTCGCAAGTCTGATACTCGAAACCAATAACAACAAAGGCCTAGGGGAAAAATAGACATACCTTTGTAAGCGGGCGAGTTTCTACTTTCAGATGCAACAGGAATTTCTCTATTTCGTCAATCCGTTCGCGAGATATGGGAGTTTGAAGTTAAGGAATGCTTGAGAAACCATCAAAATTTTCGGTGGTCTGATACTCGAAACCAATAACTGGTATGGCCTAGGGGAAAAGTACACACACCATTGTAATCGGGCGAGTTTCTACTTTCAGATGCAACAGGAATTTCCCGAGTTCGTCAATCCGTTCGCGAGATATGGGAGTTTGAAGTTAAGGAATGCTTGAGAAACCATCAAAATTTTCGGTGGTCTGATACTCGAAACCAATAACTGGCATGGCCTAGGGGAAAAGTACACACACCATTGTAATCGGGCGAGTTTCTACTTTCAGATGCAACAGGAATTTCCCGAGTTCGTCAATCCGTTCGCGAGATATGGGTGTTTGAAGTTAAGGAATGGTTGAGAAACCATCAAAATTTTCGTTGGTCTGATACTCGAAACCAATAACTGGCATGGCCTAGGGGAAAAGTACACACACCGTTGTAATCGGGCGAGTTTCTACTTTCAGATGCAACAGGAATTTCTCGAGCTCGTCAATCCGTTCGCGAGATATGGGAGTTTGAAGTTAAGGAATGGATGAGAAACCATCAAAATTTTCGCTGGTCTGATACTCGAAACCAATAACTGGAATGGCCTAGGGGAACAGTACACACACCATTGTAATCGGGCGAGATTCTACTTTCAGATGCAACAGGAATTAATGGAGTTCGTCAAACCGTTCGCGAGATATGGGTGTTTCAAGTTAAGGAATGGTTGAGAAACCATCAAAATTTTCGCAAGTCTGATACTCGAAACCAATGACTACAAAGGCCTAGGTGAAAAACACACATATCTTTCTAGTCGGGCGAGTTTCTACTTTCAGATGCAACAGGAATTTCCCGAGTTCGTCAATCCGTTAGCGAGATATGGGAGCTTCAATTTAAGGAATGGTTGAGCAACCATCAAAATTTTCGCAAGTCTGATACTCGAAACCAATAACTGGAATGACCTGGGGGAAAAGTACACACACCATTGTAATCGGGCGATTTTCTGCTTCCAGGTGCAACAGGAATTTCTCGAGTTCGACAATCCGTTCGCGAGATATGGGAGTTTGAAGTTAAGGAATGGTTGACAAACTCAAAATTTTCGC
This sequence comes from Ptiloglossa arizonensis, assembly GCF_051014685.1. Classification (NCBI taxonomy): domain Eukaryota; kingdom Metazoa; phylum Arthropoda; class Insecta; order Hymenoptera; family Colletidae; genus Ptiloglossa; species Ptiloglossa arizonensis. The sequence goes on from NW_027478387.1 coordinate 1,591,096, forward strand.
TGGTCTGATACTCGAAACCAATAACTGGAATGGCCTAGGGGAAAAGTACACACACCATTGTAATCGGACGAGTTTCTACTTTCAGATGCAACAGGAACTTCCCGAGTTCGTCAATCCGTTCGCGAGATATGGGAGTTTGAAGTTAAGGAATGGTTGAGAAACCATCAAAATTTTCGTTGATCTGATACTCGAAACCAATAACTGGAATGGCGTAGGGGAAAAGTACACATACCATTGTAATTGAGCGAGTTTCTACTTTCAGATGCAACAGGAATTTCTCGAGCTCGTCAATCCGTTCGCGAGATATGGGAGATTGAAGTTATGGTATGGATGAGAAACCATCAAAATTTTCGCTGGTCTGATACTCGAAACCAATAACTGGAATGGCCTAGGGGAACAGTACATACACCATTGTAATCGGGCGAGATTCTACTTTCAGATGCAACAGGAATTAATGGAGTTCGTCAATCCGTTCGCGAGGTATGGGTGTTTCAAGTTAAGGAATGGTTGGGAAACCATCAAAATTTTCGCAAGTCTGATACTCGAAACCAATAACTACAAAGGCCTAGGTGAAAAACACACATATCTTTGTAATCGGGCGAGTTTCTGCTTCCAGGTGCAACAGGAATTTCTCGAGTTCGTCAATCCGTTCGCGAGATATTGGAGTTTGAATTTAAGGAATGGTTGAGCAACCATCAACATTTTCGCAAGTCTGATACTCGAAACCAATAACTACATAGGCCTAGGTGAAAAACACACATATCTTTGTAATCGGGCGAGTTTCTACTTTCAGATGCAACAGGAATTTCTCGAGTACGTCAGTCCGTTCGCGAGATATGGGAGTTTGAATTTAAGGAATGTTTGAGAAACCATCAAAATTTTCGCTTGTCTAATACTCGAAACCAATAACTGGAATGGCCTAGGGGAAAAGTACACATACCGTTGTAATCGGGCGAGTTTCTACTTTCAGATGCAATTGGAATTTTTAGGTTAGGTCAATCCGTTCGCGAGATATGGGAGTTTGAAGCTAAGAAAGGGTTGAGAAGACAACAAATTTTTCGCACTTCTGCTGCTCCAAACGCTTAACAAGAATGGCCTAGGGAAAAAATACACATACCGTTGTAATCGGGCGAGCTTCGACTTTCAGAAGCAATAGGAATTTTTGGGTTAGGTCAATCCGTTCGCGAGATATGGGAGTTTGAAGCTAAGAAATGGTTGAGAAGGCAACAAATTTTTCGCACTGCTGCTGCTCCAAACGCTTAACCAGAATGGCCTAGGGAAAAAATACACATACCGTTGTAATCGGGCGAGTTTCTACTTTCAGATGCAATTGGAATTTTTAGGTTAGGTCAATCCGTTCGCGAGATATGGGAGTTTGAAGCCAAGAAATGGTTGAGAAGGCAAAAAATTTTTCGCAATTCTGCTGCTCCAAACGCTTAACCAGAATGGCCTAGGGAAAAAATACACATACCGTTGTTATCGGGCGAGTTTCTACTTTCAGACGCTACAGGAATTTTTGGGTTAGGTCAATCTGCTCGCGAGATATGGGAGTTTGAAGCCAAGAAATGGTTGAGAAGGCAAAAAATTTTTCGCAATTCTGCTGCTCCAAAAGCTTAACCAGAATGGTCTATGGTAAAAATACACATACCGCTGTAATCGGGCGAGTTTCGACTTTCAGAAGCAATAGGAATTTTTGGGTTAGGTCAATCCGTTTGCGAGATATGGGAGTTTGAAGCCAAGAAATGGTTGAGAAGGCAAAAAATTTTTCGCAATTCTGCTGCTCCAAACGCTTAACAAGAATGGCGTAGGGAAAAAATACACATACCGTTGTAATCGGGCGAGTTTCTACTTTCAGATGCAATTGGAATTTTTGGGTTAGGTCAATCCGTTCGCGAGGTATGGGAGTTTGAAGCTAAGAAAGGGTTGAGAAGACAACAAATTTTTCGCACTTCTGCTGCTCCAAACGCTTAACCAGAATGGCCTAGGGAAAAAATACACATACCGTTGTAATCGGGCGAGTTTCGACTTTCAGAAGCAATAGGAATTTTTGGGTTAGGTCAATCCGTTCGCGAGGTATGGGAGTTTGAAGCCAAGAAATGGTTGAGAAGGCGAAAAATTTTTCGCAATTCTGCTGCTCCAAACGCTTAACCAGAATGGCCTTGGGAAAAAATACACATACCGTTGTAATCGGGCGAGTTTCTTCTTTCAGACGCTACAGGAATTTTTGGGTTAGGTGAATCTGTTCGCGAGGTATGGGAGTTTGAAGCCAAGAAATGGTTGAGAAGGCGAAAAATTTTTCGCAATTCTGCTGCTCCAAACTCTTAACAAGAATGGCCCAGCGTAAAAATACACAAACCGCTGTAATCGGGCGAGTTTCTACTTTCAGACGCAACAGGAGTTTTTGGGTTAGGTCAATCCGTTCGCGAGATATGGGAGTTTGAAGCCAAGGAATGGTTGAGAAGGCAAAAAATTTTTCGCAATTCTGCTGCTCCAAACGCTTAACCAGAATGGCCTAGGGAAAAAATACACACACCGTTGTAATCGGGCGAGTTTCTACTGTCAGATGCAACAGGAATTTTTGGGTTAGGTCAATCCGTTCGCGAGATATGGGAGTTTGACGCTAAGAAATGGTTGAGAAGACAACAAATTTTTCGAAATTCTGCTGCTCCAACCGCTTAACCAGAATGGCCTAGGGAAAAAATACACATACGGTTGTAATCGGGCGAGTTTCTACTTTCAGATGCAACAGGAATTTTTGGGTTAGGTCAATCCGTTCGCGAGATATGGGAGTTTGAAGCTAAGAAATGGTTGAGAAGGCGAAAAATTTTTCGCAATTCTGCTGCTCCAAACGCTTAACAAGAATGGCCTGGGGAAGAAATACACATACCGTTGTAATCGGGCGAGCTTCGACTTTCAGAAGCAATAGGAATTTTTGGGTTAGGTCAATCCGTTCGCGAGATATGGGAGTTTGAAGCCAAGAAATGGTTGAGAAGGCAAAAAATTTTTCGCAATTCTGCTGCTCCAAACGCTTAACAAGAATGGCCTAGGGAAAAAATACACATACCGTTGTAATCGGACAAGTTTCTACTTTCAGACGCTACAGGAATTTTTGGGTTAGGTCAATCCGTTCGCGAGATATGGGAGTTTGAAGCCAAGGAATGGTTGAGAAGGCGAAAAATTTTTCGCAATTCTGCTGCTCCAAACGCTTAACAAGAATGGCCTAGGGTAAAAATACACATACCGCTGTAATCGGGCGAGTTTCTACTTTCAGACGCAACAGGAATTTTTGAGTTAGGTCAATCCGTTCGCGAGATATGGGAGTTTGAAGCCAAGGAATGGTTGAGAAGGCAAAAAATTTTTCGCAATTCTGCTGCTCCAAACGCTTAACCAGAATGGCCTAGGGAAAAAATACACATACCGTTGTAATCGGGCGAGTTTCTACTTTCAGATGCAACAGGAATTTTTGGGTTAGGTCAATCCGTTCGCGAGATATGGGAGTTTGACGCTAAGAAATGGTTGAGAAGACAACAAATTTTTCGAAATTCTGCTGCTCCAAACGCTTAACCAGAATGGCCTAGGGAAAAAATACACATACCGTTGTAATCGGGCGAGTTTCTACTTTCAGATGCAATAGGAATTTTTGGGTTAGGTCAATCCGTTCGCGAGATATGGGAGTTTGAAGCCAAGAAATGGTTGCGAAGGCGAAAAGTTTTTCGCAATTCTGCTGCTCCAAACGCTTAACCAGAATGGCCTAGGGTAAAAATACACATACCGCTGTAATCGGGCGAGTTTCGACTTTCAGAAGGAATAGGAATTTTTGGGTTAGGTCAATCCGTTCGCGAGATATGGGAGTTTGAAGCCAAGAAATGGTTGAGAAGGCGAAAAATTTTTCGCAATTCTGCTGCTCCAAACGCTTAACAAGAATGGCCTAGGGAAAAAATACACACACCGTTGTAATCAGGCGAGTTTCTACTTTCAGATGCAACAGGAATTTTTCGGTTAGGTCAATCCGTTCGCGAGATATGGGAGTTTGAAGCTAAGAAATGGTTGAGAAGACAACAAATTTTTCGCACTTCTGCTGCTCCAAACGCTTAACCAGAATGGCCTAGGGAAAAAATACACATACCGTTGTAATCGGGCGAGTTTCTACTTTCAGATGCAATTGGAATTTTTGGGTTAGGTCAATCCGTTCGCGAGATATAGGAGTTTGACGCTAAGAAATGGTTGACAAGACAACAAATTCTTCGCAATTCTGCTGCTCCAAACGCTTAACAAGAATGGCCTAGGGAAAAAATACACATACCGTTGTAATCGGGCAAGTTTCTACTTTCAGACGCTACAGGAATTTTCGGGTTAGGTCAATCCGTTCGCGAGATATGGGAGTTTGAAGCCAAGAAATGGTTGAGAAGGCGAAAATTTTTTCGCAATTCTGCTGCTCCAAACGCTTAACAAGAATGGCCTAGGGTAAAAATACACATAACGCTGTAATCGGGCGAGTTTCTACTTTCAGACGCAACAGGAATTTTTGAGTTAGGTAAATCCGTTCGCGAGATATGGGAGTTTGAAGCCAAGGAATGGTTGAGAAGGCAAAAAATTTTTCGCAATTCTGCTGCTCCTAACGCTTAACCAGAATGGCCTAGGGAAAAAATACACATACCGTTGTAATCGGGCGAGTTTCTACTTTCAGATGCAACAGGAATTTTTGGGTTAGGTCAATCCGTTCGCGAGATATGGGAGTTTGAAGCCAAGAAATGGTTGCGAAGGCGAAAAGTTTTTCGCAATTCTGCTGCTCCAAACGCTTAACCAGAATGGCCTAGGGTAAAAATACACATACCGTTGTAATCGGGCGAGTTTCTACTTTCAGATGCAACAGGAATTTTTGGGTTAGGTCAATCCGTTCGCGAGATATGGGAGTTTGAAGCCAAGAAATGGTTGCGAAGGCGAAAAGTTTTTCGCAATTCTGCTGCTCCAAACGCTTAACCAGAATGGCCTAGGGTAAAAATACACATACCGCTGTAATCGGTCGAGTTTCGACTTTCAGAAGGAATAGGAATTTTTGGGTTAGGTCAATCCGTTCGCGAGATATGGGAGTTTGAAGCCAAGAAATGGTTGAGTGGGCAAAAAATTTTTCGCAATTCTGCTGCTCCAAACGCTTAACAAGAATGGCCTAGGGAAAAAATACACATACCGTTGTAATCGGGCGAGTTTCTACTTTAAGATGCAACAGGAATTTTTCGGTTAGGACAATCCGTTCGCGAGATATGGGAGTTTGAAGCTAAGAAATGGTTGAGAAGACAACAAATTTTTCGCACTTCTGCTGCGCCAAACGCTTAACCAGAATGGCCTAGGGAAAAAATACACATACCGTTGTAATCGGGCGAGTTTCTACTTTCAGATGCAATTGGAATTTTTGGGTTAGGTCAATCCGTTCGCGAGATATGGGAGTTTGAAGCTAAGAAATGGTTGAGAAGACAACAAATTTTTCGCACTTCTGCTGCTCCAAACGCTTAACCAGAATGGCCTAGGGTAAAAATACACATACCGCTGTAATCGAGCGAGTTTCGACTTTCAGGAGCAATAGGAATTTTTGGGTTAGGTCAATCCGTTCGCGAGGTATGGGAGTTTGAAGCCAAGAAATGGTTGAGAAGGCGAAAAATTTTTCGCAATTCTGCTGCTCCAAACGCTTAACCAGAATGGCCTAGGGAAAAAATACACATACCGTTGTAATCGGGCGAGTTTCTACTTTCAGACGCTACAGGAATTTTTGGGTTAGGTCAATCCGTTCGCGAGGTATGGGAGTTTGAAGACAAGAAATGGTTGAGAAGGCGAAAAATTTTTCGCAATTCTGCTGCTCCAAACGCTTAACAAGAATGGCCCAGGGTAAAAATACCCATACCGCTGTAATCGGGCGAGTTTCTACTTTCAGACGCAACAGGAATTTTTGAGTTAGGTCAATCCGTTCGCGAGATATGGGAGTTTGAAGCCAAGGAATGGTTGAGAAGGCAAAAAATTTTTCGCAATTCTGCTGCTACAAACGCTTAACCAGAATGGCCTACGGAAAAAATACACATACCGTTGTAATCGGGCGAGTTTCTACTGTCAGATGCAACAGGAATTTTTGGGTTAGGTCAATCCGTTCGCGAGATATGGGAGTTTGACAACAAGAAATGGTTGAGAAGACAACAAATTTTTCGCAATTCTGCTGCTCCAAACGCTTAACAAGAATGGCCTAGGGAAAAAATACACATACCGTTGTAATCGGGCGAGCTTCGACTTTCAGAAGCAATAGGAATTTTTGGGTTAGGTCAATCCGTTCGCGAGATATGGGAGTTTGAAGACAAGAAATGGTTGAGAAGCCAAAATTTTTTCGCAATTCTGCTGCTCCAAACGCTTAACAAGAATGGCCTAGGGAAAAAATACACATACCGTTGTAATCGGGCGTGTTTCTACTTTCAGACGCTACAGGAATTTTTGGGTTAGGTCAATCCGTTCGCGAGATATGGGAGTTTGAAGCCAAGAAATGGTTGCGAAGGCGAAAAGTTTTTCGCAATTCTGCTGCTCCAAACACTTAACCAGAATGGCCTAGGGTAAAAATACACATACCGCTGTAATCGGGCGAGTTTCGACTTTCAGAAGGAATAGGAATTTTTGGGTTAGGTCAATCCGTTCGCGAGATATGGGAGTTTGAAGCCAAGAAATGGTTGAGAGGGCAAAAAATTTTTCGCAATTCTGCTGCTCCAAACGCTTAACAAGAATGGCCTAGGGAAAAAATACACATACCGTTGTAATCGGGCGAGTTTCTACTTTCAGATGCAACAGGAATTTTTCGGTTAGGTCAATCCGTTCGCGAGATATGGGAGTTTGAAGCTAAGAAATGGTTGAGAAGACAACAAATTTTTCGCAATTCTGCTGCTCCAAACGCTTAACCAGAATGGCCTAGGGAAAAACTACACATACCGTTGTAATCGGGCGACCTTCGACTTTCAGAAGCAATAGGAATTTTTGGGTTAGGTCAATCCGTTCGCGAGATATAGGAGTTTGACTGTAAGAAATGGTTGACAAGACAACAAATTCTTCGAAATTCTGCTGCTCCAAACGCTTAACCAGAATGGCCTAGGGAAAAAATACACATACCGTTGTAATCGGGCGAGTTTCTACTTTCAGATGCAACAGGAATTTTTGGGTTAGGTCAATCCGTTCGCGAGATATGGGAGTTTGACGCTAAGAAATGGTTGAGAAGACAACAAATTTTTCGAAATTCTGCTGCTCCAAACGCTTAACCAGAATGGCCTAGGGAAAAACTACACATACCGTTGTAATCGGGCGACCTTCGACTTTCAGATGCAATAGGAATTTTTGGGTTAGGTCAATCCGTTCGCGAGATATAGGAGTTTGACTCTAAGAAATGGTTGACAAGACAACAAATTCTTCGAAATTCTGCTGTTCCAAACGCTTAACCAGAATGGCCTAGGGAAAAAATACACATACCGTTGTAATCGGGCGAGTTTCTACTTTCAGATGCAACAGGAATTTTTGGGTTAGGTCAATCCGTTCGCGAGATATGGGAGTTTGACCCTAAGAAATGGTTGAGAAGACAACAAATTTTTCGAAATTCTGCTGCTCCAAACGCTTAACCAGAATGGCCTAGGGAAAAAATACACATACCGTTGTAATCGGGCTAGTTTCTACTTTCAGATGCAATAGGAATTTTTGGGTTAGGTCAATCCGTTCGCGAGATATTGGAGTTTGAAGCCAAGAAATGGTTGAGAAGGCAAAAAATTTTTCGCAATTCTGCTGCTCCAAACGCTTAACCAGAATGGCCTAGGGAAAAAATACACATACCGTTGTAATCGGGCGAGTTTCTACTTTCAGATGCAATTGGAATTTTTGGGTTAGGTCAATCCGTTCGCGAGATATGGGAGTTTGAAGCTAAGAAAGGGTTGAGAGGACAACAAATTTTTCGCACTTCTGCTGCTCCAAACGCTTAACCAGAATGGCCTTGGGAGAAAATACACATACCGTTGTAATCGGGCGAGTTTCGACTTTCAGAAGCAATAGGAATTTTTGAGTTAGGTCAATCCGTTCGCGAGGTATGGGAGTTTGAAGCCAAGAAATGGTTGAGAAGGCGAAAAATTTTTCGCAATTCTGCTGCTCCAAACGCATAACAAGAATGGCCTAGGGAAAAAATACACGTACCGTTGTAATCGGGCGACTTTCCATTTTCAGACGCTACAGGAATTTTTGGGTTAGGTCAATCCGTTCGCGAGATATGGGAGTTTGAAGCCAAGAAATGGTTGAGAAGGCGAAAAATTTTTCGCAATTCTGCTGCTCCAAACGCTTAACAAGAATGGCCTAGGGAAAAAATACACATACCGTTGTAATCGGGCGAGCTTCGACTTTCAGAAGCAATAGGAATTTTTGGGTTAGGTCAATCCGTTCGCGAGATATGGGAGTTTGAAGCCAAGAAATGGTTGAGAAGGCAAAAAATTTTTCGCAATTCTGCTGCTCCAAACGCTTAACAAGAATGGCCTAGGGAAAAAATACACATACCGTTGTAATCGGGCGAGTTTCTACTTTCAGATGCAATTGGAATTTTTGGGTTAGGTCAATCCGTTCGCGAGATATGGGAGTTTGAAGCTAAGAAAGGGTTGAGAGGACAACAAATTTTTCGCAATTCTGCTGCTCCAAACGCTTAACCAGAATGGCCTTGGGAAAAAATACACATACCGTTGTAATCGGGCGAGTTTCGACTTTCAGAAGCAATAGGAATTTTTGAGTTAGGTCAATCCGTTCGCGAGGTATGGGAGTTCGAAGCCAAGAAGTGGTTGAGAAGGCGAAAAATTTTTCGCAATTCTGCTGCTCCAAACGCTTAACAAGAATGGCCTAGGGAAAAAATACACATGCCGTTGTAATCGGGCGACTATCCATTTTCAGACGCTACAGGAATTTTTGGGTTAGGTCAATCCGTTCGCGAGATATGGGAGTTTGAAGCCAAGAAATGGTTGAGAAGGCGAAAAATTTTTCGCAATTCTGCTGCTCCAAACGCTTAACAAGAATGGCCTAGGGAAAAAATACACATACCGTTGTAATCGGGCGAGCTTCGACTTTCAGAAGCAATAGGAATTTTTGGGTTAGGTCAATCCGTTCGCGAGATATGGGAGTTTGAAGCCAAGAAATGGTTGAGAAGCCAAAATTTTTTCGCAATTCTGCTGCTCCAAACGCTTAACAAGAATGGCGTAGGGAAAAAATACACATACCGTTGTAATCGGGCGTGTTTCTACTTTCAGACGCTACAGGAATTTTTGGGTTAGGTCAATCCGTTCGCGAGATATGGTATTTGAAGCCAAGAAATGGTTGAGAAGGCGAAAAATTTTTCGCAATTCTGCTGCTCCAAACGCTTAACAAGAATGGCCTAGGGTAAAAATACACATACCGCTGTAATCGGGCGAGTTTCTACTTTCAGACGCAACAGGAATTTTTGAGTTAGGTCAATCCGTTCCCGAGATATGGGAGTTTGAAGCCAAGGAATGGTTGAGAAGGCAAAAAATTTTTCGCAATTCTGCTGCTCCAAACGCTTAACCAGAATGGCCTAGGGAAAAAATACACATACCGTTGTAATCGGGCGAGTTTCTACTTTCAGATGCAATTGGAATTTTTGGGTTAGGTCAATCCGTTCGCGAGATATGGGAGTTTGAAACTAAGAAATGGTTGAGAAGACAACAAATTTTTCGCACTTCTGCTGCTCCAAACGCTTAACCAGAATGGCCTTGGGAAAAAATACACATACCGTTGTAATCGGGCGAGTTTCGACTTTCAGAAGCAATAGGAATTTTTGAGTTAGGTCAATCCGTTCGCGAGGTATGGGAGTTTGAAGCCAAGAAATGGTTGAGAAGGCGAAAAATTTTTCGCAATTCTGCTGCTCCAAACGCATAACAAGAATGGCCTAGGGAAAAAATACACGTACCGTTGTAATCGGGCGACTTTCCATTTTCAGACGCTACAGGAATTTTTGGGTTAGGTCAATCCGTTCGCGAGATATGGGAGTTTGAAGCCAAGAAATGGTTGAGAAGGCGAAAAATTTTTCGCAATTCTGCTGCTCCAAACGCTTAACAAGAATGGCCTAGGGAAAAAATACACATACCGTTGTAATCGGGCGAGCTTCGACTTTCAGAAGCAATAGGAATTTTTGGGTTAGGTCAATCCGTTCGCGAGATATGGGAGTTTGAAGCCAAGAAATGGTTGAGAAGGCAAAAAATTTTTCGCAATTCTGCTGCTCCAAACGCTTAACAAGAATGGCCTAGGGAAAAAATACACATACCGTTGTAATCGGGCGAGTTTCTACTTTCAGATGCAATTGGAATTTTTGGGTTAGGTCAATCCGTTCGCGAGATATGGGAGTTTGAAGCTAAGAAAGGGTTGAGAGGACAACAAATTTTTCGCACTTCTGCTGCTCCAAACGCTTAACCAGAATGGCCTTGGGAAAAAATACACATACCGTTGTAATCGGGCGAGTTTCGACTTTCAGAAGCAATAGGAATTTTTGAGTTAGGTCAATCCGTTCGCGAGGTATGGGAGTTCGAAGCCAAGAAGTGGTTGAGAAGGCGAAAAATTTTTCGCAATTCTGCTGCTCCAAACGCTTAACAAGAATATCCTAGGGAAAAAATACACATGCCGTTGTAATCGGGCGTGTTTCTACTTTCAGACGCTACAGGAATTTTTGGGTTAGGTCAATCCGTTCGCGAGATATGGGAGTTTGAAGCCAAGAAATGGTTGAGAAGGCGAAAAATTTTTCGCAATTCTGCTGCTCCAAACGCTTAACAAGAATGGCCTAGGGTAAAAATACACATACCGCTGTAATCGGGCGAGTTTCTACTTTCAGATGCAATTGGAATTTTTGGGTTAGGTCAATCCGTTCGCGAGATATGGGAGTTTGAAACTAAGAAATGGTTGAGAAGACAACAAATTTTTCGCACTTCTGCTGCTCCAAACGCTTAACCAGAATGGCCTAGGGAAAAAATACACATACCGTTGTAATCGGACAAGTTTCTACTTTCAGACGCTACAGGAATTTTTGGGTTAGGTCAATCAGTTCGCGAGATATGGGAGTTTGAAGCCAAGAAATGGTTGAGAAGGCGAAAAATTTTTCGCAATTCTGCTGCTCCAAACGCTTAACAAGAATGGCCTAGGGAAAAAATACACATACCGCTGTAATCGGGCGAGTTTCTACTTTCAGACGCAACAGGAATTTTTGAGTTAGGTCAATCCGTTCGCGAGATATGGGAGTTTGAAGCCAAGGAATGGTTGAGAAGGCAAAAAATTTTTCGCACTTCTGCTGCTCCAAACGCTTAACCAGAATGGCCCAGGGAAAAAATACACATACCGTTGTAATCGGGCGAGTTTCTACTTTCAGATGCAATTGGAATTTTTGGGTTAGGTCAATCCGTTCGCGAGATATGGGAGTTTGAAGCTAAGAAAGGGTTGAGAGGACAACAAATTTTTCGCACTTCTGCTGCTCCAAACGCTTAACCAGAATGGCCTTGGGAAAAAATACACATACCGTTGTAATCGGGCGTGTTTCTACTTTCAGACGCTACAGGAATTTTTGGGTTAGGTCAATCCGTTCGCGAGATATGGTATTTGAAGCCAAGAAATGGTTGAGAAGGCGAAAAATTTTTCGCAATTCTGCTGCTCCAAACGCTTAACAAGAATGGCCTAGGGTAAAAATACACATACCGCTGTAATCGGGCGAGTTTCTACTTTCAGACGCAACAGGAATTTTTGAGTTAGGTCAATCCGTTCGCGAGATATGGGAGTTTGAAGCCAAGGAATGGTTGAGAAGGCAAAAAATTTTTCGCAATTCTGCTGCTCCAAACGCTTAACCAGAGTGGCCTAGGGAAAAAATACACATACCGTTGTAATCGGGCGAGTTTCTACTTTCAGATGCAATTGGAATTTTTGGGTTAGGTCAATCCGTTCGCGAGATATGGGAGTTTGAAACTAAGAAATGGTTGAGAAGACAACAAATTTTTCGCACTTCTGCTGCTCCAAACGCTTAACCAGAATGGCCTAGGGAAAAAATACACATACCGTTGTAATCGGACAAGTTTCTACTTTCAGTCGCTACAGGAATTTTTGGGTTAGGTCAATCCGTTCGCGAGATATGGGAGTTTGAAGCGAAGAAATGGTTGAGAAGGCGAAAAATTTTTCGTAATTCTGCTGCTCCAAACGCTTAACAAGAATGGCCTAGGGTAAAAATACACATACCGCTGTAATCGGGCGAGTTTCTACTTTCAGACGCAACAGGAATTTTTGAGTTAGGTCAATCCGTTCGCGAGATATGGGAGTTTGAAGCCAAGGAATGGTTGAGAAGGCAAAAAATTTTTCGCAATTCTGCTGCTCCAAACGCTTAACCAGAATGGCCTAGGGAAAAAATACACATACCGCTGTAATCGGGCGAGTTTCTACTTTCAGACGCAACAGGAATTTTTGAGTTAGGTCAATCCGTTCGCGAGATATGGGAGTTTGAAGCCAAGGAATGGTTGAGAAGGCAAAAAATTTTTCGCACTTCTGCTGCTCCAAACGCTTAACCAGAATGGCCTAGGGAAAAAATACACATACCGTTGTAATCGGGCGAGTTTCTACTTTCAGATGCAATTGGAATTTTTGGGTTAGGTCAATCCGTTCGCGAGATATGGGAGTTTGAAGCTAAGAAAGGGTTGAGAGGACAACAAATTTTTCGCACTTCTGCTGCTCCAAACGCTTAACCAGAATGGCCTTGGGAAAAAATACACATACCGTTGTAATCGGGCGAGTTTCGACTTTCAGAAGCAATAGGAATTTTTGAGTTAGGTCAATCCGTTCGCGAGGTATGGGAGTTTGAAGCCAAGAAATGGTTGAGAAGGCGAAAAATTTTTCGCAATTCTGCTGCTCCAAACGCATAACAAGAATGGCCTAGGGAAAAAATACACGTACCGTTGTAATCGGGCGACTTTCCATTTTCAGACGCTACAGGAATTTTTGGGTTAGGTCAATCCGTTCGCGAGATATGGGAGTTTGAAGCCAAGAAATGGTTGAGAAGGCGAAAAATTTTTCGCAATTCTGCTGCTCCAAGCGCTTAACAAGAATGGCCTAGGGAAAAAATACACATACCGTTGTAATCGGGCGAGCTTCGACTTTCAGAAGCAATAGGAATTTTTGGGTTAGGTCAATCCGTTCGCGAGATATGGGAGTTTGAAGCCAAGAAATGGTTGAGAAGGCAAAAAATTTTTCGCAATTCTGCTGCTCCAAACGCTTAACAAGAATGGCCTAGGGAAAAAATACACATACCGTTGTATTCGGGCGAGTTGCTACTTTCAGATGCAATTGGAATTTTTGGGTTAGGTCAATCCGTTCGCGAGATATGGGAGTTTGAAGCTAAGAAAGGGTTGAGAGGACAACAAATTTTTCGCACTTCTGCTGCTCCAAACGCTTAACCAGAATGGCCTTGGGAAAAAATACACATACCGTTGTAATCGGGCGAGTTTCGACTTTCAGAAGCAATAGGAATTTTTGAGTTAGGTCAATCCGTTCGCGAGGTATGGGAGTTCGAAGCCAAGAAGTGGTTGAGAAGGCGAAAAATTTTTCGCAATTCTGCTGCTCCAAACGCTTAACAAGAATATCCTAGGGAAAAAATACACATGCCGTTGTAATCGGGCGACTTTCCATTTTCAGACGCTACAGGAATTTTTGGGTTAGGTCAATCCGTTCGCGAGATATGGGAGTTTGAAGCCAAGAAATGGTTGAGAAGGCGAAAAATTTTTCGCAATTCTGCTGCTCCAAACGCTTAACAAGAATGGCCTAGGGAAAAAATACACATACCGTTGTAATCGGGCGAGCTTCGACTTTCAGAAGCAATAGGAATTTTTGGGTTAGGTCAATCCGTTCGCGAGATATGGGAGTTTGAAGCCAAGAAATGGTTGAGAAGCCAAAATTTTTTCGCAATTCTGCTGCTTCAAACGCTTAACAAGAATGGCCTAGGGAAAAAATACACATACCGTTGTAATCGGGCGTGTTTCTACTTTCAGACGCTACAGGAATTTTTGGGTTAGGTCAATCCGTTCGCGAGATATGGGAGTTTGAAGCCAAGAAATGGTTGAGAAGGCGAAAAATTTTTCGCAATTCTGCTGCTCCAAACGCTTAACAAGAATGGCCTAGGGTAAAAATACACATACCGCTGTAATCGGGCGAGTTTCTACTTTCAGACGCAACAGGAATTTTTGAGTTAGGTCAATCCGTTCGCGAGATATGGGAGTTTGAAGCCAAGGAATGGTTGAGAAGGCAAAAAATTTTTCGCAATTCTGCTGCTCCAAACGCTTAACCAGAATGGCCTAGGGAAAAAATACACATACCGTTGTAATCGGGCGAGTCTCTACTTTCAGATGCAATTGGAATTTTTGGGTTAGGTCAATCCGTTCGCGAGATATGGGAGTTTGAAACTAAGAAATGGTTGAGAAGACAACAAATTTTTCGCACTTCTGCTGCTCCAAACGCTTAACCAGAATGGCCTAGGGAAAAAATACACATACCGTTGTAATCGGACAAGTTTCTACTTTCAGACGCTACAGGAATTTTTGGGTTAGGTCAATCAGTTCGCGAGATATGGGAGTTTGAAGCCAAGAAATGGTTGAGAAGGCGAAAAATTTTTCGCAATTCTGCTGCTCCAAACGCTTAACAAGAATGGCCTAGGGAAAAAATACACATACCGTTGTATTCGGGCGAGTTGCTACTTTCAGATGCAATTGGAATTTTTGGGTTAGGTCAATCCGTTCGCGAGATATGGGAGTTTGAAGCTAAGAAAGGGTTGAGAGGACAACAAATTTTTCGCACTTCTGCTGCTCCAAACGCTTAACCAGAATGGCCTTGGGAAAAAATACACATACCGTTGTAATCGGGCGAGTTTCGACTTTCAGAAGCAATAGGAATTTTTGAGTTAGGTCAATCCGTTCGCGAGGTATGGGAGTTCGAAGCCAAGAAGTGGTTGAGAAGGCGAAAAATTTTTCGCAATTCTGCTGCTCCAAACGCTTAACAAGAATATCCTAGGGAAAAAATACACATGCCGTTGTAATCGGGCGACTTTCCATTTTCAGACGCTACAGGAATTTTTGGGTTAGGTCAATCCGTTCGCGAGATATGGGAGTTTGAAGCCAAGAAATGGTTGAGAAGGCGAAAAATTTTTCGCAATTCTGCTGCTCCAAACGCTTAACAAGAATGGCCTAGGGAAAAAATACACATACCGTTGTAATCGGGCGAGCTTCGACTTTCAGAAGCAATAGGAATTTTTGGGTTAGGTCAATCCGTTCGCGAGATATGGGAGTTTGAAGCCAAGAAATGGTTGAGAAGCCAAAATTTTTTCGCAATTCTGCTGCTTCAAACGCTTAACAAGAATGGCCTAGGGAAAAAATACACATACCGTTGTAATCGGGCGTGTTTCTACTTTCAGACGCTACAGGAATTTTTGGGTTAGGTCAATCCGTTCGCGAGATATGGGAGTTTGAAGCCAAGAAATGGTTGAGAAGGCGAAAAATTTTTCGCAATTCTGCTGCTCCAAACGCTTAACAAGAATGGCCTAGGGTAAAAATACACATACCGCTGTAATCGGGCGAGTTTCTACTTTCAGACGCAACAGGAATTTTTGAGTTAGGTCAATCCGTTCGCGAGATATGGGAGTTTGAAGCCAAGGAATGGTTGAGAAGGCAAAAAATTTTTCGCAATTCTGCTGCTCCAAACGCTTAACCAGAATGGCCTAGGGAAAAAATACACATACCGTTGTAATCGGGCGAGTCTCTACTTTCAGATGCAATTGGAATTTTTGGGTTAGGTCAATCCGTTCGCGAGATATGGGAGTTTGAAACTAAGAAATGGTTGAGAAGACAACAAATTTTTCGCACTTCTGCTGCTCCAAACGCTTAACCAGAATGGCCTAGGGAAAAAATACACATACCGTTGTAATCGGACAAGTTTCTACTTTCAGACGCTACAGGAATTTTTGGGTTAGGTCAATCAGTTCGCGAGATATGGGAGTTTGAAGCCAAGAAATGGTTGAGAAGGCGAAAAATTTTTCGCAATTCTGCTGCTCCAAACGCTTAACAAGAATGGCCTAGGGCAAAAATAAACATACCGCTGTAATCGGGCGAGTTTCTACTTTCAGACGCAACAGGAATTTTTGAGTTAGGTCAATCCGTTCGCGAGATATGGGAGTTTGAAGCCAAGGAATGGTTGAGAAGGCAAAAAATTTTTCGCAATTCTGCTGCTCCAAACGCTTAACCAGAATGGCCTAGGGAAAAAATACACATACCGTTGTAATCGGGCGAGATTCTACTTTCAGATGCAACAGGAATTTTTGGGTTAGGTCAATCCGTTCGCGAGATATGGGAGTTTGACGCTAAGAAATGGTTGAGAAGACAACAAATTTTTCGAAATTCTGCTGCTCCAAACGCTTAACCAAAATGGACTAGGGAAAAAATACACATACCGTTGTAATCGGGCGAGTTTCTACTTTCAGATGCAATAGGAATTTTTGGGTTAGGTCAATCCGTTCGCGAGATATGGGAGTTTGAAGCCAAGAAATGGTTGCGAAGGCGAAAAGTTTTTCGCAATTCTGCTGCTCCAAACGCTTAACCAGAATGGCCTAGGGTAAAAATACACATACCGCTGTAATCGGGCGAGTTTCGACTTTCAGAAGGAATAGGAATTTTTGGGTTAGGTCAATCCGTTCGCGAGATATGGGAGTTTGAAGCCAAGAAATGGTTGAGAAGGCAAAAAATTTTTCGCAATTCTGCTGCTCCAAACGCTTAACAAGAATGGCCTAGGGAAAAAATACACATACCGTTGTAATCGGGCGAGTTTCTACTTTCAGATGCAACAGGAATTTTTCGGTTAGGTCAATCCGTTCGCGAGATATGGGAGTTTGAAGCTAAGAAATGGTTGAGAAGACAACAAATTTTTCGCACTTCTGCTGCTCCAAACGCTTAACCAGAATGGCCTAGGGAAAAAATACACATACCGCTGTAATCGGGCGAGTTTCTACTTTCAGACGCAACAGGAATTTTTGAGTTAGGTCAATCCGTTCGCGAGATATGGGAGTTTGAAGCCAAGGAATGGTTGAGAAGGCAAAAAATTTTTCGCACTTCTGCTGCTCCAAACGCTTAACCAGAATGGCCTAGGGAAAAAATACACATACCGTTGTAATCGGGCGAGTTTCTACTTTCAGATGCAATTGGAATTTTTGGGTTAGGTCAATCCGTTCGCGAGATATGGGAGTTTGAAGCTAAGAAAGGGTTGAGAGGACAACAAATTTTTCGCACTTCTGCTGCTCCAAACGCTTAACCAGAATGGCCTTGGGAAAAAATACACATACCGTTGTAATCGGGCGAGTTTCGACTTTCAGAAGCAATAGGAATTTTTGAGTTAGGTCAATCCGTTCGCGAGGTATGGGAGTTTGAAGCCAAGAAATGGTTGAGAAGGCGAAAAATTTTTCGCAATTTTGCTGCTCCAAACGCATAACAAGAATGGCCTAGGGAAAAAATACACGTACCGTTGTAATCGGGCGACTTTCCATTTTCAGACGCTACAGGAATTTTTGGGTTAGGTCAATCCGTTCGCGAGATATGGGAGTTTGAAGCCAAGAAATGGTTGAGAAGGCGAAAAATTTTTCGCAATTCTGCTGCTCCAAACGCTTAACAAGAATGGCCTAGGGAAAAAATACACATACCGTTGTAATCGGGCGAGCTTCGACTTTCAGAAGCAATAGGAATTTTTGGGTTAGGTCAATCCGTTCGCGAGATATGGGAGTTTGAAGCCAAGAAATGGTTGAGAAGGCAAAAAATTTTTCGCAATTCTGCTGCTCCAAACGCTTAACAAGAATGGCCTAGGGAAAAAATACACATACCGTTGTAATCGGGCGAGTTTCTACTTTCAGATGCAATTGGAATTTTTGGGTTAGGTCAATCCGTTCGCGAGATATGGGAGTTTGAAGCTAAGAAAGGGTTGAGAGGACAACAAATTTTTCGCACTTCTGCTGCTCCAAACGCTTAACCAGAATGGCCTTGGGAAAAAATACACATACCGTTGTAATCGGGCGAGTTTCGACTTTCAGAAGCAATAGGAATTTTTGAGTTAGGTCAATCCGTTCGCGAGGTATGGGAGTTCGAAGCCAAGAAGTGGTTGAGAAGGCGAAAAATTTTTCGCAATTCTGCTGCTCCAAACGCTTAACAAGAATATCCTAGGGAAAAAATACACATGCCGTTGTAATCGGGCGACTTTCCATTTTCAGACGCTACAGGAATTTTTGGGTTAGGTCAATCCGTTCGCGAGATATGGGAGTTTGAAGCCAAGAAATGGTTGAGAAGGCGAAAAATTTTTCGCAATTCTGCTGCTCCAAACGCTTAACAAGAATGGCCTAGGGAAAAAATACACATACCGTTGTAATCGGGCGAGCTTCGACTTTCAGAAGCAATAGGAATTTTTGGGTTAGGTCAATCCGTTCGCGAGATATGGGAGTTTGAAGCCAAGAAATGGTTGAGAAGCCAAAATTTTTTCGCAATTCTGCTGCTTCAAACGCTTAACAAGAATGGCCTAGGGAAAAAATACACATACCGTTGTAATCGGGCGTGTTTCTACTTTCAGACGCTACAGGAATTTTTGGGTTAGGTCAATCCGTTCGCGAGATATGGGAGTTTGAAGCCAAGAAATGGTTGAGAAGGCGAAAAATTTTTCGCAATTCTGCTGCTCCAAACGCTTAACAAGAATGGCCTAGGGAAAAAATACACATACCGTTGTAATCGGGCGAGCTTCGACTTTCAGAAGCAATAGGAATTTTTGGGTTAGGTCAATCCGTTCGCGAGATATGGGAGTTTGAAGCCAAGAAATGGTTGAGAAGGCAAAAAATTTTTCGCAATTCTGCTGCTCCAAACGCTTAACAAGAATGGCCTAGGGAAAAAATACACATACCGTTGTATTCGGGCGAGTTGCTACTTTCAGATGCAATTGGAATTTTTGGGTTAGGTCAATCCGTTCGCGAGATATGGGAGTTTGAAGCTAAGAAAGGGTTGAGAGGACAACAAATTTTTCGCACTTCTGCTGCTCCAAACGCTTAACCAGAATGGCCTTGGGAAAAAATACACATACCGTTGTAATCGGGCGAGTTTCGACTTTCAGAAGCAATAGGAATTTTTGAGTTAGGTCAATCCGTTCGCGAGGTATGGGAGTTCGAAGCCAAGAAGTGGTTGAGAAGGCGAAAAATTTTTCGCAATTCTGCTGCTCCAAACGCTTAACAAGAATATCCTAGGGAAAAAATACACATGCCGTTGTAATCGGGCGACTTTCCATTTTCAGACGCTACAGGAATTTTTGGGTTAGGTCAATCCGTTCGCGAGATATGGGAGTTTGAAGCCAAGAAATGGTTGAGAAGGCGAAAAATTTTTCGCAATTCTGCTGCTCCAAACGCTTAACAAGAATGGCCTAGGGAAAAAATACACATACCGTTGTAATCGGGCGAGCTTCGACTTTCAGAAGCAATAGGAATTTTTGGGTTAGGTCAATCCGTTCGCGAGATATGGGAGTTTGAAGCCAAGAAATGGTTGAGAAGCCAAAATTTTTTCGCAATTCTGCTGCTTCAAACGCTTAACAAGAATGGCCTAGGGAAAAAATACACATACCGTTGTAATCGGGCGTGTTTCTACTTTCAGACGCTACAGGAATTTTTGGGTTAGGTCAATCCGTTCGCGAGATATGGGAGTTTGAAGCCAAGAAATGGTTGAGAAGGCGAAAAATTTTTCGCAATTCTGCTGCTCCAAACGCTTAACAAGAATGGCCTAGGGTAAAAATACACATACCGCTGTAATCGGGCGAGTTTCTACTTTCAGACGCAACAGGAATTTTTGAGTTAGGTCAATCCGTTCGCGAGATATGGGAGTTTGAAGCCAAGGAATGGTTGAGAAGGCAAAAAATTTTTCGCAATTCTGCTGCTCCAAACGCTTAACCAGAATGGCCTAGGGAAAAAATACACATACCGTTGTAATCGGGCGAGTCTCTACTTTCAGATGCAATTGGAATTTTTGGGTTAGGTCAATCCGTTCGCGAGATATGGGAGTTTGAAACTAAGAAATGGTTGAGAAGACAACAAATTTTTCGCACTTCTGCTGCTCCAAACGCTTAACCAGAATGGCCTAGGGAAAAAATACACATACCGTTGTAATCGGACAAGTTTCTACTTTCAGACGCTACAGGAATTTTTGGGTTAGGTCAATCAGTTCGCGAGATATGGGAGTTTGAAGCCAAGAAATGGTTGAGAAGGCGAAAAATTTTTCGCAATTCTGCTGCTCCAAACGCTTAACAAGAATGGCCTAGGGCAAAAATAAACATACCGCTGTAATCGGGCGAGTTTCTACTTTCAGACGCAACAGGAATTTTTGAGTTAGGTCAATCCGTTCGCGAGATATGGGAGTTTGAAGCCAAGGAATGGTTGAGAAGGCAAAAAATTTTTCGCAATTCTGCTGCTCCAAACGCTTAACCAGAATGGCCTAGGGAAAAAATACACATACCGTTGTAATCGGGCGAGATTCTACTTTCAGATGCAACAGGAATTTTTGGGTTAGGTCAATCCGTTCGCGAGATATGGGAGTTTGACGCTAAGAAATGGTTGAGAAGACAACAAATTTTTCGAAATTCTGCTGCTCCAAACGCTTAACCAAAATGGACTAGGGAAAAAATACACATACCGTTGTAATCGGGCGAGTTTCTACTTTCAGATGCAATAGGAATTTTTGGGTTAGGTCAATCCGTTCGCGAGATATGGGAGTTTGAAGCCAAGAAATGGTTGCGAAGGCGAAAAGTTTTTCGCAATTCTGCTGCTCCAAACGCTTAACCAGAATGGCCTAGGGTAAAAATACACATACCGCTGTAATCGGGCGAGTTTCGACTTTCAGAAGGAATAGGAATTTTTGGGTTAGGTCAATCCGTTCGCGAGATATGGGAGTTTGAAGCCAAGAAATGGTTGAGAAGGCAAAAAATTTTTCGCAATTCTGCTGCTCCAAACGCTTAACAAGAATGGCCTAGGGAAAAAATACACATACCGTTGTAATCGGGCGAGTTTCTACTTTCAGATGCAACAGGAATTTTTCGGTTAGGTCAATCCGTTCGCGAGATATGGGAGTTTGAAGCTAAGAAATGGTTGAGAAGACAACAAATTTTTCGCACTTCTGCTGCTCCAAACGCTTAACCAGAATGGCCTAGGGAAAAAATACACATACCGCTGTAATCGGGCGAGTTTCTACTTTCAGACGCAACAGGAATTTTTGAGTTAGGTCAATCCGTTCGCGAGATATGGGAGTTTGAAGCCAAGGAATGGTTGAGAAGGCAAAAAATTTTTCGCACTTCTGCTGCTCCAAACGCTTAACCAGAATGGCCTAGGGAAAAAAATACACATACCGTTGTAATCGGGCGAGTTTCTACTTTCAGATGCAATTGGAATTTTTGGGTTAGGTCAATCCGTTCGCGAGATATGGGAGTTTGAAGCTAAGAAAGGGTTGAGAGGACAACAAATTTTTCGCACTTCTGCTGCTCCAAACGCTTAACCAGAATGGCCTTGGGAAAAAATACACATACCGTTGTAATCGGGCGAGTTTCGACTTTCAGAAGCAATAGGAATTTTTGAGTTAGGTCAATCCGTTCGCGAGGTATGGGAGTTTGAAGCCAAGAAATGGTTGAGAAGGCGAAAAATTTTTCGCAATTTTGCTGCTCCAAACGCATAACAAGAATGGCCTAGGGAAAAAATACACGTACCGTTGTAATCGGGCGACTTTCCATTTTCAGACGCTACAGGAATTTTTGGGTTAGGTCAATCCGTTCACGAGATATGGGAGTTTGAAGCCAAGAAATGGTTGAGAAGGCGAAAAATTTTTCGCAATTCTGCTGCTCCAAACGCTTAACAAGAATGGCCTAGGGAAAAAATACACATACCGTTGTAATCGGGCGAGCTTCGACTTTCAGAAGCAATAGGAATTTTTGGGTTAGGTCAATCCGTTCGCGAGATATGGGAGTTTGAAGCCAAGAAATGGTTGAGAAGGCAAAAAATTTTTCGCAATTCTGCTGCTCCAAACGCTTAACAAGAATGGCCTAGGGAAAAAATACACATACCGTTGTAATCGGGCGAGTTTCTACTTTCAGATGCAATTGGAATTTTTGGGTTAGGTCAATCCGTTCGCGAGATATGGGAGTTTGAAGCTAAGAAAGGGTTGAGAGGACAACAAATTTTTCGCACTTCTGCTGCTCCAAACGCTTAACCAGAATGGCCTTGGGAAAAAATACACATACCGTTGTAATCGGGCGAGTTTCGACTTTCAGAAGCAATAGGAATTTTTGAGTTAGGTCAATCCGTTCGCGAGGTATGGGAGTTCGAAGCCAAGAAGTGGTTGAGAAGGCGAAAAATTTTTCGCAATTCTGCTGCTCCAAACGCTTAACAAGAATATCCTAGGGAAAAAATACACATGCCGTTGTAATCGGGCGACTTTCCATTTTCAGACGCTACAGGAATTTTTGGGTTAGGTCAATCCGTTCGCGAGATATGGGAGTTTGAAGCCAAGAAATGGTTGAGAAGGCGAAAAATTTTTCGCAATTCTGCTGCTCCAAACGCTTAACAAGAATGGCCTAGGGAAAAAATACACATACCGTTGTAATCGGGCGAGCTTCGACTTTCAGAAGCAATAGGAATTTTTGGGTTAGGTCAATCCGTTCGCGAGATATGGGAGTTTGAAGCCAAGAAATGGTTGAGAAGGCGAAAAATTTTTCGCAATTCTGCTGCTCCAAACGCTTAACAAGAATGGCCCAGTGTAAAAATACACAAACCGCTGTAATCGGGCGAGTTTCTACTTTCAGACGCAACAGGAATTTTTGAGTTAGGTCAATCCGTTCGCGAGATATGGGAGTTTGAAGCCAAGGAATGGTTGAGAAGGCAAAAAATTTTTCGCAATTCTGCTGCTCCAAACGCTTAACCAGAATGGCCTAGGGAAAAAATACACATACCGCTGTAATCGGGCGAGTTTCTACTTTCAGACGCAACAGGAGTTTTTGAGTTAGGTCAATCCGTTCGCGAGATATGGGAGTTTGAAGCCAAGGAATGGTTGAGAAGGCAAAAAATTTTTCGCAATTCTGCTGCTCCAAACGCTTAACAAGAATGGCCTAGGGAAAAAATACACATACCGTTGTAATCGGGCAAGTTTCTACTTTCAGACGCTACAGGAATTTTTGGGTTAGGTCAATCCGTTCGCGAGATATGGGAGTTTGAAGCCAAGAAATGGTTGAGAAGGCGAAAATTTTTTCGCAATTCTGCTGCTCCAAACGCTTAACAAGAATGGCCTAGGGTAAAAATACACATACCGCTGTAATCGGGCGAGTTTCTACTTTCAGACGCAACAGGAATTTTCGAGTTAGGTCAATCCGTTCGCGAGATATGGGAGTTTGAAGCCAAGGAATGGTTGAGAAGGCAAAAAATTTTTCGCAATTCTGCTGCTCCAAACGCTTAACCAGAATGGCCTAGGGAAAAAATACACATACCGTTGTAATCGGGCGAGTTTCTACTTTCAGATGCAACAGGAATTTTTGGGTTAGGTCAATCCGTTCGCGAGATATGGGAGTTTGAAGCCAAGAAATGGTTGCGAAGGCGAAAAGTTTTTCGCAATTCTGCTGCTCCAAACGCTTAACCAGAATGGCCTAGGGTAAAAATACACATACCGCTGTAATCGGGCGAGTTTCGACTTTCAGAAGGAATAGGAATTTTTGGGTTAGGTCAATCCGTTCGCGAGATATGGGAGTTTGAAGCCAAGAAATGGTTGAGAGGGCAAAAAATTTTTCGCAATTCTGCTGCTCCAAACGCTTAACAAGAATGGCCTAGGGAAAAAATACACATACCGTTGTAATCGGGCGAGTTTCTACTTTCAGATGCAACAGGAATTTTTCGGTTAGGTCAATCCGTTCGCGAGATATGGGAGTTTGAAGCTAAGAAATGGTTGAGAAGACAACAAATTTTTCGCACTTCTGCTGCTCCAAACGCTTAACCAGAATGGCCTAGGGAAAAACTACACATACCGTTGTAATCGGGCGAGTTTCTACTTTCAGATGCAATAGGAATTTTTGGGTTAGGTCAATCCGTTCGCGAGATATGGGAGTTTGAAGCCAAGAAATGGTTGAGAAGGCAAAAAATTTTTCGCAATTCTGCTGCTCCAAACGCTTAACCAGAATGGCCTAGGGAAAAAATACACATACCGTTGTAATCGGGCGAGTTTCGACTTTCAGAAGCAATAGGAATTTTTGGGTTAGGTCAATCCGTTCGCGAGATATGGGAGTTTGAAGCCAAGAAATGGTTGAGAAGGCAAAAAATTTTTCGCAACTCTGCTGCTCCAAACGCTTAACCAGAATGGCCTAGGGAAAAAATACACATACCGTTGTAATCGGGCGAGTTTCTACTTTCAGATGCAAGAGGAATTTTTGGGTTAGGTCAATCCGTTCGCGAGGTATGGGAGTTTGAAGCCAAGAAATGGTTGAGAAGGCGAAAAATTTTTCGCAATTCTGCTGCTCCAAACGCATAACAAGAATGGTCTAGGAAAAAAATACACATACCGTTGTAATCGGGCGAGCTTCGACTTTCAGACGCTACAGGAATTTTCGGGTTAGGTCAATCCGTTCGCGAGATATGGGAGTTTGAAGCCAAGAAATGGTTGAGAAGGCAAAAAATTTTTCGCAATTCTGCTGCTCCAAACGCTTAACAAGAATGGCCTAGGGAAAAAATACACATACCGTTGTAATCGGGCGAGTTTCTACTTTCAGATGCAACAGGAATTTTTCGGTTAGGTCAATCCGTTCGCGAGATATGGGAGTTTGAAGCTAAGAAATGGTTGAGAAGACAACAAATTTTTCGCACTTCTGCTGCTCCAAACGCTTAACAAGAATGGCCTAGGGAAAAAATACACGTACCGTTGTAATCGGGCGACTTTCCATTTTCAGACGCTACAGGAATTTTTGGGTTAGGTCAATCCGTTCGCGAGATATGGGAGTTTGAAGCCAAGAAATGGTTGAGAAGGCGAAAAATTTTTCGCAATTCTGCTGCTCCAAACGCTTAACAAGAATGGCCTAGGGAAAAAATACACATACCGTTGTAATCGGGCGAGCTTCGACTTTCAGAAGCAATAGGAATTTTTGGGTTAGGTCAATCCGTTCGCGAGATATGGGAGTTTGAAGCCAAGAAATGGTTGAGAAGGCAAAAAATTTTTCGCAATTCTGCTGCTCCAAACGCTTAACAAGAATGGCCTAGGGAAAAAATACACATACCGTTGTAATCGGGCGAGTTTCTACTTTCAGATGCAATTGGAATTTTTGGGTTAGGTCAATCCGTTCGCGAGATATGGGAGTTTGAAGCTAAGAAAGGGTTGAGAGGACAACAAATTTTTCGCACTTCTGCTGCTCCAAACGCTTAACCAGAATGGCCTTGGGAAAAAATACACATACCGTTGTAATCGGGCGAGTTTCGACTTTCAGAAGCAATAGGAATTTTTGAGTTAGGTCAATCCGTTCGCGAGGTATGGGAGTTCGAAGCCAAGAAGTGGTTGAGAAGGCGAAAAATTTTTCGCAATTCTGCTGCTCCAAACGCTTAACAAGAATGGCCTAGGGAAAAAATACACATGCCGTTGTAATCGGGCGACTTTCCATTTTCAGACGCTACAGGAATTTTTGGGTTAGGTCAATCCGTTCGCGAGATATGGGAGTTTGAAACTAAGAAATGGTTGAGAAGACAACAAATTTTTCGCACTTCTGCTGCTCCAAACGCTTAACCAGAATGGCCTAGGGAAAAAATACACATACCGTTGTAATCGGACAAGTTTCTACTTTCAGACGCTACAGGAATTTTTGGGTTAGGTCAATCCGTTCGCGAGATATGGGAGTTTGAAGCCAAGAAATGGTTGAGAAGGCGAAAAATTTTTCGCAATTCTGCTGCTCCAAACGCTTAACAAGAATGGCCTAGGGTAAAAATAAACATACCGCTGTAATCGGGCGAGTTTCTACTTTCAGACGCAACAGGAATTTTTGAGTTAGGTCAATCCGTTCGCGAGATATGGGAGTTTGAAGCCAAGGAATGGTTGAGAAGGCAAAAAATTTTTCGCAATTCTGCTGCTCCAAACGCTTAACCAGAATGGCCTAGGGAAAAAATACACATACCGTTGTAATCGGGCGAGTTTCTACTTTCAGATGCAACAGGAATTTTTGGGTTAGGTCAATCCGTTCGCGAGATATGGGAGTTTGACGCTAAGAAATGGTTGAGAAGACAACAAATTTTTCGAAATTCTGCTGCTCCAAACGCTTAACCAAAATGGACTAGGGAAAAAATACACATACCGTTGTAATCGGGCGAGTTTCTACTTTCAGATGCAATAGGAATTTTTGGGTTAGGTCAATCCGTTCGCGAGATATGGGAGTTTGAAGCCAAGAAATGGTTGCGAAGGCGAAAAGTTTTTCGCAATTCTGCTGCTCCAAACGCTTAACCAGAATGGCCTAGGGTAAAAATACACATAACGCTGTAATCGGGCGAGTTTCGACTTTCAGAAGGAATAGGAATTTTTGGGTTAGGTCAATCCGTTCGCGAGATATGGGAGTTTGAAGCCAAGAAATGGTTGAGAAGGCAAAAAATTTTTCGCAATTCTGCTGCTCCAAACGCTTAACAAGAATGGCCTAGGGAAAAAATACACATACCGTTGTAATCGGGCGAGTTTCTACTTTCAGATGCAATTGGAATTTTTGGGTTAGGTCAATCCGTTCGCGAGATATGGGAGTTTGAAGCTAAGAAAGGGTTGAGAGGACAACAAATTTTTCGCACTTCTGCTGCTCCAAACGCTTAACCAGAATGGCCTTGGGAAAAAATACACATACCGTTGTAATCGGGCGAGTTTCGACTTTCAGAAGCAATAGGAATTTTTGAGTTAGGTCAATCCGTTCGCGAGGTATGGGAGTTCGAAGCCAAGAAGTGGTTGAGAAGGCGAAAAATTTTTCGCAATTCTGCTGCTCCAAACGCTTAACAAGAATGGCCTAGGGAAAAAATACACATGCCGTTGTAATCGGGCGACTTTCCATTTTCAGACGCTACAGGAATTTTTGGGTTAGGTCAATCCGTTCGCGAGATATGGGAGTTTGAAACTAAGAAATGGTTGAGAAGACAACAAATTTTTCGCACTTCTGCTGCTCCAAACGCTTAACCAGAATGGCCTAGGGAAAAAATACACATACCGTTGTAATCGGACAAGTTTCTACTTTCAGACGCTACAGGAATTTTTGGGTTAGGTCAATCCGTTCGCGAGATATGGGAGTTTGAAGCCAAGAAATGGTTGAGAAGGCGAAAAATTTTTCGCAATTCTGCTGCTCCAAACGCTTAACAAGAATGGCCTAGGGTAAAAATAAACATACCGCTGTAATCGGGCGAGTTTCTACTTTCAGACGCAACAGGAATTTTTGAGTTAGGTCAATCCGTTCGCGAGATATGGGAGTTTGAAGCCAAGGAATGGTTGAGAAGGCAAAAAATTTTTCGCAATTCTGCTGCTCCAAACGCTTAACCAGAATGGCCTAGGGAAAAAATACACATACCGTTGTAATCGGGCGAGTTTCTACTTTCAGATGCAACAGGAATTTTTGGGTTAGGTCAATCCGTTCGCGAGATATGGGAGTTTGACGCTAAGAAATGGTTGAGAAGACAACAAATTTTTCGAAATTCTGCTGCTCCAAACGCTTAACCAAAATGGACTAGGGAAAAAATACACATACCGTTGTAATCGGGCGAGTTTCTACTTTCAGATGCAATAGGAATTTTTGGGTTAGGTCAATCCGTTCGCGAGATATGGGAGTTTGAAGCCAAGAAATGGTTGCGAAGGCGAAAAGTTTTTCGCAATTCTGCTGCTCCAAACGCTTAACCAGAATGGCCTAGGGTAAAAATACACATAACGCTGTAATCGGGCGAGTTTCGACTTTCAGAAGGAATAGGAATTTTTGGGTTAGGTCAATCCGTTCGCGAGATATGGGAGTTTGAAGCCAAGAAATGGTTGAGAAGGCAAAAAATTTTTCGCAATTCTGCTGCTCCAAACGCTTAACAAGAATGGCCTAGGGAAAAAATACACATACCGTTGTAATCGGGCGAGTTTCTACTTTCAGATGCAACAGGAATTTTTCGGTTAGGTCAATCCGTTCGCGAGATATGGGAGTTTGAAGCTAAGAAATGGTTGAGAAGACAACAAATTTTTCGCACTTCTGCTGCTCCAAACGCTTAACCAGAATGGCCTAGGGAAAAAATACACATACCGCTGTAATCGGGCGAGTTTCTACTTTCAGACGCAACAGGAATTTTTGAGTTAGGTCAATCCGTTCGCGAGATATGGGAGTTTGAAGCCAAGGAATGGTTGAGAAGGCAAAAAATTTTTCGCAATTCTGCTGCTCCAAACGCTTAACCAGAATGGCCTAGGGAAAAAATACACATACCGCTGTAATCGGGCGACCTTCGACTTTCAGAAGCAATAGGAATTTTTGGGTTAGGTCAATCCGTTCGCGAGATATAGGAGTTTGACTCTAAGAAATGGTTGACAAGACAACAAATTTTTCGCACTTCTGCTGCTCCAAACGCTTAACCAGAATGGCCTAGGGAAAAACTACACATACCGTTGTAATCGGGCGAGTTTCTACTTTCAGAAGCAATAGGAATTTTTGGGTTAGGTCAATCCGTTCGCGAGATATAGGAGTTTGAAGCCAAGGAATGGTTGAGAAGGCAAAAAATTTTTCGCAATTCTGCTGCTCCAAACGCTTAACAAGAATGGCCTAGGGAAAAAATACACATACCGTTGTAATCGGGCGAGTTTCTACTTTCAGATGCAACAGGAATTTTTGGGTTAGGTCAATCCGATCGCGAGATATGGGAGTTTGACGCTAAGAAATGGTTTAGAAGACAACAAATTTTTCGAAATTCTGCTGCTCCAAACGCTTAACCAGAATGGCCTAGGGAAAAAATACACATACCGTTGTAATCGGGCGAGTTTCTACTTTCAGATGCAATAGGAATTTTTGGGTTAGGTCAATCCGTTCGCGAGATATGGGAGTTTGAAGCCAAGAAATGGTTGAGAAGGCAAAAAATTTTTCGCAATTCTGCTGCTCCAAACGCTTAACCAGAATGGCCTAGGGAAAAAATACACATACCGTTGTAATCGGGCGAGTTTCGACTTTCAGAAGCAATAGGAATTTTTGGGTTAGGTCAATCCGTTCGCGAGATATGGGAGTTTGAAGCCAAGAAATGGTTGAGAAGGCAAAAAATTTTTCGCAACTCTGCTGCTCCAAACGCTTAACCAGAATGGCCTAGGGAAAAAATACACATACCGTTGTAATCGGGCGAGTTTCTACTTTCAGATGCAACAGGAATTTTTGGGTTAGGTCAATCCGTTCGCGAGATATGGGAGTTTGAAGCTAAGAAATGGTTGAGAAGACAACAAATTTTTCGCACTTCTGCTGCTCCAAACGCTTAACCAGAATGGCCTAGGGAAAAAATACACATACCGTTGTAATCGGGCGAGCTTCGACTTTCAGAAGCAATAGGAATTTTTGGGTTAGGTCAATCCGTTCGCGAGATATGGGAGTTTGAAGCCAAGAAATGGTTGAGAAGGCAAAAAATTTTTCGCAATTCTGCTGCTCCAAACGCTTAACAAGAATGGCCTAGGGAAAAAATACACATACCGTTGTAATCGGGCGAGTTTCTACTTTCAGATGCAATTGGAATTTTTGGGTTAGGTCAATCCGTTCGCGAGATATGGGAGTTTGAAGCTAAGAAAGGGTTGAGAGGACAACAAATTTTTCGCACTTCTGCTGCTCCAAACGCTTAACCAGAATGGCCTTGGGAAAAAATACACATACCGTTGTAATCGGGCGAGTTTCGACTTTCAGAAGCAATAGGAATTTTTGAGTTAGGTCAATCCGTTCGCGAGGTATGGGAGTGTGAAGCCAAGAAATGGTTGAGAAGGCGAAAAATTTTTCGCAATTCTGCTGCTCCAAACGCTTAACAAGAATGGCCTAGGGAAAAAATACACATACCGTTGTAATCGGGCGAGCTTCGACTTTCAGAAGCAATAGGAATTTTTGGGTTAGGTCAATCCGTTCGCGAGATATGGGAGTTTGAAGCCAAGAAATGGTTGAGAAGGCAAAAAATTTTTCGCAATTCTGCTGCTCCAAACGCTTAACAAGAATGGCCTAGGGAAAAGATACACATACCGTTGTAATCGGGCGAGTTTCTACTTTCAGACGCTACAGGAATTTTTGGGTTAGGTCAATCCGTTCGCGAGGTATGGGAGTTTGAAGCCAAGGAATGGTTGAGAAGGCGAAAAATTTTTCGCAATTCTGCTGCTCCAAACGCTTAACAAGAATGGCCTAGGGTAAAAATACACATACCGCTGTAAACGGGCGAGTTTCTACTTTCAGACGCAACAGGAATTTTTGAGTTAGGTCAATCCGTTCGCGAGATATGGGAGTTTGAAGCCAAGGAATGGTTGAGAAGGCAAAAAATTTTTCGCAATTCTGCTGCTCCAAACGCTTAACCAGAATGGCCTAGGGAAAAACTACACATACCGTTGTAATCGGGCGAGTTTCTACTTTCAGATGCAACAGGAATTTTTGGGATAGGTCAATCCGTTCGCGAGATATGGGAGTTTGAAGCTAAGAAATGGTTGAGAAGACAACAAATTTTTCGCACTTCTGCTGCTCCAAACGCTTAACCAGAATGGCCTAGGGAAAAAATACACATACCGTTGTAATCGGGCGAGTTTCTACTTTCAGATGCAATTGGAATTTTTGGGTTAGGTCAATCCGTTCGCGAGATATGGGAGTTTGAAGCTAAGAAAGGGTTGAGAGGACAACAAATTTTTCGCACTTCTGCTGCTCCAAACGCTTAACCAGAATGGCCTAGGGAAAAAATACACATACCGTTGTAATCGGGCGAGTTTCGACTTTCAGAAGCAATAGGAATTTTTGGGTTAGTCAATCCGTTCGCGAGGTATGGGAGTTTGAAGCCAAGAAATGGTTGAGAAGGCGAAAAATTTTTCGCAATTCTGCTGCTCCAAACGCTTAACAAGAATGGCCTAGGGAAAAAATACACATACCGTTGTAATCGGGCGAGTTTCCATTTTCAGACGCTACAGGAATTTTTGGGTTAGGTCAATCCGTTCGCGAGATATGGGAGTTTGAAGCCAAGAAATGGTTGAGAAGGCAAAAAATTTTTCGCAATTCTGCTGCTCCAAACGCTTAACCTGAATGGCCTAGGGTAAAAATACACATACCGCTGTAATCGGGCGAGTTTCGACTTTCAGAAGCAATAGGAATTTTTGGGTTAGGTCAATCCGTTCGCGAGATATGGGAGTTTGAAGCTAAGAAATGGTTGAGAAGGCAACAAATTTTTCGCACTGCTGCTGCTCCAAACGCTTAACCAGAATGGCCTAGGGAAAAAATACACATACCGTTGTAATCGGGCGAGTTTCTACTTTCAGATGCAATTGGAATTTTTAGGTTAGGTCAATCCGTTCGCGAGATATGGGAGTTTGAAGCCAAGAAATGGTTGAGAAGGCAAAAAATTTTTCGCAATTCTGCTGCACCAAAAGCTTAACCAGAATGGTCTATGGTAAAAATACACATACCGCTGTAATCGGGCGAGTTTCGACTTTCAGAAGCAATAGGAATTTTTGGGTTAGGTCAATCCGTTTGCCAGATATGGGAGTTTGAAGCAAAGAAATGGTTGAGAAGGCAAAAAATTTTTCGCAATTCTGCTGCTCCAAACGCTTAAGAATAATGGCCTAGGGAAATAATACACATACCGTTGTAATCGGGCGAGTTTCTACTTTCAGATGCAATTGGAATTTTTGGGTTAGGTCAATCCGTTCGCGAGATATGGGAGTTTGAAGCTAAGAAAGGGTTGAGAAGACAACAAATTTTTCGCACTTCTGCTGCTCCAAACGCTTAACCAGAATGGCCTAGGGAAAAAATACACATACCGTTGTAATCGGGCGAGTTTCGACTTTCAGAAGCAATAGGAATTTTTGGGTTAGGTCAATCCGTTCGCGAGGTATGGGAGTTTGAAGCCAAGAAATGGTTGAGAAGGCGAAAAATTTTTCGCAATTCTGCTGCTCCAAACGCTTAACAAGAATGGCCCAGTGTAAAAATACACAAACCGCTGTAATCGGGCGAGTTTCTACTTTCAGACGCAACAGGAATTTTTGAGTTAGGTCAATCCGTTCGCGAGATATGGGAGTTTGAAGCCAAGGAATGGTTGAGAAGGCAAAAAATTTTTCGCAATTCTGCTGCTCCAAACGCTTAACCAGAATGGCCTAGGGAAAAAATACACATACCGTTGTAATCGGGCGAGTTTCTACTGTCAGATGCAACAGGAATTTTTGGGTTAGGTCAATCCGTTCGCGAGATATGGGAGTTTGACGCTAAGAAATGGTTGAGAAGACAACAAATTTTTCGAAATTCTGCTGCTCCAACCGCTTAACCAGAATGGCCTAGGGAAAAAATACACATACCGTTGTAATTGGGCGAGTTTCTACTTTCAGATGCAACAGGAATTTTTGGGTTAGGTCAATCCGTTCGCGAGATATGGGAGTTTGAAGCCAAGAAATGGTTGAGAAGGCGAAAAATTTTTCGCAATTCTGCTGCTCCAAACGCTTAACAAGAATGGCCTAGGGAAGAAATACACATACCGTTGTAATCGGGCGAGCTTCGACTTTCAGAAGCAATAGGAATTTTTGGGTTAGGTCAATCCGTTCGCGAGATATGGGAGTTTGAAGCCAAGAAATGGTTGAGAAGGCAAAAAAAGTTTCGCAATTCTGCTGCTCCAAACGCTTAACAAGAATGGCCTAGGGAAAAAATACACATACCGTTGTAATCGGGCGAGTTTCTACTTTCAGATGCAATTGGAATTTTTGGGTTAGGTCAATCCGTTCGCGAGATATGGGAGTTTGAAGCCAAGAAATGGTTGAGAAGGCAAAAAATTTTTCGCAATTCTGCTGCTCCAAACGCTTAACAAGAATGGCCTAGGGAAAAGATACACATACCGTTGTAATCGGGCGAGTTTCTACTTTCAGACGCTACAGGAATTTTTGGGTTAGGTCAATCCGTTCGCGAGGTATGGGAGTTTGAAGCCAAGGAATGGTTGAGAAGGCGAAAAATTTTTCGCAATTCTGCTGCTCCAAACGCTTAACAAGAATGGCCTAGGGTAAAAATACACATACCGCTGTAAGCGGGCGAGTTTCTACTTTCAGACGCAACAGGAATTTTTGAGTTAGGTCAATCCGTTCGCGAGATATGGGAGTTTGAAGCCAAGGAATGGTTGAGAAGGCAAAAAATTTTTCGCAATTCTGCTGCTCCAAACGCTTAACCAGAATGGCCTAGGGAAAAACAACACATACCGTTGTAATCGGGCGAGTTTCTACTTTCAGATGCAACAGGAATTTTTGGGATAGGTCAATCCGTTCGCGAGATATGGGAGTTTGAAGCTAAGAAATGGTTGAGAAGACAACAAATTTTTCGCACTTCTGCTGCTCCAAACGCTTAACCAGAATGGCCTAGGGAAAAAATACACATACCGTTGTAATCGGGCGAGTTTCTGCTTTCAGATGCAATTGGAATTTTTGGGTTAGGTCAATCCGTTCGCGAGATATGGGAGTTTGAAGCTAAGAAAGGGTTGAGAGGACAACAAATTTTTCGCACTTCTGCTGCTCCAAACGCTTAACCAGAATGGCCTAGGGAAAAAATACACATACCGTTGTAATCGGGCGAGTTTCGACTTTCAGAAGCAATAGGAATTTTTGGGTTAGTCAATCCGTTCGCGAGGTATGGGAGTTTGAAGCCAAGAAATGGTTGAGAAGGCGAAAAATTTTTCGCAATTCTGCTGCTCCAAACGCTTAACAAGAATGGCCTAGGGAAAAAATACACATACCGTTGTAATCGGGCGAGTTTCCATTTTCAGACGCTACAGGAATTTTTGGGTTAGGTCAATCCGTTCGCGAGATATGGGAGTTTGAAGCCAAGAAATGGTTGAGAAGGCAAAAAATTTTTCGCAATTCTGCTGCTCCAAACGCTTAACCAGAATGGCCTAGGGTAAAAATACACATACCGCTGTAATCGGGCGAGTTTCGACTTTCAGAAGCAATAGGAATTTTTGGGTTAGGTCAATCCGTTCGCGAGATATGGGAGTTTGAAGCTAAGAAATGGTTGAGAAGGCAACAAATTTTTCGCACTGCTGCTGCTCCAAACGCTTAACCAGAATGGCCTAGGGAAAAAATACACATACCGTTGTAATCGGGCGAGTTTCTACTTTCAGATGCAATTGGAATTTTTAGGTTAGGTCAATCCGTTCGCGAGATATGGGAGTTTGAAGCCAAGAAATGGTTGAGAAGGCAAAAAATTTTTCGCAATTCTGCTGCTCCAAACGCTTAACCAGAATGGCCTAGGGAAAAAATACACATACCGTTGTTATCGGGCGAGTTTCTATTTTCAGACGCTACAGGAATTTTTGGGTTAGGTCAATCTGCTCGCGAGATATGGGAGTTTGAAGCCAAGAAATGGTTGAGAAGGCAAAAAATTTTTCGCAATTCTGCTGCTCCAAAAGCTTAACCAGAATGGTCTATGGTAAAAATACACATACCGCTGTAATCGGGCGAGTTTCGACTTTCAGAAGCAATAGGAATTTTTGGGTTAGGTCAATCCGTTTGCGAGATATGGGAGTTTGAAGCCAAGAAATGGTTGAGAAGGCAAAAAATTTTTCGCAATTCTGCTGCTCCAAACGCTTAAGAAGAATGGCCTAGGGAAAAAATACACATACCGTTGTAATCGGGCGAGTTTCTACTTTCAGATGCAATTGGAATTTTTGGGTTAGGTCAATCCGTTCGCGAGATATGGGAGTTTGAAGCCAAGGAATGGTTGAGAAGGCAAAAAATTTTTCGCAATTCTGCTGCTCCAAACGCTTAACCAGAATGGCCTAGGGAAAAAATACACATACCGTTGTAATCGGGCGAGTTTCTACTGTCAGATGCAACAGGAATTTTTGGGTTAGGTCAATCCGTTCGCGAGATATGGGAGTTTGACGCTAAGAAATGGTTGAGAAGACAACAAATTTTTCGAAATTCTGCTGCTCCAAACGCTTAAACAGAATGGCCTAGGGAAAAAATACACATACCGTTGTAATCGGGCGAGTTTCTACTTTCAGATGCAATTGGAATTTTTAGGTTAGGTCAATCCGTTCGCGAGATATGGGAGTTTGAAGCCAAGAAATGGTTGAGAAGGCAAAAAATTTTTCGCAATTCTGCTGCTCCAAACGCTTAACCAGAATGGCCTAGGGTAAAAATACACATACCGCTGTAATCGGGCGAGTTTCGACTTTCAGAAGCAATAGGAATTTTTGGGTTAGGTCAATCCGTTCGCGAGATATGGGAGTTTGAAGCTAAGAAATGGTTGAGAAGGCAACAAATTTTTCGCACTGCTGCTGCTCCAAACGCTTAACCAGAATGGCCTAGGGAAAAAATACACATACCGTTGTAATCGGGCGAGTTTCTACTTTCAGATGCAATTGGAATTTTTAGGTTAGGTCAATCCGTTCGCGAGATATGGGAGTTTGAAGCCAAGAAATGGTTGAGAAGGCAAAAAATTTTTCGCAATTCTGCTGCTCCAAACGCTTAACCAGAATGGCCTAGGGAAAAAATACACATACCGTTGTTATCGGGCGAGTTTCTATTTTCAGACGCTACAGGAATTTTTGGGTTAGGTCAATCTGCTCGCGAGATATGGGAGTTTGAAGCCAAGAAATGGTTGAGAAGGCAAAAAATTTTTCGCAATTCTGCTGCTCCAAAAGCTTAACCAGAATGGTCTATGGTAAAAATACACATACCGCTGTAATCGGGCGAGTTTCGACTTTCAGAAGCAATAGGAATTTTTGGGTTAGGTCAATCCGTTTGCGAGATATGGGAGTTTGAAGCCAAGAAATGGTTGAGAAGGCAAAAAATTTTTCGCAATTCTGCTGCTCCAAACGCTTAAGAAGAATGGCCTAGGGAAAAAATACACATACCGTTGTAATCGGGCGAGTTTCTACTTTCAGATGCAATTGGAATTTTTGGGTTAGGTCAATCCGTTCGCGAGATATGGGAGTTTGAAGCCAAGGAATGGTTGAGAAGGCAAAAAATTTTTCGCAATTCTGCTGCTCCAAACGCTTAACCAGAATGGCCTAGGGAAAAAAATACACATACCGTTGTAATCGGGCGAGTTTCTACTGTCAGATGCAACAGGAATTTTTGGGTTAGGTCAATCCGTTCGCGAGATATGGGAGTTTGACGCTAAGAAATGGTTGAGAAGACAACAAATTTTTCGCACTTCTGCTGCTCCAAACGCTTAACCAGAATGGCCTAGGGAAAAAATACACATACCGTTGTAATCGGGCGAGTTTCTGCTTTCAGATGCAATTGGAATTTTTGGGTTAGGTCAATCCGTTCGCGAGATATGGGAGTTTGAAGCTAAGAAAGGGTTGAGAGGACAACAAATTTTTCGCACTTCTGCTGCTCCAAACGCTTAACCAGAATGGCCTAGGGAAAAAATACACATACCGTTGTAATCGGGCGAGTTTCGACTTTCAGAAGCAATAGGAATTTTTGGGTTAGTCAATCCGTTCGCGAGGTATGGGAGTTTGAAGCCAAGAAATGGTTGAGAAGGCGAAAAATTTTTCGCAATTCTGCTGCTCCAAACGCTTAACAAGAATGGCCTAGGGAAAAAATACACATACCGTTGTAATCGGGCGAGTTTCCATTTTCAGACGCTACAGGAATTTTTGGGTTAGGTCAATCCGTTCGCGAGATATGGGAGTTTGAAGCCAAGAAATGGTTGAGAAGGCAAAAAATTTTTCGCAATTCTGCTGCTCCAAACGCTTAACCAGAATGGCCTAGGGTAAAAATACACATACCGCTGTAATCGGGCGAGTTTCGACTTTCAGAAGCAATAGGAATTTTTGGGTTAGGTCAATCCGTTCGCGAGATATGGGAGTTTGAAGCTAAGAAATGGTTGAGAAGGCAACAAATTTTTCGCACTGCTGCTGCTCCAAACGCTTAACCAGAATGGCCTAGGGAAAAAATACACATACCGTTGTAATCGGGCGAGTTTCTACTTTCAGATGCAATTGGAATTTTTAGGTTAGGTCAATCCGTTCGCGAGATATGGGAGTTTGAAGCCAAGAAATGGTTGAGAAGGCAAAAAATTTTTCGCAATTCTGCTGCTCCAAACGCTTAACCAGAATGGCCTAGGGAAAAAATACACATACCGTTGTTATCGGGCGAGTTTCTATTTTCAGACGCTACAGGAATTTTTGGGTTAGGTCAATCTGCTCGCGAGATATGGGAGTTTGAAGCCAAGAAATGGTTGAGAAGGCAAAAAATTTTTCGCAATTCTGCTGCTCCAAAAGCTTAACCAGAATGGTCTATGGTAAAAATACACATACCGCTGTAATCGGGCGAGTTTCGACTTTCAGAAGCAATAGGAATTTTTGGGTTAGGTCAATCCGTTTGCGAGATATGGGAGTTTGAAGCCAAGAAATGGTTGAGAAGGCAAAAAATTTTTCGCAATTCTGCTGCTCCAAACGCTTAAGAAGAATGGCCTAGGGAAAAAATACACATACCGTTGTAATCGGGCGAGTTTCTACTTTCAGATGCAATTGGAATTTTTGGGTTAGGTCAATCCGTTCGCGAGATATGGGAGTTTGAAGCCAAGGAATGGTTGAGAAGGCAAAAAATTTTTCGCAATTCTGCTGCTCCAAACGCTTAACCAGAATGGCCTAGGGAAAAAATACACATACCGTTGTAATCGGGCGAGTTTCTACTGTCAGATGCAACAGGAATTTTTGGGTTAGGTCAATCCGTTCGCGAGATATGGGAGTTTGACGCTAAGAAATGGTTGAGAAGACAACAAATTTTTCGAAATTCTGCTGCTCCAAACGCTTAAACAGAATGGCCTAGGGAAAAAATACACATACCGTTGTAATCGGGCGAGTTTCTACTTTCAGATGCAATTGGAATTTTTAGGTTAGGTCAATCCGTTCGCGAGATATGGGAGTTTGAAGCCAAGAAATGGTTGAGAAGGCAAAAAATTTTTCGCAATTCTGCTGCTCCAAACGCTTAACCAGAATGGCCTAGGGTAAAAATACACATACCGCTGTAATCGGGCGAGTTTCGACTTTCAGAAGCAATAGGAATTTTTGGGTTAGGTCAATCCGTTCGCGAGATATGGGAGTTTGAAGCTAAGAAATGGTTGAGAAGGCAACAAATTTTTCGCACTGCTGCTGCTCCAAACGCTTAACCAGAATGGCCTAGGGAAAAAATACACATACCGTTGTAATCGGGCGAGTTTCTACTTTCAGATGCAATTGGAATTTTTAGGTTAGGTCAATCCGTTCGCGAGATATGGGAGTTTGAAGCCAAGAAATGGTTGAGAAGGCAAAAAATTTTTCGCAATTCTGCTGCTCCAAACGCTTAACCAGAATGGCCTAGGGAAAAAATACACATACCGTTGTTATCGGGCGAGTTTCTATTTTCAGACGCTACAGGAATTTTTGGGTTAGGTCAATCTGCTCGCGAGATATGGGAGTTTGAAGCCAAGAAATGGTTGAGAAGGCAAAAAATTTTTCGCAATTCTGCTGCTCCAAAAGCTTAACCAGAATGGTCTATGGTAAAAATACACATACCGCTGTAATCGGGCGAGTTTCGACTTTCAGAAGCAATAGGAATTTTTGGGTTAGGTCAATCCGTTTGCGAGATATGGGAGTTTGAAGCCAAGAAATGGTTGAGAAGGCAAAAAATTTTTCGCAATTCTGCTGCTCCAAACGCTTAAGAAGAATGGCCTAGGGAAAAAATACACATACCGTTGTAATCGGGCGAGTTTCTACTTTCAGATGCAATTGGAATTTTTGGGTTAGGTCAATCCGTTCGCGAGATATGGGAGTTTGAAGCCAAGGAATGGTTGAGAAGGCAAAAAATTTTTCGCAATTCTGCTGCTCCAAACGCTTAACCAGAATGGCCTAGGGAAAAAATACACATACCGTTGTAATCGGGCGAGTTTCTACTGTCAGATGCAACAGGAATTTTTGGGTTAGGTCAATCCGTTCGCGAGATATGGGAGTTTGACGCTAAGAAATGGTTGAGAAGACAACAAATTTTTCGAAATTCTGCTGCTCCAAACGCTTAAACAGAATGGCCTAGGGAAAAAATACACATACCGTTGTAATCGGGCGAGTTTCTACTTTCAGATGCAATTGGAATTTTTAGGTTAGGTCAATCCGTTCGCGAGATATGGGAGTTTGAAGCCAAGAAATGGTTGAGAAGGCAAAAAATTTTTCGCAATTCTGCTGCTCCAAACGCTTAACCAGAATGGCCTAGGGAAAAAATACACATACCGTTGTTATCGGGCGAGTTTCTATTTTCAGACGCTACAGGAATTTTTGGGTTAGGTCAATCTGCTCGCGAGATATGGGAGTTTGAAGCCAAGAAATGGTTGAGAAGGCAAAAAATTTTTCGCAATTCTGCTGCTCCAAAAGCTTAACCAGAATGGTCTATGGTAAAAATACACATACCGCTGTAATCGGGCGAGTTTCGACTTTCAGAAGCAATAGGAATTTTTGGGTTAGGTCAATCCGTTTGCGAGATATGGGAGTTTGAAGCCAAGAAATGGTTGAGAAGGCAAAAAATTTTTCGCAATTCTGCTGCTCCAAACGCTTAAGAAGAATGGCCTAGGGAAAAAATACACATACCGTTGTAATCGGGCGAGTTTCTACTTTCAGATGCAATTGGAATTTTTGGGTTAGGTCAATCCGTTCGCGAGATATGGGAGTTTGAAGCTAAGAAATGGTTGAGAAGACAACAAATTTTTCGCACTTCTGCTGCTCCAAACGCTTAACCAGAATGGCCTAGGGAAAAAATACACATACCGTTGTAATCGGGCGAGTTTCGACTTTCAGAAGCAATAGGAATTTTTGGGTTAGGTCAATCCGTTCGCGAGGTATGGGAGTTTGAAGCCAAGAAATGGTTGAGAAGGCGAAAAATTTTTCGCAATTCTGCTGCTCCAAACGCTTAACCAGAATGGCCTTGGGAAAAAATACACATACCGTTGTAATCGGGCGAGTTTCTACTTTCAGACGCTACAGGAATTTTTGGGTTAGGTGAATCTGTTCGCGAGGTATGGGAGTTTGAAGCCAAGAAATGGTTGAGAAGGCGAAAAATTTTTCGCAATTCTGCTGCTCCAAACGCTTAACAAGAATGGCCCAGTGTAAAAATACACAAACCGCTGTAATCGGGCGAGTTTCTACTTTCAGACGCAACAGGAATTTTTGAGTTAGGTCAATCCGTTCGCGAGATATGGGAGTTTGAAGCCAAGGAATGGTTGAGAAGGCAAAAAATTTTTCGCAATTCTGCTGCTCCAAACGCTTAACCAGAATGGCCTAGGGAAAAAATACACATACCGTTGTAATCGGGCGAGTTTCTACTGTCAGATGCAACAGGAATTTTTGGGTTAGGTCAATCCGTTCGCGAGATATGGGAGTTTGACGCTAAGAAATGGTTGAGAAGACAACAAATTTTACGAAATTCTGCTGCTCCAACCGCTTAACCAGAATGGCCTAGGGAAAAAATACACATACCGTTGTAATCGGGCGAGTTTCTACTTTCAGATGCAACAGGAATTTTTGGGTTAGGTCAATCCGTTCGCGAGATATGGGAGTTTGAAGCCAAGAAATGGTTGAGAAGGCGAAAAATTTTTCGCAATTCTGCTGCTCCAAACGCTTAACAAGAATGGCCTAGGGAAGAAATACACATACCGTTGTAATCGGGCGAGCTTCGACTTTCAGAAGCAATAGGAATTTTTGGGTTAGGTCAATCCCTTCGCGAGATATGGGAGTTTGAAGCCAAGAAATGGTTGAGAAGGCAAAAAATTTTTCGCAATTCTGCTGCTCCAAACGCTTAACAAGAATGGCCTAGGGAAAAAATACACATACCGTTGTAATCGGACAAGTTTCTACTTTCAGACGCTACAGGAATTTTTGGGTTAGGTCAATCCGTTCGCGAGATGTGGGAGTTTGAAGCCAAGAAATGGTTGGGAAGGCGAAAAATTTTTCGCAATTCTGCTGCTCCAAACGCTTAACAAGAATGGCCTAGGGAAGAAATACACATACCGTTGTAATCGGGCGAGCTTCGACTTTCAGAAGCAATAGGAATTTTTGGGTTAGGTCAATCCGTTCGCGAGATATGGGAGTTTGAAGCCAAGAAATGGTTGAGAAGGCAAAAAATTTTTCGCAATTCTGCTGCTCCAAACGCTTAACAAGAATGGCCTAGGGAAAAAATACACATACCGTTGTAATCGGGCGAGTTTCTACTTTCAGATGCAATTGGAATTTTTGGGTTAGGTCAATCCGTTCGCGAGATATGGGAGTTTGAAGCTAAGAAAGGGTTGAGAGGACAACAAATTTTTCGCACTTCTGCTGCTCCAAACGCTTAACCAGAATGGCCTTGGGAAAAAATACACATACCGTTGTAATCGGGCGAGTTTCGACTTTCAGAAGCAATAGGAA
Source organism: Ptiloglossa arizonensis (assembly GCF_051014685.1). Taxonomy (NCBI): domain Eukaryota; kingdom Metazoa; phylum Arthropoda; class Insecta; order Hymenoptera; family Colletidae; genus Ptiloglossa; species Ptiloglossa arizonensis. Next base: position 1,632,779 of record NW_027478387.1, read on the forward strand.
TTTTTGAGTTAGGTCAATCCGTTCGCGAGGTATGGGAGTGTGAAGCCAAGAAATGGTTGAGAAGGCGAAAAATTTTTCGCAATTCTGCTGCTCCAAACGCTTAACAAGAATGGCCTAGGGAAAAAATACACATACCGTTGTAATCGGGCGAGCTTCGACTTTCAGAAGCAATAGGAATTTTTGGGTTAGGTCAATCCGTTCGCGAGATATGGGAGTTTGAAGCCAAGAAATGGTTGAGAAGGCAAAAAATTTTTCGCAATTCTGCTGCTCCAAACGCTTAACAAGAATGGCCTAGGGAAAAGATACACATACCGTTGTAATCGGGCGAGTTTCTACTTTCAGACGCTACAGGAATTTTTGGGTTAGGTCAATCCGTTCGCGAGGTATGGGAGTTTGAAGCCAAGAAATGGTTGAGAAGGCGAAAAATTTTTCGCAATTCTGCTGCTCCAAACGCTTAACCAGAATGGCCTAGGGTAAAAATACACATACCGCTGTAATCGGGCGAGTTTCGACTTTCAGAAGCAATAGGAATTTTTGGGTTAGGTCAATCCGTTCGCGAGATATGGGAGTTTGAAGCTAAGAAATGGTTGAGAAGGCAACAAATTTTTCGCACTGCTGCTGCTCCAAACGCTTAACCAGAATGGCCTAGGGAAAAAATACACATACCGTTGTAATCGGGCGAGTTTCTACTTTCAGATGCAATTGGAATTTTTAGGTTAGGTCAATCCGTTCGCGAGATATGGGAGTTTGAAGCCAAGAAATGGTTGAGAAGGCAAAAAATTTTTCGCAATTCTGCTGCTCCAAACGCTTAACCAGAATGGCCTAGGGAAAAAATACACATACCGTTGTTATCGGGCGAGTTTCTATTTTCAGACGCTACAGGAATTTTTGGGTTAGGTCAATCTGCTCGCGAGATATGGGAGTTTGAAGCCAAGAAATGGTTGAGAAGGCAAAAAATTTTTCGCAATTCTGCTGCTCCAAAAGCTTAACCAGAATGGTCTATGGTAAAAATACACATACCGCTGTAATCGGGCGAGTTTCGACTTTCAGAAGCAATAGGAATTTTTGGGTTAGGTCAATCCGTTTGCGAGATATGGGAGTTTGAAGCCAAGAAATGGTTGAGAAGGCAAAAAATTTTTCGCAATTCTGCTGCTCCAAACGCTTAAGAAGAATGGCCTAGGGAAAAAATACACATACCGTTGTAATCGGGCGAGTTTCTACTTTCAGATGCAACAGGAATTTTTGGGTTAGGTCAATCCGTTCGCGAGATATGGGAGTTTGAAGCCAAGGAATGGTTGAGAAGGCAAAAAATTTTTCGCAATTCTGCTGCTCCAAACGCTTAACCAGAATGGCCTAGGGAAAAAATACACATACCGTTGTAATCGGGCGAGTTTCTACTTTCAGATGCAACAGGAATTTTTGGGTTAGGTCAATACGTTCGCGAGATATGGGAGTTTGACGCTAAGAAATGGTTGAGAAGACAACAAATTTTTCGAAATTCTGCTGCTCCAAACGCTTAACCAGAATGGCCTAGGGAAAAAATACACATACCGTTGTAATCGGGCGAGTTTCTACTTTCAGATGCAATAGGAATTTTTGGGTTAGGTCAATCCGTTCGCGAGATATGGGAGTTTGAAGCCAAGAAATGGTTGCGAAGGCGAAAAGTTTTTCGCAATTCTGCTGCTCCAAACGCTTAACCAGAATGGCCTAGGGTAAAAATACACATACCGTTGTAATCGGGCGAGTTTCGACTTTCAGAAGGAATAGGAATTTTTGGGTTAGGTCAATCCGTTCGCGAGATATGGGAGTTTGAAGCCAAGAAATGGTTGAGAAGGCAAAAAATTTGTCGCAATTCTGCTGCTCCAAACGCTTAACAAGAATGGCCTAGGGAAAAAATACACATACCGCTGTAATCGGGCGAGTTTCTACTTTCAGATGCAACAGGAATTTTTCGGTTAGGTCAATCCGTTCGCGAGATATGGGAGTTTGAAGCTAAGAAATGGTTGAGAAGACAACAAATTTTTCGCACTTCTGCTGCTCCAAACGCTTAACCAGAATGGCCTAGGGAAAAAATACACATACCGTTGTAATCGGGCGAGTTTCTACTTTCAGATGCAATTGGAATTTTTGGGGTTAGGTCAATCCGTTCGCGAGATATAGGAGTTTGACGCTAAGAAATGGTTGACAAGACAACAAATTCTTCGCAATTCTGCTGCTCCAAACGCTTAACAAGAATGGCCTAGGGAAAAAATACACATACCGTTGTAATCGGGCAAGTTTCTACTTTCAGACGCTACAGGAATTTTTGGGTTAGGTCAATCCGTTCGCGAGATATGGGAGTTTGAAGCCAAGAAATGGTTGAGAAGGCGAAAATTTTTTCGCAATTCTGCTGCTCCAAACGCTTAACAAGAATGGCCTAGGGTAAAAATACACATACCGCTGTAATCGGGCGAGTTTCTACTTTCAGACGCAACAGGAATTTTTGAGTTAGGTCAATCCGTTCGCGAGATATGGGAGTTTGAATCCAAGGAATGGTTGAGAAGGCAAAAAATTTTTCGCAATTCTGCTGCTCCAAACGCTTAACCAGAATGGCCTAGGGAAAAAATACACATACCGTTGTAATCGGGCGAGTTTCTACTTTCAGATGCAACAGGAATTTTTGGGTTAGGTCAATCCGTTCGCGAGATATGGGAGTTTGAAGCCAAGAAATGGTTGCGAAGGCGAAAAGTTTTTCGCAATTCTGCTGCTCCAACCGCTTAACCAGAATGGCCTAGGGAAAAAATACACATACCGTTGTAATCGGGCGAGTTTCTACTTTCAGATGCAACAGGAATTTTTGGGTTAGGTCAATCCGTTCGCGAGATATGGGAGTTTGAAGCCAAGAAATGGTTGAGAAGGCGAAAAATTTTTCGCAATTCTGCTGCTCCAAACGCTTAACAAGAATGGCCTAGGGAAGAAATACACATACCGTTGTAATCGGGCGAGCTTCGACTTTCAGAAGCAATAGGAATTTTTGGGTTAGGTCAATCCGTTCGCGAGATATGGGAGTTTGAAGCCAAGAAATGGTTGAGAAGGCAAAAAATTTTTCGCAATTCTGCTGCTCCAAACGCTTAACAAGAATGGCCTAGGGAAAAAATACACATACCGTTGTAATCGGACAAGTTTCTACTTTCAGACGCTACAGGAATTTTTGGGTTAGGTCAATCCGTTCGCGAGATATGGGAGTTTGAAGCCAAGAAATGGTTGGGAAGGCGAAAAATTTTTCGCAATTCTGCTGCTCCAAACGCTTAACAAGAATGGCCTAGGGAAGAAATACACATACCGTTGTAATCGGGCGAGCTTCGACTTTCAGAAGCAATAGGAATTTTTGGGTTAGGTCAATCCGTTCGCGAGATATGGGAGTTTGAAGCCAAGAAATGGTTGAGAAGGCAAAAAATTTTTCGCAATTCTGCTGCTCCAAACGCTTAACAAGAATGGCCTAGGGAAAAAATACACATACCGTTGTAATCGGGCGAGTTTCTACTTTCAGATGCAATTGGAATTTTTGGGTTAGGTCAATCCGTTCGCGAGATATGGGAGTTTGAAGCTAAGAAAGGGTTGAGAGGACAACAAATTTTTCGCACTTCTGCTGCTCCAAACGCTTAACCAGAATGGCCTTGGGAAAAAATACACATACCGTTGTAATCGGGCGAGTTTCTACTTTCAGATGCAATTGGAATTTTTGGGGTTAGGTCAATCCGTTCGCGAGATATAGGAGTTTGACGCTAAGAAATGGTTGACAAGACAACAAATTCTTCGCAATTCTGCTGCTCCAAACGCTTAACAAGAATGGCCTAGGGAAAAAATACACATACCGTTGTAATCGGGCAAGTTTCTACTTTCAGACGCTACAGGAATTTTTGGGTTAGGTCAATCCGTTCGCGAGATATGGGAGTTTGAAGCCAAGAAATGGTTGAGAAGGCGAAAATTTTTTCGCAATTCTGCTGCTCCAAACGCTTAACAAGAATGGCCTAGGGTAAAAATACACATACCGCTGTAATCGGGCGAGTTTCTACTTTCAGACGCAACAGGAATTTTTGAGTTAGGTCAATCCGTTCGCGAGATATGGGAGTTTGAAGCCAAGAAATGGTTGAGAAGGCAAAAAATTTTTCGCAATTCTGCTGCTCCAAACGCTTAACCAGAATGGCCTAGGGAAAAAATACACATACCGTTGTAATCGGGCGAGTTTCTACTTTCAGATGCAATTGGAATTTTTAGGTTAGGTCAATCCGTTCGCGAGATATGGGAGTTTGAAGCCAAGAAATGGTTGAGAAGGCAAAAAATTTTTCGCAATTCTGCTGCTCCAAACGCTTAACCAGAATGGCCTAGGGAAAAAATACACATACCGTTGTTATCGGGCGAGTTTCTATTTTCAGACGCTACAGGAATTTTTGGGTTAGGTCAATCTGCTCGCGAGATATGGGAGTTTGAAGCCAAGAAATGGTTGAGAAGGCAAAAAATTTTTCGCAATTCTGCTGCTCCAAAAGCTTAACCAGAATGGTCTATGGTAAAAATACACATACCGCTGTAATCGGGCGAGTTTCGACTTTCAGAAGCAATAGGAATTTTTGGGTTAGGTCAATCCGTTTGCGAGATATGGGAGTTTGAAGCCAAGAAATGGTTGAGAAGGCAAAAAATTTTTCGCAATTCTGCTGCTCCAAACGCTTAAGAAGAATGGCCTAGGGAAAAAATACACATACCGTTGTAATCGGGCGAGTTTCTACTTTCAGATGCAACAGGAATTTTTGGGTTAGGTCAATCCGTTCGCGAGATATGGGAGTTTGAAGCCAAGGAATGGTTGAGAAGGCAAAAAATTTTTCGCAATTCTGCTGCTCCAAACGCTTAACCAGAATGGCCTAGGGAAAAAATACACATACCGTTGTAATCGGGCGAGTTTCTACTTTCAGATGCAACAGGAATTTTTGGGTTAGGTCAATACGTTCGCGAGATATGGGAGTTTGACGCTAAGAAATGGTTGAGAAGACAACAAATTTTTCGAAATTCTGCTGCTCCAAACGCTTAACCAGAATGGCCTAGGGAAAAAATACACATACCGTTGTAATCGGGCGAGTTTCTACTTTCAGATGCAATAGGAATTTTTGGGTTAGGTCAATCCGTTCGCGAGATATGGGAGTTTGAAGCCAAGAAATGGTTGCGAAGGCGAAAAGTTTTTCGCAATTCTGCTGCTCCAAACGCTTAACCAGAATGGCCTAGGGTAAAAATACACATACCGTTGTAATCGGGCGAGTTTCGACTTTCAGAAGGAATAGGAATTTTTGGGTTAGGTCAATCCGTTCGCGAGATATGGGAGTTTGAAGCCAAGAAATGGTTGAGAAGGCAAAAAATTTGTCGCAATTCTGCTGCTCCAAACGCTTAACAAGAATGGCCTAGGGAAAAAATACACATACCGCTGTAATCGGGCGAGTTTCTACTTTCAGATGCAACAGGAATTTTTCGGTTAGGTCAATCCGTTCGCGAGATATGGGAGTTTGAAGCTAAGAAATGGTTGAGAAGACAACAAATTTTTCGCACTTCTGCTGCTCCAAACGCTTAACCAGAATGGCCTAGGGAAAAAATACACATACCGTTGTAATCGGGCGAGTTTCTACTTTCAGATGCAATTGGAATTTTTGGGGTTAGGTCAATCCGTTCGCGAGATATAGGAGTTTGACGCTAAGAAATGGTTGACAAGACAACAAATTCTTCGCAATTCTGCTGCTCCAAACGCTTAACAAGAATGGCCTAGGGAAAAAATACACATACCGTTGTAATCGGGCAAGTTTCTACTTTCAGACGCTACAGGAATTTTTGGGTTAGGTCAATCCGTTCGCGAGATATGGGAGTTTGAAGCCAAGAAATGGTTGAGAAGGCGAAAATTTTTTCGCAATTCTGCTGCTCCAAACGCTTAACAAGAATGGCCTAGGGTAAAAATACACATACCGCTGTAATCGGGCGAGTTTCTACTTTCAGACGCAACAGGAATTTTTGAGTTAGGTCAATCCGTTCGCGAGATATGGGAGTTTGAATCCAAGGAATGGTTGAGAAGGCAAAAAATTTTTCGCAATTCTGCTGCTCCAAACGCTTAACCAGAATGGCCTAGGGAAAAAATACACATACCGTTGTAATCGGGCGAGTTTCTACTTTCAGATGCAACAGGAATTTTTGGGTTAGGTCAATCCGTTCGCGAGATATGGGAGTTTGAAGCCAAGAAATGGTTGCGAAGGCGAAAAGTTTTTCGCAATTCTGCTGCTCCAACCGCTTAACCAGAATGGCCTAGGGAAAAAATACACATACCGTTGTAATCGGGCGAGTTTCTACTTTCAGATGCAACAGGAATTTTTGGGTTAGGTCAATCCGTTCGCGAGATATGGGAGTTTGAAGCCAAGAAATGGTTGAGAAGGCGAAAAATTTTTCGCAATTCTGCTGCTCCAAACGCTTAACAAGAATGGCCTAGGGAAGAAATACACATACCGTTGTAATCGGGCGAGCTTCGACTTTCAGAAGCAATAGGAATTTTTGGGTTAGGTCAATCCGTTCGCGAGATATGGGAGTTTGAAGCCAAGAAATGGTTGAGAAGGCAAAAAATTTTTCGCAATTCTGCTGCTCCAAACGCTTAACAAGAATGGCCTAGGGAAAAAATACACATACCGTTGTAATCGGACAAGTTTCTACTTTCAGACGCTACAGGAATTTTTGGGTTAGGTCAATCCGTTCGCGAGATATGGGAGTTTGAAGCCAAGAAATGGTTGGGAAGGCGAAAAATTTTTCGCAATTCTGCTGCTCCAAACGCTTAACAAGAATGGCCTAGGGAAGAAATACACATACCGTTGTAATCGGGCGAGCTTCGACTTTCAGAAGCAATAGGAATTTTTGGGTTAGGTCAATCCGTTCGCGAGATATGGGAGTTTGAAGCCAAGAAATGGTTGAGAAGGCAAAAAATTTTTCGCAATTCTGCTGCTCCAAACGCTTAACAAGAATGGCCTAGGGAAAAAATACACATACCGTTGTAATCGGGCGAGTTTCTACTTTCAGATGCAATTGGAATTTTTGGGTTAGGTCAATCCGTTCGCGAGATATGGGAGTTTGAAGCTAAGAAAGGGTTGAGAGGACAACAAATTTTTCGCACTTCTGCTGCTCCAAACGCTTAACCAGAATGGCCTTGGGAAAAAATACACATACCGTTGTAATCGGGCGAGTTTCTACTTTCAGATGCAATTGGAATTTTTGGGGTTAGGTCAATCCGTTCGCGAGATATAGGAGTTTGACGCTAAGAAATGGTTGACAAGACAACAAATTCTTCGCAATTCTGCTGCTCCAAACGCTTAACAAGAATGGCCTAGGGAAAAAATACACATACCGTTGTAATCGGGCAAGTTTCTACTTTCAGACGCTACAGGAATTTTTGGGTTAGGTCAATCCGTTCGCGAGATATGGGAGTTTGAAGCCAAGAAATGGTTGAGAAGGCGAAAATTTTTTCGCAATTCTGCTGCTCCAAACGCTTAACAAGAATGGCCTAGGGTAAAAATACACATACCGCTGTAATCGGGCGAGTTTCTACTTTCAGACGCAACAGGAATTTTTGAGTTAGGTCAATCCGTTCGCGAGATATGGGAGTTTGAAGCCAAGAAATGGTTGAGAAGGCAAAAAATTTTTCGCAATTCTGCTGCTCCAAACGCTTAACCAGAATGGCCTAGGGAAAAAATACACATACCGTTGTAATCGGGCGAGTTTCTACTTTCAGATGCAATTGGAATTTTTAGGTTAGGTCAATCCGTTCGCGAGATATGGGAGTTTGAAGCCAAGAAATGGTTGAGAAGGCAAAAAATTTTTCGCAATTCTGCTGCTCCAAACGCTTAACCAGAATGGCCTAGGGAAAAAATACACATACCGTTGTTATCGGGCGAGTGTCTATTTTCAGACGCTACAGGAATTTTTGTGTTAGGTCAATCTGCTCGCGAGATATGGGAGTTTGAAGCCAAGAAATGGTTGAGAAGGCAAAAAATTTTTCGCAATTCTGCTGCTCCAAAAGCTTAACCAGAATGGTCTATGGTAAAAATACACATACCGCTGTAATCGGGCGAGTTTCGACTTTCAGAAGCAATAGGAATTTTTGGGTTAGGTCAATCCGTTTGCGAGATATGGGAGTTTGAAGCCAAGAAATGGTTGAGAAGGCAAAAAATTTTTCGCAATTCTGCTGCTCCAAACGCTTAAGAAGAATGGCCTAGGGAAAAAATACACATACCGTTGTAATCGGGCGAGTTTCTAATTTCAGATGCAACAGGAATTTTTGGGTTAGGTCAATCCGTTCGCGAGATATGGGAGTTTGAAGCCAAGGAATGGTTGAGAAGGCAAAAAATTTTTCGCAATTCTGCTGCTCCAAACGCTTAACCAGAATGGCCTAGGGAAAAAATACACATACCGTTGTAATCGGGCGAGTTTCTACTTTCAGATGCAACAGGAATTTTTGGGTTAGGTCAATACGTTCGCGAGATATGGGAGTTTGACGCTAAGAAATGGTTGAGAAGACAACAAATTTTTCGAAATTCTGCTGCTCCAAACGCTTAACCAGAATGGCCTAGGGAAAAAATACACATACCGTTGTAATCGGGCGAGTTTCTACTTTCAGATGCAATAGGAATTTTTGGGTTAGGTCAATCCGTTCGCGAGATATGGGAGTTTGAAGCCAAGAAATGGTTGCAAAGGCGAAAAGTTTTTCGCAATTCTGCTGCTCCAAACGCTTAACCAGAATGGCCTAGGGTAAAAATACACATACCGTTGTAATCGGGCGAGTTTCGACTTTCAGAAGGAATAGGAATTTTTGGGTTAGGTCAATCCGTTCGCGAGATATGGGAGTTTGAAGCCAAGAAATGGTTGAGAAGGCAAAAAATTTTTCGCAATTCTGCTGCTCCAAACGCTTAACAAGAATGGCCTAGGGAAAAAATACACATACCGCTGTAATCGGGCGAGTTTCTACTTTCAGATGCAACAGGAATTTTTCGGTTAGGTCAATCCGTTCGCGAGATATGGGAGTTTGAAGCTAAGAAATGGTTGAGAAGACAACAAATTTTTCGCACTTCTGCTGCTCCAAACGCTTAACCAGAATGGCCTAGGGAAAAAATACACATACCGTTGTAATCGGGCGAGTTTCTACTTTCAGATGCAATTGGAATTTTTGGGGTTAGGTCAATCCGTTCGCGAGATATAGGAGTTTGACGCTAAGAAATGGTTGACAAGACAACAAATTCTTCGCAATTCTGCTGCTCCAAACGCTTAACAAGAATGGCCTAGGGAAAAAATACACATACCGTTGTAATCGGGCAAGTTTCTACTTTCAGACGCTACAGGAATTTTTGGGTTAGGTCAATCCGTTCGCGAGATATGGGAGTTTGACGCCAAGAAATGGTTGAGAAGGCGAAAATTTTTTCGCAATTCTGCTGCTCCAAACGCTTAACAAGAATGGCCTAGGGTAAAAATACACATACCGCTGTAATCGGGCGAGTTTCTACTTTCAGACGCAACAGGAATTTTTGAGTTAGGTCAATCCGTTCGCGAGATATGGGAGTTTGAATCCAAGGAATGGTTGAGAAGGCAAAAAATTTTTCGCAATTCTGCTGCTCCAAACGCTTAACCAGAATGGCCTAGGGAAAAAATACACATACCGTTGTAATCGGGCGAGTTTCTACTTTCAGATGCAACAGGAATTTTTGGGTTAGGTCAATCCGTTCGCGAGATATGGGAGTTTGAAGCCAAGAAATGGTTGCGAAGGCGAAAAGTTTTTCGCAATTCTGCTGCTCCAACCGCTTAACCAGAATGGCCTAGGGAAAAAATACACATACCGTTGTAATCGGGCGAGTTTCTACTTTCAGATGCAACAGGAATTTTTGGGTTAGGTCAATCCGTTCGCGAGATATGGGAGTTTGAAGCCAAGAAATGGTTGAGAAGGCGAAAAATTTTTCGCAATTCTGCTGCTCCAAACGCTTAACAAGAATGGCCTAGGGAAGAAATACACATACCGTTGTAATCGGGCGAGCTTCGACTTTCAGAAGCAATAGGAATTTTTGGGTTAGGTCAATCCGTTCGCGAGATATGGGAGTTTGAAGCCAAGAAATGGTTGAGAAGGCAAAAAATTTTTCGCAATTCTGCTGCTCCAAACGCTTAACAAGAATGGCCTAGGGAAAAAATACACATACCGTTGTAATCGGACAAGTTTCTACTTTCAGACGCTACAGGAATTTTTGGGTTAGGTCAATCCGTTCGCGAGATATGGGAGTTTGAAGCCAAGAAATGGTTGGGAAGGCGAAAAATTTTTCGCAATTCTGCTGCTCCAAACGCTTAACAAGAATGGCCTAGGGAAGAAATACACATACCGTTGTAATCGGGCGAGCTTCGACTTTCAGAAGCAATAGGAATTTTTGGGTTAGGTCAATCCGTTCGCGAGATATGGGAGTTTGAAGCCAAGAAATGGTTGAGAAGGCAAAAAATTTTTCGCAATTCTGCTGCTCCAAACGCTTAACAAGAATGGCCTAGGGAAAAAATACACATACCGTTGTAATCGGGCGAGTTTCTACTTTCAGATGCAATTGGAATTTTTGGGTTAGGTCAATCCGTTCGCGAGATATGGGAGTTTGAAGCTAAGAAAGGGTTGAGAGGACAACAAATTTTTCGCACTTCTGCTGCTCCAAACGCTTAACCAGAATGGCCTTGGGAAAAAATACACATACCGTTGTAATCGGGCGAGTTTCGACTTTCAGAAGCAATAGGAATTTTTGAGTTAGGTCAATCCGTTCGCGAGGTATGGGAGTGTGAAGCCAAGAAATGGTTGAGAAGGCGAAAAATTTTTCGCAATTCTGCTGCTCCAAACGCTTAACAAGAATGGCCTAGGGAAAAAATACACATACCGTTGTAATCGGGCGAGCTTCGACTTTCAGAAGCAATAGGAATTTTTGGGTTAGGTCAATCCGTTCGCGAGATATGGGAGTTTGAAGCCAAGAAATGGTTGAGAAGGCAAAAAATTTTTCGCAATTCTGCTGCTCCAAACGCTTAACAAGAATGGCCTAGGGAAAAGATACACATACCGTTGTAATCGGGCGAGTTTCTACTTTCAGACGCTACAGGAATTTTTGGGTTAGGTCAATCCGTTCGCGAGGTATGGGAGTTTGAAGCCAAGGAATGGTTGAGAAGGCGAAAAATTTTTCGCAATTCTGCTGCTCCAAACGCTTAACAAGAATGGCCTAGGGTAAAAATACACATACCGCTGTAAACGGGCGAGTTTCTACTTTCAGACGCAACAGGAATTTTTGAGTTAGGTCAATCCGTTCGCGAGATATGGGAGTTTGAAGCCAAGGAATGGTTGAGAAGGCAAAAAATTTTTCGCAATTCTGCTGCTCCAAACGCTTAACCAGAATGGCCTAGGGAAAAACAACACATACCGTTGTAATCGGGCGAGTTTCTACTTTCAGATGCAACAGGAATTTTTGGGATAGGTCAATCCGTTCGCGAGATATGGGAGTTTGAAGCTAAGAAATGGTTGAGAAGACAACAAATTTTTCGCACTTCTGCTTCTCCAAACGCTTAACCAGAATGGCCTAGGGAAAAAATACACATACCGTTGTAATCGGGCGAGTTTCTGCTTTCAGATGCAATTGGAATTTTTGGGTTAGGTCAATCCGTTCGCGAGATATGGGAGTTTGAAGCTAAGAAAGGGTTGAGAGGACAACAAATTTTTCGCACTTCTGCTGCTCCAAACGCTTAACCAGAATGGCCTAGGGAAAAAATACACATACCGTTGTAATCGGGCGAGTTTCGACTTTCAGAAGCAATAGGAATTTTTGGGTTAGTCAATCCGTTCGCGAGGTATGGGAGTTTGAAGCCAAGAAATGGTTGAGAAGGCGAAAAATTTTTCGCAATTCTGCTGCTCCAAACGCTTAACCAGAATGGCCTAGGGAAAAAATACACATACCGTTGTTATCGGGCGAGTTTCTATTTTCAGACGCTACAGGAATTTTTGGGTTAGGTCAATCTGCTCGCGAGATATGGGAGTTTGAAGCCAAGAAATGGTTGAGAAGGCAAAAAATTTTTCGCAATTCTGCTGCTCCAAAAGCTTAACCAGAATGGTCTATGGTAAAAATACACATACCGCTGTAATCGGGCGAGTTTCGACTTTCAGAAGCAATAGGAATTTTTGGGTTAGGTCAATCCGTTTGCGAGATATGGGAGTTTGAAGCCAAGAAATGGTTGAGAAGGCAAAAAATTTTTCGCAATTCTGCTGCTCCAAACGCTTAAGAAGAATGGCCTAGGGAAAAAATACACATACCGTTGTAATCGGGCGAGTTTCTACTTTCAGATGCAACAGGAATTTTTGGGTTAGGTCAATCCGTTCGCGAGATATGGGAGTTTGAAGCCAAGAAATGGTTGAGAAGGCGAAAAATTTTTCGCAATTCTGCTGCTCCAAACGCTTAACAAGAATGGCCTAGGGAAGAAATACACATACCGTTGTAATCGGGCGAGCTTCGACTTTCAGAAGCAATAGGAATTTTTGGGTTAGGTCAATCCGTTCGCGAGATATGGGAGTTTGAAGCCAAGAAATGGTTGAGAAGGCAAAAAATTTTTCGCAATTCTGCTGCTCCAAACGCTTAACAAGAATGGCCTAGGGAAAAAATACACATACCGTTGTAATCGGACAAGTTTCTACTTTCAGACGCTACAGCAATTTTTGGGTTAGGTCAATCCGTTCGCGAGATATGGGAGTTTGAAGCCAAGAAATGGTTGAGAAGGCGAAAAATTTTTCGCAATTCTGCTGCTCCAAACGCTTAACAAGAATGGCCTAGGGTAAAAATACACATACCGCTGTAATCGGGCGAGTTTCTACTTTCAGACGCAACAGGAATTTTTGAGTTAGGTCAATCCGTTCGCGAGATATGGGAGTTTGATGCCAAGGAATGGTTGAGAAGGCAAAAAATTTTTCGCAATTCTGCTGCTCCAAACGCTTAACCAGAATGGCCTAGGGAAAAAATACACATACCGTTGTAATCGGGCGAGTTTCTACTTTCAGATGCAACAGGAATTTTTGGGTTAGGTCAATACGTTCGCGAGATATGGGAGTTTGACGCTAAGAAATGGTTGAGAAGACAACAAATTTTTCGAAATTCTGCTGCTCCAAACGCTTAACCAGAATGGCCTAGGGAAAAAATACACATACCGTTGTAATCGGGCGAGTTTCTACTTTCAGATGCAATAGGAATTTTTGGGTTAGGTCAATCCGTTCGCGAGATATGGGAGTTTGAAGCCAAGAAATGGTTGCGAAGGCGAAAAGTTTTTCGCAATTCTGCTGCTCCAAACGCTTAACCAGAATGGCCTAGGGTAAAAATACACATACCGCTGTAATCGGGCGAGTTTCGACTTTCAGAAGGAATAGGAATTTTTGGGTTAGGTCAATCCGTTCGCGAGATATGGGAGTTTGAAGCCAAGAAATGGTTGAGAAGGCAAAAAATTTTTCGCAATTCTGCTGCTCCAAACGCTTAACAAGAATGGCCTAGGGAAAAAATACACATACCGCTGTAATCGGGCGAGTTTCTACTTTCAGATGCAACAGGAATTTTTCGGTTAGGTCAATCCGTTCGCGAGATATGGGAGTTTGAAGCTAAGAAATGGTTGAGAAGACAACAAATTTTTCGCACTTCTGCTGCTCCAAACGCTTAACCAGAATGGCCTAGGGAAAAAATACACATACCGTTGTAATCGGGCGAGTTTCTACTTTCAGATGCAATTGGAATTTTTGGGGTTAGGTCAATCCGTTCGCGAGATATAGGAGTTTGACGCTAAGAAATGGTTGACAAGACAACAAATTCTTCGCAATTCTGCTGCTCCAAACGCTTAACAAGAATGGCCTAGGGAAAAAATACACATACCGTTGTAATCGGGCAAGTTTCTACTTTCAGACGCTACAGGAATTTTTGGGTTAGGTCAATCCGTTCGCGAGATATGGGAGTTTGAAGCCAAGAAATGGTTGAGAAGGCGAAAATTTTTTCGCAATTCTGCTGCTCCAAACGCTTAACAAGAATGGCCTAGGGTAAAAATACACATACCGCTGTAATCGGGCGAGTTTCTACTTTCAGACGCAACAGGAATTTTGGAGTTAGGTCAATCCGTTCGCGAGATATGGGAGTTTGAAGCCAAGGAATGGTTGAGAAGGCAAAAAATTTTTCGCAATTCTGCTGCTCCAAACGCTTAACCAGAATGGCCTAGGGAAAAAATACACATACCGTTGTAATCGGGCGAGTTTCTACTTTCAGATGCAACAGGAATTTTTGGGTTAGGTCAATCCGTTCGCGAGATATGGGAGTTTGAAGCCAAGAAATGGTTGCGAAGGCGAAAAGTTTTTCGCAATTCTGCTGCTCCAAACGCTTAACCAGAATGGCCTAGGGTAAAAATACACATACCGCTGTAATCGGGCGAGTTTCGACTTTCAGAAGGAATAGGAATTTTTGGGTTAGGTCAATCCATTCGCGAGATATGGGAGTTTGAATCCAAGAAATGGTTGAGTGGGCAAAAAATTTTTCGCAATTCTGCTGCTCCAAACGCTTAACCAGAATGGCCTAGGGTAAAAATACACATACCGCTGTAATCGAGCGAGTTTCGACTTTCAGAAGCAATAGGAATTTTTGGGTTAGGTCAATCCGTTCGCGAGGTATGGGAGTTTGAAGCCAAGAAATGGTTGAGAAGGCGAAAAATTTTTCGCAATTCTGCTGCTCCAAACGCTTAACCAGAATGGCATAGGGAAAAAATACACATACCGTTGTAATCGGGCGAGTTTCTACTTTCAGACGCTACAGGAATTTTTGGGTTAGGTCAATCCTTTCGCGAGGTATGGGAGTTTGAAGCCAAGGAATGGTTGAGAAGGCGAAAAATTTTTCGCAATTCTGCTGCTCCAAACGCTTAACAAGAATGGCCCAGGGTAAAAATACACATACCGCTGTAATCGGGCGAGTTTCTACTTTCAGACGCAACAGGAATTTTTGAGTTACGTCAATCCGTTCGCGAGATATGGGAGTTTGAAGCCAAGGAATGGTTGAGAAGGCAAAAAATTTTTCGCAATTCTGCTGCTACAAACGCTTAACCAGAATGGCCTACGGAAAAAATACACATACCGTTGTAATCGGGCGAGTTTCTACTGTCAGATGCAACAGGAATTTTTGGGTTAGGTCAATCCGTTCGCGAGATATGGGAGTTTGACGCTAAGAAATGGTTGAGAAGACAACAAATTTTTCGCAATTCTGCTGCTCCAAACGCTTAACAAGAATGGCCTAGGGAAAAAATACACATACCGTTGTAATCGGGCGAGCTTCGACTTTCAGAAGCAATAGGAATTTTTGGGTTAGGTCAATCCGTTCGCGAGATATGGGAGTTTGAAGCCAAGAAATGGTTGAGAAGCCAAAATTTTTTCGCAATTCTGCTGCTCCAAACGCTTAACAAGAATGGCCTAGGGAAAAAATACACATACCGTTGTAATCGGGCGTGTTTCTACTTTCAGACGCTACAGGAATTTTTGGGTTAGGTCAATCCGTTCGCGAGATATGGGAGTTTGAAGCTAAGAAATGGTTGAGAAGACAACAAATTTTTCGCACTTCTGCTGCTACAAACGCTTAACCAGAATGGCCTAGGGAAAAAATACACATACCGTTGTAATCGGGCGAGTTTCTACTTTCAGATGCAATTGGAATTTTTGGGTTAGGTCAATCCGTTCGCGAGATATGGGAGTTTGAAGCTAAGAAATGGTTGAGAAGACAACAAATTTTTCGCACTTCTGCTGCTCCAAACGCTTAACCAGAATGGCCTAGGGAAAAAATACACATACCGTTGTAATCGGGCGAGTTTCTACTTTCAGATGCAATTGGAATTTTTGGGGTTAGGTCAATCCGTTCGCGAGATATAGGAGTTTGACGCTAAGAAATGGTTGACAAGACAACAAATTCTTCGCAATTCTGCTGCTCCAAACGCTTAACAAGAATGGCCTAGAGAAAAAATACACATACCGTTGTAATCGGGCAAGTTTCTACTTTCAGACGCTACAGGAATTTTTGGGTTAGGTCAATCCGTTCGCGAGATATGGGAGTTTGAAGCCAAGAAATGGTTGAGTGGGCAAAAAATTTTTCGCAATTCTGCTGCTCCAAACGCTTAACAAGAATGGCCTAGGGAAAAAATACACATACCGTTGTAATCGGGCGAGTTTCTACTTTCAGATGCAACAGGAATTTTTCGGTTAGGTCAATCCGTTCGCGAGATATGGGAGTTTGAAGCTAAGAAATGGTTGAGAAGACAACAAATTTTTCGCACTTCTGCTGCTCCAAACGCTTAACCAGAATGGCCTAGGGAAAAAATACACATACCGTTGTAATCGGGCGAGTTTCTACTTTCAGATGCAATTGGAATTTTTGGGTTAGGTCAATCCGTTCGCGAGATATGGGAGTTTGAAGCTAAGAAATGTTTGAGAAGACAACAAATTTTTTGCACTTCTGCTGCTCCAAACGCTTAACCAGAATGGCCTAGGGTAAAAATACACATACCGCTGTAATCGAGCGAGTTTCGACTTTCAGAAGCAATAGGAATTTTTGGGTTAGGTCAATCCGTTCGCGAGGTATGGGAGTTTGAAGCCAAGAAATGGTTGAGAAGGCGAAAAATTTTTCGCAATTCTGCTGCTCCAAACGCTTAACCAGAATGGCATAGGGAAAAAATACACATACCGTTGTAATCGGGCGAGTTTCTACTTTCAGACGCTACAGGAATTTTTGGGTTAGGTCAATCCGTTCGCGAGGTATGGGAGTTTGAAGCCAAGAAATGGTTGAGAAGGCGAAAAATTTTTCGCAATTCTGCTGCTCCAAACGCTTAACAAGAATGGCCCAGGGTAAAAATACACATACCGCTGTAATCGGGCGAGTTTCTACTTTCAGACGCAACAGGAATTTTTGAGTTAGGTCAATCCGTTCGCGAGATATGGGAGTTTGAAGCCAAGGAATGGTTGAGAAGGCAAAAAATTTTTCGCAATTCTGCTGCTACAAACGCTTAACCAGAATGGCCTACGGAAAAAATACACATACCGTTGTAATCGGGCGAGCTTCGACTTTCAGAAGCAATAGGAATTTTTGGGTTAGGTCAATCCGTTCGCGAGATATGGGAGTTTGAAGCCAAGAAATGGTTGAGAAGCCAAAATTTTTTCGCAATTCTGCTGCTCCAAACGCTTAACAAGAATGGCCTAGGGAAAAAATACACATACCGTTGTAATCGGGCGTGTTTCTACTTTCAGACGCTACAGGAATTTTTGGGTTAGGTCAATCCGTTCGCGAGATATGGGAGTTTGAAGCCAAGAAATGGTTGAGAAGGCGAAAAATTTTTCGCAATTCTGCTGCTCCAAACGCTTAACAAGAATGGCCTAGGGTAAAAATACACATACCGCTGTAATCGGGCGAGTTTCTACTTTCAGACGCAACAGGAATTTTTGAGTTAGGTCAATCCGTTCGCGAGATATGGGAGTTTGAAGCCAAGGAATGGTTGAGAAGGCAAAAAATTTTTCGCAATTCTGCTGCTCCAAACGCTTAACCAGAATGGCCTAGGGAAAAAATACACATACCGTTGTAATCGGGCGAGTTTCTACTTTCAGATGCAATTGGAATTTTTGGGTTAGGTCAATCCGTTCGCGAGATATGGGAGTTTGAAACTAAGAAATGGTTGAGAAGACAACAAATTTTTCGCACTTCTGCTGCTCCAAACGCTTAACCAGAATGGCCTAGGGAAAAAATACACATACCGTTGTAATCGGACAAGTTTCTACTTTCAGACGCTACAGGAATTTTTGGGTTAGGTCAATCCGTTCGCGAGATATGGGAGTTTGAAGCCAAGAAATGGTTGAGAAGGCGAAAAATTTTTCGCAATTCTGCTGCTCCAAACGCTTAACAAGAATGGCCTAGGGTAAAAATACACATACCGCTGTAATCGGGCGAGTTTCTACTTTCAGACGCAACAGGAATTTTTGAGTTAGGTCAATCCGTTCGCGAGATATGGGAGTTTGAAGCCAAGGAATGGTTGAGAAGGCAAAAAATTTTTCGCAATTCTGCTGCTCCAAACGCTTAACCAGAATGGCCTAGGGAAAAAATACACATACCGTTGTAATCGGGCGAGTTTCTACTTTCAGATGCAACAGGAATTTTTGGGTTAGGTCAATCCGTTCGCGAGATATAGGAGTTTGAAGCTAAGAAATGGTTGAGAAGACAACAAATTTTTCGCACTTCTGCTGCTCCAAACGCTTAACCAGAATGGCCTAGGGAAAAAATACACATACCGCTGTAATCGGGCGTGTTTCTACTTTCAGATGCAATTGGAATTTTTGGGTTAGGTCAATTCGTTCGCGAGATATAGGAGTTTGACGCTAAGAAATGGTTGACAAGACAACAAATTCTTCGCAATTCTGCTGCTCCAAACGCTTAACAAGAATGGCCTAGGGAAAAAATAAACATACCGTTGTAATCGGGCGAGTTTCTACTTTCAGATGCAACAGGAATTTTTCGGTTAGGTCAATCCGTTCGCGAGATATGGGAGTTTGAAGCCAAGAAATGGTTGCGAAGGCGAAAAGTTTTTCGCAATTCTGCTGCTCCAAACGCTTAACCAGAATGGCCTAGGGTAAAAATACACATACCGCTGTAATCGGGCGAGTTTCGACTTTCAGAAGGAATAGGAATTTTTGGGTTAGGTCAATCCGTTCGCGAGATATGGGAGTTTGAAGCCAAGAAATGGTTGAGTGGGCAAAAAATTTTTCGCAATTCTGCTGCTCCAAACGCTTAACAAGAATGGCCTAGGGAAAAAATACACATACCGTTGTAATCGGGCGAGTTTCTACTTTCAGATGCAACAGGAATTTTTCGATTAGGTCAATCCGTTCGCGAGATATGGGAGTTTGAAGCTAAGAAATGGTTGAGAAGACAACAAATTTTTCGCACTTCTGCTGCTCCAAACGCTTAACCAGAATGGCCTAGGGAAAAAATACACATACCGTTGTAATCGGGCGAGTTTCTACTTTCAGATGCAATTGGAATTTTTGGGTTAGGTCAATCCGTTCGCGAGATATGGGAGTTTGAAGCTAAGAAATGGTTGAGAAGACAACAAATTTTTCGCACTTCTGCTGCTCCAAACGCTTAACCAGAATGGCCTAGGGTAAAAATACACATACCGCTGTAATCGAGCGAGTTTCGACTTTCAGAAGCAATAGGAATTTTTGGGTTAGGTCAATCCGTTCGCGAGGTATGGGAGTTTGAAGCCAAGAAATGGTTGAGAAGGCGAAAAATTTTTCGCAATTCTGCTGCTCCAAACGGTTAACCAGAATGGCATAGGGAAAAAATACACATACCGTTGTAATCGGGCGAGTTTCTACTTTCAGACGCTACAGGAATTTTTGGGTTAGGTCAATCCGTTCGCGAGGTATGGGAGTTTGAAGCCAAGAAATGGTTGAGAAGGCGAAAAATTTTTCGCAATTCTGCTGCTCCAAACGCTTAACAAGAATGGCCCAGGGTAAAAATACACATACCGCTGTAATCGGGCGAGTTTCTACTTTCAGACGCAACAGGAATTTTTGAGTTAGGTCAATCCGTTCGCGAGATATGGGAGTTTGAAGCCAAGGAATGGTTGAGAAGGATAAAATTTTTCGCAATTCTGCTGCTACAAACGCTTAACCAGAATGGCCTACGGAAAAAATACACATACCGTTGTAATCGGGCGAGTTTCTACTGTCAGATGCAACAGGAATTTTTGGGTTAGGTCAATCCGTTCGCGAGATATGGGAGTTTGACGCTAAGAAATGGTTGAGAAGACAACAAATTTTTCGCAATTCTGCTGCTCCAAACGCTTAACAAGAATGGCCTAGGGAAAAAATACACATACCGTTGTAATCGGGCGAGCTTCGACTTTCAGAAGCAATAGGAATTTTTGGGTTAGGTCAATCCGTTCGCGAGATATGGGAGTTTGAAGCCAAGAAATGGTTGAGAAGCCAAAATTTTTTCGCAATTCTGCTGCTCCAAACGCTTAACAAGAATGGCCTAGGGAAAAAATACACATACCGTTGTAATCGGGCGAGTTTCTACTTTCAGATGCAATAGGAATTTTTGGGTTAGGTCAATCCGTTCGCGAGATATGGGAGTTTGAAGCCAAGAAATGGTTGCGAAGGCGAAAAGTTTTTCGCAATTCTGCTGCTCCAAACGCTTAACCAGAATGGCCTAGGGTAAAAATACACATACCGCTGTAATCGGGCGAGTTTCGACTTTCAGAAGGAATAGGAATTTTTGGGTTAGGTCAATCCGTTCGCGAGATATGGGAGTTTGAAGCCAAGAAATGGTTGAGAAGGCCAAAAATTTTTCGCAATTCTGCTGCTCCAAACGCTTAACAAGAATGGCCTAGGGAAAAAATACACATACCGTTGTAATCGGGCGAGTTTCTACTTTCAGATTGTAGCTGCTCGTGGTAGATCTCGAGGATCTTTCGAGCATTGAATGTGTTTGCACGATGGGTGCCGACTATAGATGACTCGAAGGACCACCTTCCCGTTGGAAGGACTAACTGTTGTTGATCGTTGTCCACTAGGCTGGACCGATGGAGGTTGTAATGCCGCCTTCGAGGTCTCCGCCGCTTGCTGCTCTCACGTCCAGGGGGGTGTTGAGCGTTGTCCTCACACACGGCGCCTCACTGGATGCACAAGTCGGTTGCCGAACTTCCTCGAAGGTCCAAGATTCCGTGGAGGCTCGAGGGATTGCTGGTAATTCCCTCGAGGAGTGCAAGTTCTTTGTGGGAACTAACGCCGGAAGCTTCACACGTCAATCCGTGCGTTCAGGCCAAAACTCTAACCGTGATCTCTTAGCTGTACTCTGTACGCCTTGGTTGTAAGCCCTTGGCGATACTCTGTACACTCTAGTCGTCGACCCTTGGTTCTATTGTCTTGGTGGTATTCTGTGCAACTAATCTAAGATTTCTTGGGTCAGTGCAAACGTCGCCTCGGTTCGCCCTACTCCCTTGAATTAAGGGTGGGTGGCGACGAATGCCTGACCAATTACGACGGGTCCTAGTCCCGCCGAATCTAGGACATGCCCATCGCTATGGGGCTTAGGTGGGGGCGTCGCGACGTAGACAGGGTGTCCAAACCCCTGCAGGCCTGGGCTGGAATTTTCCAGCATCCCGAATGACGCAACAAACGGCGCTAGGGCCTCGCGTGCCAGGCGATGCAGAGGGTCCCTGTCCAAGTGCCTGCAGTGTTTTATGACGGGAAATAGCCATCACTTGCTCCGTGCCTCGAGTCGAACAACAAATAAACTGACCCTCGGTGACAGGCCCGTGCCGTAGCCATGTGGACAATTTCTCTAACAAACTCGAAGCACGGTCCCGCCATAAAACGCAGCTGCAAGCCTCTACACAGATGCAACAGGAATTTTTCGGTTAGGTCAATTCGTTCGCGAGATATGGGAGTTTGAAGCTAAGAAATGGTTGAGAAGACAACAAATTTTTCGCACTTCTGCTGCTCCAAACGCTTAACCAGAATGGCCTAGGGAAAAAATACACATACCGTTGTAATCGGGCGAGTTTCTACTTTCAGATGCAATTGGAATTTTTGGGTTAGGTCAATCCGTTCGCGAGATATAGGAGTTTGACGCTAAGAAATGGTTGACAAGACAACAAATTCTTCGCAATTCTGCTGCTCCAAACGCTTAACAAGA
Source organism: Ptiloglossa arizonensis (assembly GCF_051014685.1). Classification (NCBI taxonomy): domain Eukaryota; kingdom Metazoa; phylum Arthropoda; class Insecta; order Hymenoptera; family Colletidae; genus Ptiloglossa; species Ptiloglossa arizonensis. The sequence continues at coordinate 1,654,561 of NW_027478387.1, forward strand.
ATGGCCTAGGGAAAAAATACACATACCGTTGTAATCGGGCAAGTTTCTACTTTCAGACGCTACAGGAATTTTTGGGTTAGGTCAATCCGTTCGCGAGATATAGGAGTTTGAAGCCAAGAAATGGTTGAAAAGCCAAAATTTTTTCGCAATTCTGCTGCTCCAAACGCTTAACAAGAATGGCCTAGGGTAAAAATACACATACCGCTGTAATCGGGCGAGTTTCTACTTTCAGACGCAACAGGAATTTTTGAGTTAGGTCAATCCGTTCGCGAGATATGGGAGTTTGAAGCCAAGGAATGGTTGAGAAGGCAAAAAATTTTTCGCAATTCTGCTGCTCCAAACGCTTAACCAGAATGGCCTAGGGAAAAAATACACATACCGTTGTAATCGGGCGAGTTTCTACTTTCAGATGCAACAGGAATTTTTGGGTTAGGTCAATCCGTTCGCGAGATATGGGAGTTTGACGCTAAGAAATGGTTGAGAAGACAACAAATTTTTCGCAATTCTGCTGCTCCAAACGCTTAACCAGAATGGCCTAGGGAAAAAATACACATACCGTTGTAATCGGGCGAGTTTCTACTTTCAGATGCAACAGGAATTTTGGGGTTAGGTCAATCCGTTCGCGAGATATGGGAGTTTGACGCTAAGAAATGGTTGAGAAGACAACAAATTTTTCGCACTTCTGCTGCTCCAAACGCTTAACCAGAATGGCCTAGGGAAAAAATACACATACCGTTGTAATCGGGCGAGTTTCGACTTTCAGAAGCAATAGGAATTTTTGGGTTAGGTCAATCCGTTCGCGAGATATGGGAGTTTGAAGCCAAGAAATGGTTGAGAAGGCAAAAAATTTTCGCAATTCTGCTGCTCCAAACGCTTAACAAGAATGATCTAGGGAAAAAATACACATACCGTTGTAATCGGGCGAGTTTCTACTTTCAGATGCAATTGGAATTTTTGGGTTAGGTCAATCCGTTCGCGAGATATGGGAGTTTGAAGCTAAGAAATGGTTGAGAAGACAACAAATTTTTCGCACTTCTGCTGCTCCAAACGCTTAACCAGAACGGCCTAGGGTAAAAATACACATACCGTTGTAATCGGGCAAGTTTCTACTTTCAGACGCTACAGGAATTTTTGTGTTAGGTCAATCCGTTCGCGAGATATGGGAGTTTGAAGCCAAGAAATGGTTGAGAAGGCGAAAATTTTTTCGCAATTCTGCTGCTCCAAACGCTTAACAAGAATGGCCTAGGGTAAAAATACACATACCGCTGTAATCGGGCGAGTTTCTACTTTCAGACGCAACAGGAATTTTTGAGTTAGGTCAATCCGTTCGCGAGATATGGGAGTTTGAAGCCAAGGAATGGTTGAGAAGGCAAAAAATTTTTCGCAATTCTGCTGCTCCAAACGCTTAACCAGAATGGCCTAGGGAAAAAATACACATACCGTTGTAATCGGGCGAGTTTCTACTTTCAGATGCAACAGGAATTTTTCGGTTAGGTCAATCCGTTCGCGAGATATGGGAGTTTGAAGCTAAGAAATGGTTGAGAAGACAACAAATTTTTCGCACTTCTGCTGCTCCAAACGCTTAACCAGAATGGCCTAGGGAAAAAATACACATACCGTTGTAATCGGGCGAGTTTCTACTTTCAGATGCAATTGGAATTTTTGGGTTAGGTCAATCCGTTCGCGAGATATGGGAGTTTGAAGCTAAGAAATGGTTGAGAGGACAACAAATTTTTCGCACTTCTGCTGCTCCAAACGCTTAACCAGAATGGCCTAGGGTAAAAATACACATACCGCTGTAATCGAGCGAGTTTCGACTTTCAGAAGCAATAGGAATTTTTGGGTTAGGTCAATCCGTTCGCGAGGTATGGGAGTTTGAAGCCAAGAAATGGTTGAGAAGGCGAAAAATTTTTCGCAATTCTGCTGCTCCAAACGCTTAACCAGAATGGCCTAGGGAAAAAATACACATACCGTTGTAATCGGGCGAGTTTCTACTTTCAGACGCTACAGGAATTTTTGGGTTAGGTCAATCCGTTCGCGAGGTATGGGAGTTTGAAGCCAAGAAATGGTTGAGAAGGCGAAAAATTTTTCGCAATTCTGCTGTTCCAAACGCTTAACAAGAATGGCCTAGGGTAAAAATACACATACCGCTGTAATCGGGCGAGTTTCTACTTTCAGACGCAACAGGAATTTTTGAGTTAGGTCAATCCGTTCGCAAGATATGGGAGTTTGAAGCCAAGGAATGGTTGAGAAGGCAAAAAATTTTTCGCAATTCTGCTGCTACAAACGCTTAACCAGAATGGCCTAGGGAAAAAATACACATACCGTTGTAATCGGGCGAGTTTCTACTGTCAGATGCATTAGGAATTTTTGGGTTAGGTCAATCCGTTCGCGAGATATGGGAGTTTGACGCTAAGAAATGGTTGAGAAGACAACAAATTTTTCGCAATTCTGCTGCTCCAAACGCTTAACAAGAATGGCCTAGGGAAAAAATACACATACCGTTGTAATCGGGCGAGCTTCGACTTTCAGAAGCAATAGGAATTTTTGGGTTAGGTCAATCCGTTCGCGAGATATGGGAGTTTGAAGCCAAGAAATGGTTGAGAAGCCAAAATTTTTTCGCAATTCTGCTGCTCCAAACGCTTAACAAGAATGGCCTAGGGAAAAAATACACATACCGTTGTAATCGGGCGTGTTTCTACTTTCAGACGCTACAGGAATTTTTGGGTTAGGTCAATCCGTTCGCGAGATATGGGAGTTTGAAGCCAAGAAATGGTTGAGAAGGCGAAAAATTTTTCGCAATTCTACTGCTCCAAACGCTTAACAAGAATGGCCTAGGGTAAAAATACACATACCGCTGTAATCGGCCGAGTTTCTACTTTCAGACGCAACAGGAATTTTTGAGTTAGGTCAATTCGTTCGCGAGATATGGGAGTTTGAAGCCAAGGAATGGTTGAGAAGGCAAAAAATTTTTCGCAATTCTGCTGCTCCAAACGCTTAACCAGAATGGCCTAGGGAAAAAATACACATACCGTTGTAATCGGGCGAGTTTCTACTTTCAGATGCAACAGGAATTTTTGGGTTAGGTCAATCCGTTCGCGAGATATGGGAGTTTGACGCTAAGAAGTGGTTGAGAAGACAACAAATTTTTCGCAATTCTGCTGCTCCAAACGCTTTACAAGAATGGCCTAGGGAAAAAATACACATACCGTTGTAATCGGGCGAGCTTCGACTTTCAGAAGCAATAGGAATTTTTGGGTTAGGTCAATCCGTTCGCGAGATATGGGAGTTTGAAGCCAAGAAATGGTTGAGAAGCCAAAAATTTTTCGCAATTCTGCTGCTCCAAACGCTTAACAAGAATGGCCTAGGGAAAAAATACACATACCGTTGTAATCGGGCAAGTTTCTACTTTCAGACGCTACAGGAATTTTTGGGTTAGGTCAATCCGTTCGCGAGATATGGGAGTTTGAAGCCAAGGAATGGTTGAGAAGGCAAAAAATTTTTCGCAATTCTGCTGCTCCAAACGCTTAACCAGAATGGCCTAGGGAAAAAAATACACATACCGTTGTAATCGGGCGAGTTTCTACTTTCAGATGCAACAGGAATTTTTGGGTTAGGTCAATCCGTTCGCGAGATATGGGAGTTTGACGCTAAGAAATGGTTGAGAAGACAACAAATTTTTCGCACTTCTGCTGCTCCAAACGCTTAACCAGAATGGCCTAGGGAAAAAATACACATACCGTTGTAATCGGGCGAGTTTCTACTTTCAGACGCTACAGGAATTTTTGGGTTAGGTCAATCCGTTCGCGAGGTATGGGAGTTTGAAGCCAAGAAATGGTTGAGAAGGCGAAAAATTTTTCGCAATTCTGCTGCTCCAAACGCTTAACAAGAATGGCCCAGGGTAAAAATACACATACCGCTGTAATCGGGCGAGTTTCTACTTTCAGACGCAACAGGAATTTTTGAGTTAGGTCAATCCGTTCGCGAGATATGGGAGTTTGAAGCCAAGGAATGGTTGAGAAGGCAAAAAATTTTTCGCAATTCTGCAGCTACAAACGCTTAACCAGAATGGCCTAGGGAAAAAATACACATACCGTTGTAATCGGGCGAGTTTCTACTGTCAGATGCAACAGGAATTTTTGGGTTAGGTCAATCCGTTCGCGAGATATGGGAGTTTGACGCTAAGAAATGGTTGAGAAGACAACAAATTTTTCGCAATTCTGCTGCTCCAAACGCTTAACAAGAATGGCCTAGGGAAAAAATACACATACCGTTGTAATCGGGCGAGCTTCGACTTTCAGAAGCAATAGGAATTTTTGGGTTAGGTCAAACCGTTCGCGAGATATGGGAGTTTGAAGCCAAGAAATGGTTGAGAAGCCAAAATTTTTTCGCAATTCTGCTGCTCCAAACGCTTAACAAGAATGGCCTAGGGAAAAAATACACATACCGTTGTAATCGGGCGTGTTTCTACTTTCAGACGCTACAGGAATTTTTGGGTTAGGTCAATCCGTTCGCGAGATATGGGAGTTTGAAGCCAAGAAATGGTTGAGAAGGCGAAAAATTTTTCGCAATTCTGCTGCTCCAAACGCTTAACAAGAATGGCCTAGGGTAAAAATACACATACCGCTGTAATCGGGCGAGTTTCTACTTTCAGACGCAACAGGAATTTTTGAGTTAGGTCAATCCGTTCGCGAGATATGGGAGTTTGAAGCCAAGGAATGGTTGAGAAGGCAAAAAATTTTTCGCAATTCTGCTGCTCCAAACGCTTAACCAGAATGGCCTAGGGAAAAAATACACATACCGTTGTAATCGGGCGAGTTTCTACTTTCAGATGCAACAGGAATTTTTGGGTTAGGTCAATCCGTTCGCGAGATATGGGAGTTTGACGCTAAGAAATGGTTGAGAAGACAACAAATTTTTCGCAATTCTGCTGCTCCAAACGCTTTACAAGAATGGCCTAGGGAAAAAATACACATACCGTTGTAATCGGGCGAGCTTCGACTTTCAGAAGCAATAGGAATTTTTGGGTTAGGTCAATCCGTTCGCGAGATATGGGAGTTTGAAGCCAAGAAATGGTTGAGAAGCCAAAAATTTTTCGCAATTCTGCTGCTCCAAACGCTTAACAAGAATGGCCTAGGGAAAAAATACACACACCGTTGTAATCGGGCAAGTTTCTACTTTCAGACGCTACAGGAATTTTTGGGTTAGGTCAATCCGTTCGCGAGGTATGGGAGTTTGAAGCCAAGAAATGGTTGAGAAGGCGAAAAATTTTTCGCAATTCTGCTGCTCCAAACGCTTAACAAGAATGGCCCAGGGTAAAAATACACATACCGCTGTAATCGGGCGTGTTTCTACTTTCAGACGCAACAGGAATTTTTGAGTTAGGTCAATCCGTTCGCGAGATATGGGAGTTTGAAGCCAAGGAATGGTTGAGAAGGCAAAAAATTTTTCGCAATTCTGCTGCTCCAAACGCTTAACCAGAATGGCCTAGGGAAAAAATACACATACCGTTGTAATCGGGCGAGTTTCTACTTTCAGATGCAACAGGAATTTTTGGGTTAGGTCAATCCGTTCGCGAGATATGGGAGTTTGACGCTAAAAAATGGTTGAGAAGACAACAAATTTTTCGCAATTCTGCTGCTCCAAACGCTTTACAAGAATGGCCTAGGGAAAAAATACACATACCGTTGTAATCGGGCGAGCTTCGACTTTCAGAAGCAATAGGAATTTTTGGGTTAGGTCAATCCGTTCGCGAGATATGGGAGTTTGACGCTAAGAAATGGTTGAGAAGACAACAAATTTTTCGCAATTCTGCTGCTCCAAACACTTTACAAGAATGGCCTAGGGAAAAAATACACATACCGTTGTAATCGGGCGAGTTTCTACTTTCAGACGCAACAGGAATTTTTGGGTTAAGTCAATCCGTTCGCGAGATATGGGAGTTTGAAGCCAAGGAATGGTTGAGAAGGCAAAAAATTTTTCGCAATTCTGCTGCTCCAAACGCTTAACCAGAATGGCCTAGGGAAAAAATACACATACCGTTGTAATCGGGCGAGTTTCTACTTTCAGATGCAATAGGAATTTTTGGGTTAGGTCAATCCTTTCGCGAGATATGGGAGTTTGAAGCCAAGAAATGGTTGCGAAGGCGAAAAGTTTTTCGCAATTCTGCTGCTCCAAACGCTTAACCAGAATGGCCTAGGGTAAAAATACACATACCGCTGTAATCGGGCGAGTTTCGCCTTTCAGAAGCAATAGGAATTTTTGGGTTAGGTCAATCCGTTCGCGAGATAAGGGAGTTTGAAGCCAAGAAATGGTTGAGAAGGCGAAAAATTTTTCGCAATTCTGCTGCTCCAAACGCTTAACAAGAATGGCCTAGGGTAAAAATACACATACCGCTGTAATCGGGCGAGTTTCTACTTTCAGACGCAACAGGAATTTTTGAGTTAGGTCGATCCGTTCGCGAGATATGGGAGTTTGAAGCCAAGGAATGGTTGAGAAGGCAAAAAATTTTTCGCAATTCTGCTGCTCCAAACGCTTAACCAGAATGGCCTAGGGAAAAAATACACATACCGTTGTAATCGGGCGAGTTTCTACTTTCAGATGCAACAGGAATTTTTGGGTTAGGTCAATCCGTTCGCGAGATATGGGAGTTTGACGCTAAGAAATGGTTGAGAAGACAACAAATTTTTCGCAATTCTGCTGCTCCAAACGCTTTACAAGAATGGCCTAGGGAAAAAATACACATACCGTTGTAATCGGGCGAGCTTCGACTTTCAGAAGCAATAGGAATTTTTGGGTTAGGTCAATCCGTTCGCGAGATATGGGAGTTGAAGCCAAGAAATGGTTGAGAAGCCAAAAATTTTTCGCAATTCTGCTGCTCCAAACGCTTAACAAGAATGGCCTAGGGGAAAAATACACATACCGTTGTAATCGGGCAAGTTTCTACTTTCAGACGCTACAGGAATTTTTGGGTTAGGTCAATCCGTTCGCGAGATATGGGAGTTTGAATCCAAGAAATGGTTGAGAAGGCAAAAAATTTTTCGCAATTCTGCTGCTCCAAACGCTTAACAAGAATGGCCTAGGGAAAAAATACACATACCGTTGTAATCGGGCGAGTTTCTACTTTCAGATGCAACAGGAATTTTTGGGTTAGGTCAATCCGTTCGCGAGATATGGGAGTTTGAAACTATGAAATGGTTGAGAAGACAACAAATTTTTCGCACTTCTACTGCTCCAAACGCTTAACCAGAATGGCCTAGGGAAAAAATACACATACCGTTGTAATCGGGCGAGTTTCGACTTTCAGAAGCAATAGGAATTTTTGGGTTAGGTCAATCCGTTCGCGAGATATGGGAGTTTGAAGCTAAGAAATGGTTGAGAAGACAACAAATTTTTCGCACTTCTGCTGCTCCAAACGCTTAACAAGAATGGCCCAGGGTAAAAATACACATACCGCTGTAATCGGGCGAGTTTCTGCTTTCAGACGCAACAGGAATTTTTGAGTTAGGTCGATCCGTTCGCGAGATATGGGAGTTTGAAGCCAAGGAATGGTTGAGAAGGCAAAAAATTTTTCGCAATTCTGCTGCTCCAAACGCTTAACCAGAATGGCCTAGGGAAAAAATACACATACCGTTGTAATCGGGCGAGTTTCTACTCTCAGATGCAACAGGAATTTTTGGGTTAGGTCAATCCGTTCGCGAGATATGGGAGTTTGACGCTAAGAAATGGTTGAGAAGACAACAAATTTTTCGCAATTCTGCTGCTCCAAACGCTTTACAAGAATGGGCTAGGGAAAAAATACACATACCGTTGTAATCGGGCGAGATTCGACTTTCAGAAGCAATAGGAATTTTTGGGTTAGGTCAATCCGTTCGCGAGATATGGGAGTTGAAGCCAAGAAATGGTTGAGAAGCCAAAAATTTTTCGCAATTCTGCTGCTCCAAACGCTTAACAAGAATGGCCTAGGGAAAAAATACACATACCGTTGTAATCGGGCAAGTTTCTACTTTCAGACGCTACAGGAATTTTTGGGTTAGGTCAATCCGTTCGCGAGATATGGGAGTTTGAATCCAAGAAATGGTTGAGAAGGCGAAAAATTTTTCGCAATTCTGCTGCTCCAAACGCTTAACAAGAATGGCCTAGGGTAAAAATACACATACCGCTGTAATCGGGCGAGTTTCTACTTTCAGACGCAACAGGAATTTTTGAGCTAGGTCAATCCGTTCGCGAGATATGGGAGTTTGAAGCCAAGGAATGGTTGAGAAGGCAAAAAATTTTTCGCAATTCTGCTGCTCCAAACGCTTAACCAGAATGGCCTAGGGAAAAAATACACATACCGTTGTAATCGGGCGAGTTTCTACTTTCAGATGCAACAGGAATTTTTGGGTTAGGTCAATCCGTTCGCGAGATATGGGAGTTTGACGCTAAGAAATGGTTGAGAAGACAACAAATTTTTCGAAATTCTGCTGCTCTAAACGCTTAACCAGAATGGCCTAGGGAAAAAATACACATACCGTTGTAATCGGGCGAGTTTCTACTTTCAGATGCAATAGGAATTTTTGGGTTAGGTCAATCCTTTCGCGAGATATGGGAGTTTGAAGCCAAGAAATGGTTGCGAAGGCGAAAAGTTTTTCGCAATTCTGCTGCTCCAAACGCTTAACCAGAATGGCCTAGGGTAAAAATACACATACCGCTGTATTCGGGCGAGTTTCTACTTTCAGATGCAACAGGAATTTTTCGGTTAGGTCAATCCGTTCGCGAGATATGGGAGTTTGAAACTAAGAAATGGTTGAGAAGACAACAAATTTTTCGCACTTCTGCTGCTCCAAACGCTTAACCAGAATGGCCTAGGGAAAAAATACACATACCGTTGTAATCGGGCGAGTTTCTACTTTCAGATGCAATTGGAATTTTTGGGTTAGGTCAATCCGTTCGCGAGATATGGGAGTTTGAAACTATGAAATGGTTGAGAAGACAACAAATTTTTCGCACTTCTGCTGCTCCAAACGCTTAACCAGAATGGCCTAGGGAAAAAATACACATACCGTTGTAATCGGGCGAGTTTCGACTTTCAGAAGCAATAGGAATTTTTGGGTTAGGTCAATCCGTTCGCGAGATATGGGAGTTTGAAGCCAAGAAATGGTTGAGAAGGCAAAAAATTTTCGCAATTCTGCTGCTCCAAACGCTTAACAAGAATGGCCTAGGGAAAAAATACACATACCGTTGTAATCGGGCGAGTTTCTACTTTCAGATGCAATTGGAATTTTTGGGTTAGGTCAATCCGTTCGCGAGATATGGGAGTTTGAAGCTAAGAAATGGTTGAGAAGACAACAAATTTTTCGCACTTCTGCTGCTCCAAACGCTTAACAAGAATGGCCCAGGGTAAAAATACACATACCGCTGTAATCGGGCGAGTTTCTACTTTCAGACGCAACAGGAATTTTTGAGTTAGGTCGATCCGTTCGCGAGATATGGGAGTTTGAAGCCAAGGAATGGTTGAGAAGGCAAAAAATTTTTCGCAATTCTGCTGCTCCAAACGCTTAACCAGAATGGCCTAGGGAAAAAATACACATACCGTTGTAATCGGGCGAGTTTCTACTCTCAGATGCAACAGGAATTTTTGGGTTAGGTAAATCCGTTCGCGAGATATGGGAGTTTGACGCTAAGAAATGGTTGAGAAGACAACAAATTTTTCGCAATTCTGCTGCTCCAAACGCTTTACAAGAATGGCCTAGGGAAAAAATACACATACCGTTGTAATCGGGCGAGCTTCGACTTTCAGAAGCAATAGGAATTTTTGGGTTAGGTCAATCCGTTCGCGAGATATGGGAGTTGAAGCCAAGAAATGGTTGAGAAGCCAAAAATTTTTCGCAATTCTGCTGCTCCAAACGCTTAACAAGAATGGCCTAGGGAAAAAATACACATACCGTTGTAATCGGGCAAGTTTCTACTTTCAGACGCTACAGGAATTTTTGGGTTAGGTCAATCCGTTCGCGAGATATGGGAGTTTGAATCCAAGAAATGGTTGAGAAGGCGAAAAATTTTTCGCAATTCTGCTGCTCCAAACGCTTAACAAGAATGGCCTAGGGTAAAAATACACATACCGCTGTATTCGGGCGAGTTTCTACTTTCAGATGCAACAGGAATTTTTCGGTTAGGTCAATCCGTTCGCGAGATATGGGAGTTTGAAACTAAGAAATGGTTGAGAAGACAACAAATTTTTCGCACTTCTGCTGCTCCAAACGCTTAACCAGAATGGCCTAGGGAAAAAATACACATACCGTTGTAATCGGGCGAGTTTCTACTTTCAGATGCAATTGGAATTTTTGGGTTAGGTCAATCCGTTCGCGAGATATGGGAGTTTGAAACTATGAAATGGTTGAGAAGACAACAAATTTTTCGCACTTCTGCTGCTCCAAACGCTTAACCAGAATGGCCTAGGGAAAAAATACACATACCGTTGTAATCGGGCGAGTTTCGACTTTCAGAAGCAACAGGAATTTTTGGGTTAGGTCAATCCGTTCGCGAGATATGGGAGTTTGACGCTAAGAAATGGTTGAGAAGACAACAAATTTTTCGAAATTCTGCTGCTCCAAACGCTTAACCAGAATGGCCTAGGGAAAAAATACACATACCGTTGTAATCGGGCGAGTTTCTACTTTCAGATGCAATAGGAATTTTTGGGTTAGGTCAATCCTTTCGCGAGATATGGGAGTTTGAAGCCAAGAAATGGTTGCGAAGGCGAAAAGTTTTTCGCAATTCTGCTGCTCCAAACGCTTAACCAGAATGGCCTAGGGTAAAAATACACATACCGCTGTATTCGGGCGAGTTTCTACTTTCAGATGCAACAGGAATTTTTCGGTTAGGTCAATCCGTTCGCGAGATATGGGAGTTTGAAACTAAGAAATGGTTGAGAAGACAACAAATTTTTCGCACTTCTGCTGCTCCAAACGCTTAAACAGAATGGCCTAGGGAAAAAATACACATACCGTTGTAATCGGGCGAGTTTCTACTTTCAGATGCAATTGGAATTTTTGGGTTAGGTCAATCCGTTCGCGAGATATGGGAGTTTGAAACTATGAAATGGTTGAGCAGACAACAAATTTTTCGCACTTCTGCTGCTCCAAACGCTTAACCAGAATGGCCTAGGGAAAAAATACACATACCGTTGTAATCGGGCGAGTTTCGACTTTCAGAAGCAATAGGAATTTTTGGGTTAGGTCAATCCGTTCGCGAGATATGGGAGTTTGAAGCCAAGAAATGGTTGAGAAGGCAAAAAATTTTCGCAATTCTGCTGCTCCAAACGCTTAACAAGAATGGCCTAGGGAAAAAATACACATACCGTTGTAATCGGGCGAGTTTCTACTTTCAGATGCAATTGGAATTTTTGGGTTAGGTCAATCCGTTCGCGAGATATGGGAGTTTGAAGCTAAGAAATGGTTGAGAAGACAACAAATTTTTCGCACTTCTGCTGCTCCAAACGCTTAACAAGAATGGCCCAGGGTAAAAATACACATACCGCTGTAATCGGGCGAGTTTCTACTTTCAGACGCAACAGGAATTTTTGAGTTAGGTCGATCCGTTCGCGAGATATGGGAGTTTGAAGCCAAGGAATGGTTGAGAAGGCAAAAAATTTTTCGCAATTCTGCTGCTCCAAACGCTTAACCAGAATGGCCTAGGGAAAAAATACACATACCGTTGTAACCGGGCGAGTTTCTACTCTCAGATGCAACAGGAATTTTTGGGTTAGGTCAATCCGTTCGCGAGATATGGGAGTTTGACGCTAAGAAATGGTTGAGAAGACAACAAATTTTTCGCAATTCTGCTGCTCCAAACGCTTTACAAGAATGGCCTAGGGAAAAAATACACATACCGTTGTAATCGGGCGAGCTTCGACTTTCAGTAGCAATAGGAATTTTTGGGTTAGGTCAATCCGTTCGCGAGATATGGGAGTTGAAGCCAAGAAATGGTTGAGAAGCCAAAAATTTTTCGCAATTCTGCTGCTCCAAACGCTTAACAAGAATGGCCTAGGGAAAAAATACACATACCGTTGTAATCGGGCAAGTTTCTACTTTCAGACGCTACAGGAATTTTTGGGTTAGGTCAATCCGTTCGCGAGATATGGGAGTTTGAATCCATGAAATGGTTGAGAAGGCGAAAAATTTTTCGCAATTCTGCTGCTCCAAACGCTTAACAAGAATGGCCTAGGGTAAAAATACACATACCGCTGTAATCGGGCGAGTTTCTACTTTCAGACGCAACAGGAATTTTTGAGTTAGGTCAATCCGTTCGCGAGATATGGGAGTTTGAAGCCAAGGAATGGTTGAGAAGGCAACAAATTTTTCGCAATTCTGCTGCTCCAAACGCTTAACCAGAATGGCCTAGGGAAAAAATACACATACCGTTGTAATCGGGCGAGTTTCTACTTTCAGATGCAATAGGAATTTTTGGGTTAGGTCAATCCTTTCGCGAGATATGGGAGTTTGAAGCCAAGAAATGGTTGCGAAGGCGAAAAGTTTTTCGCAATTCTGCTGCTCCAAACGCTTAACCAGAATGGCCTAGGGTAAAAATACACATACCGCTGTAATCGGGCGAGTTTCTACTTTCAGACGCAACAGGAATTTTTTGGTTAGGTCAATCCGTTCGCGAGATATGGGAGTTTGAATCCAAGAAATGGTTGAGAAGGCGAAAAATTTTTCGCAATTCTGCTGCTCCAAACGCTTAACAAGAATGGCCTAGGGTAAAAATACACATACCGCTGTAATCGGGCGAGTTTCTACTTTCAGACGCAACAGGAATTTTTGAGTTAGGTCAATCCGTTCGCGAGATATGGGAGTTTGAAGCCAAGGAATGGTTGAGAAGGCAAAAAATTTTTCGCAATTCTGCTGCTCCAAACGCTTAACCAGAATGGCCTAGGGAAAAAATACACATACCGTTGTAATCGGGCGAGTTTCTACTTTCAGATGCAACAGGAATTTTTGGGTTAGGTCAATCCGTTCGCGAGATATGGGAGTTTGACGCTAAGAAATGGTTGAGAAGACAACAAATTTTTCGAAATTCTGCTGCTCCAAACGCTTAACCAGAATGGCCTAGGGAAAAAATACACATACCGTTGTAATCGGGCGAGTTTCTACTTTCAGATGCAATAGGAATTTTTGGGTTAGGTCAATCCTTTCGCGAGATATGGGAGTTTGAAGCCAAGAAATGGTTGCGAAGGCGAAAAGTTTTTCGCAATTCTGCTGCTCCAAACGCTTAACCAGAATGGCCTAGGGTAAAAATACACATACCGCTGTATTCGGGCGAGTTTCTACTTTCAGATGCAACAGGAATTTTTCGGTTAGGTCAATCCGTTCGCGAGATATGGGAGTTTGAAACTAAGAAATGGTTGAGAAGACAACAAATTTTTCGCACTTCTGCTGCTCCAAACGCTTAACCAGAATGGCCTAGGGTAAAAATACACATACCGCTGTAATCGGGCGAGTTTCTACTTTCAGATGCAACAGGAATTTTTCGGTTAGGTCAATCCGTTCGCGAGATATGGGAGTTTGAAACTAAGAAATGGTTGAGAAGACAACAAATTTTTCGCACTTCTGCTGCTCCAAACGCTTAACCAGAATGGCCTAGGGAAAAAATACACATACCGTTGTAATCGGGCGAGTTTCTACTCTCAGATGCAACAGGAATTTTTGGGTTAGGTCAATCCGTTCGCGAGATATGGGAGTTTGACGCTAAGAAATGGTTGAGAAGACAACAAATTTTTCGCAATTCTGCTGCTCCAAACGCTTTACAAGAATGGCCTAGGGAAAAAATACACATACCGTTGTAATCGGGCGAGCTTCGACTTTCAGAAGCAATAGGAATTTTTGGGTTAGGTCAATCCGTTCGCGAGATATGGGAGTTGAAGCCAAGAAATGGTTGAGAAGCCAAAAATTTTTCGCAATTCTGCTGCTCCAAACGCTTAACAAGAATGGCCTAGGGAAAAAATACACATACCGTTGTAATCGGGCAAGTTTCTACTTTCAGACGCTACAGGAATTTTTGGGTTAGGTCAATCCGTTCGCGAGATATGGGAGTTTGAATCCAAGAAATGGTTGAGAAGGCGAAAAATTTTTCGCAATTCTGCTGCTCCAAACGCTTAACAAGAATGGCCTAGGGTAAAAATACACATACCGCTGTAATCGGGCGAGTTTCTACTTTCAGACGCAACAGGAATTTTTGAGTTAGGTCAATCCGTTCGCGAGATATGGGAGTTTGAAGCCAAGGAATGGTTGAGAAGGCAACAAATTTTTCGCAATTCTGCTGCTCCAAACGCTTAACCAGAATGGCCTAGGGAAAAAATACACATACCGTTGTAATCGGGCGAGTTTCTACTTTCAGATGCAACAGGAATTTTTGGGTTAGGTCAATCCGTTCGCGAGATATGGGCGTTTGACGCTAAGAAATGGTGGAGAAGACAACAAATTTTTCGAAATTCTGCTGCTCCAAACTCTTAACCAGAATGGCCTAGGGAAAAAATACACATACCGTTGTAATCGGGCGAGTTTCTACTTTCAGATGCAATAGGAATTTTTGGGTTAGGTCAATCCTTTCGCGAGATATGGGAGTTTGAAGCCAAGAAATGGTTGCGAAGGCGAAAAGTTTTTCGCAATTCTGCTGCTCCAAACGCTTAACCAGAATGGCCTAGGGTAAAAATACACATACCGCTGTAATCGGGCGAGTTTCGCCTTTCAGAAGCAATAGGAATTTTTGGGTTAGGTCAATCCGTTCGCGAGATATGGGAGTTTGAAGCCAAGAAATGGTTGAGAAGGCGAAAAATTTTTCGCAATTCTGCTGCTCCAAACGCTTAACAAGAATGGCCTAGGGTAAAAATACACATACCGCTGTAATCGGGCGAGTTTCTACTTTCAGACGCAACAGGAATTTTTGAGTTAGGTCGATCCGTTCGCGAGATATGGGAGTTTGAAGCCAAGGAATGGTTGAGAAGGCAAAAAATTTTTCGCAATTCTGCTGCTCCAAACGCTTAACCAGAATGGCCTAGGGAAAAAATACACATACCGTTGTAATCGGGCGAGTTTCTACTTTCAGATGCAACAGGAATTTTTGGGTTAGGTCAATCCGTTCGCGAGATATGGGAGTTTGACGCTAAGAAATGGTTGAGAAGACAACAAATTTTTCGAAATTCTGCTGCTCCAAACGCTTAACCAGAATGGCCTAGGGAAAAAATACACATACCGTTGTAATCGGGCGAGTTTCTACTTTCAGATGCAATAGGAATTTTTGGGTTAGGTCAATCCTTTCGCGAGATATGGGAGTTTGAAGCCAAGAAATGGTTGCGAAGGCGAAAAGTTTTTCGCAATTCTGCTGCTCCAAACGCTTAACCAGAATGGCCTAGGGTAAAAATACACATACCGCTGTAATCGGGCGAGTTTCGCCCTTCAGAAGCAATAGGAATTTTTGGGTTAGGTCAATCCGTTCGCGAGATATGGGAGTTTGAAGCCAAGAAATGGTTGAGAAGGCAAAAAATTTTTCGCAATTCTGCTGCTCCAAACGCTTAACAAGAATGGCCTAGGGAAAAAATACACATACCGTTGTAATCGGGCGAGTTTCTACTTTCAGATGCAACAGGAATTTTTCGATTAGGTCAATCCGTTCGCGAGATATGGGAGTTTGAAACTAAGAAATGGTTGAGAAGACAACAAATTTTTCGCACTTCTGCTGCTCCAAACGCTTAACCAGAATGGCCTAGGGAAAAAATACACATACCGTTGTAATCGGGCGAGTTTCGACTTTCAGAAGCAATAGGAATTTTTGGGTTAGGTCAATCCGTTCGCGAGATATGGGAGTTTGAAGCCAAGAAATGGTTGAGAAGGGAAAAAATTTTCGCAATTCTGCTGCTCCAAACGCTTAACAAGAATGGCCTAGGGAAAAAATACACATACCGTTGTAATCGGGCGAGTTTCTACTTTCAGATGCAATTGGAATTTTTGGGTTAGGTCAATCCGTTCGCGAGATATGGGAGTTTGAAACTATGAAATGGTTGAGAAGACAACAAATTTTTCGCACTTCTGCTGCTCCAAACGCTTAACCAGAATGGCCTAGGGAAAAAATACACATACCGTTGTAATCGGGCGAGTTTCGACTTTCAGAAGCAATAGGAATTTTTGGGTTAGGTCAATCCGTTCGCGAGATATGGGAGTTTGAAGCCAAGAAATGGTTGAGAAGGCAAAAAATTTTCGCAATTCTGCTGCTCCAAACGCTTAACAAGAATGGCCTAGGGAAAAAATACACATACCGTTGTAATCGGGCGAGTTTCTACTTTCAGATGCAATTGGAATTTTTGGGTTAGGTCAATCCGTTCGCGAGATATGGGAGTTTGAAGCTAAGAAATGGTTGAGAAGACAACAAATTTTTCGCACTTCTGCTGCTCCAAACGCTTAACAAGAATGGCCCAGGGTAAAAATACACATACCGCTGTAATCGGGCGAGTTTCTACTTTCAGACGCAACAGGAATTTTTGAGTTAGGTCAATCCGTTCGCGAGATATGGGAGTTTGAAGCCAAGGAATGGTTGAGAAGGCAAAAAATTTTTCGCAATTCTGCTGCTCCAAACGCTTAACCAGAATGGCCTAGGGAAAAAATACACATACCGTTGTAATCGGGCGAGTTTCTACTGTCAGATGCAACAGGAATTTTTGGGTTAGGTCAATCCGTTCGCGAGATATGGGAGTTTGACGCTAAGAAATGGTTGAGAAGACAACAAATTTTTCGCAATTCTGCTGCTCCAAACGCTTAACAAGAACGGCCTAGGGAAAAAATACACATACCGTTGTAATCGGGCGAGCTTCGACTTTCAGAAGCAATAGGAATTTTAGGGTTGGGTCAATCCGTTCGCGAGATATGGGAGTTTGAATCCAAGAAATGGTTGAGAAGGCGAAAAATTTGTCGCAATTCTGCTGCTCCAAACGCTTAACCAGAATGGCCTAGGGAAAAAATACACATACCGTTGTAATCGGGCGAGTTTCTACTGTCAGATGCAACAGGAATTTTTGCGTTAGGTCAATCCGTTCGCGAGATATGGGAGTTTGAATCCAAGAAATGGTTGAGAAGGCGAAAAATTTTTCGCAATTCTGCTGCTCCAAACGCTTAACAAGAATGGCCTAGGGTAAAAATACACATACCGCTGTAATCGGGCGAGTTTCTACTTTCAGACGCAACAGGAATTTTTGAGTTAGGTCAATCCGTTCGCGAGATATGGGAGTTTGAAGCCAAGGAATGGTTGAGAAGGCAACAAATTTTTCGCAATTCTGCTGCTCCAAACGCTTAACCAGAATGGCCTAGGGAAAAAATACACATACCGTTGTAATCGGGCGAGTTTCTACTTTCAGATGCAATAGGAATTTTTGGGTTAGGTCAATCCTTTCGCGAGATATGGGAGTTTGAAGCCAAGGAATGGTTGAGAAGGCAAAAAATTTTTCGCAATTCTGCTGCTCCAAACGCTTAACCAGAATGGCCTAGGGAAAAAATACACATACCGTTGTAATCGGGCGAGTTTCTACTTTCAGATGCAACAGGAATTTTTGGGTTAGGTCAATCCGTTCGCGAGATATGGGAGTTTGAAGCCAAGAAATGGTTGAGAAGGCGAAAAATTTTTCGCAGTTCTGCTGCTCCAAACGCTTAACAAGAATGGCCTAGGGTAAAAATACACATACCGCTGTAATCGGGCGAGTTTCTACTTTCAGACGCAACAGGAATTTTTGAGTTAGGTCGATCCGTTCGCGAGATATGGGAGTTTGAAGCCAAGGAATGGTTGAGAAGGCAAAAAATTTTTCGCAATTCTGCTGCTCCAAACGCTTAACCAGAATGGCCTAGGGAAAAAATACACATACCGTTGTAATCGGGCGAGTTTCTACTTTCAGATGCAACAGGAATTTTTGGGTTAGGTCAATCCGTTCGCGAGATATGGGAGTTTGACGCTAAGAAATGGTTGAGAAGACAACAAATTTTTCGCAATTCTGCTGCTCCAAACGCTTTACAAGAATGGCCTAGGGAAAAAATACACATACCGTTGTAATCGGGCGAGCTTCGACTTTCAGAAGCAATAGGAATTTTTGGGTTAGGTCAATCCGTTCGCGAGATATGGGAGTTGAAGCCAAGAAATGGTTGAGAAGCCAAAAATTTTTCGCACTTCTGCTGCTCCAAACGCTTAACCAGAATGGCCTAGGGAAAAAATACACATACCGTTGTAATCGGGCAAGTTTCTACTTTCAGACGCTACAGGAATTTTTGGGTTAGGTCAATCCGTTCGCGAGATATGGGAGTTTGAATCCAAGAAATGGTTGAGAAGGCGAAAAATTTTTCGCAATTCTGCTGCTCCAAACGCTTAACAAGAATGGCCTAGGGTAAAAATACACATACCGCTGTAATCGGGCGAGTTTCTACTTTCAGACGCAACAGGAATTTTTGAGTTAGGTCAATCCGTTCGCGAGATATGGGAGTTTGAAGCCAAGGAATGGTTGAGAAGGCAAAAAATTTTTCGCAATTCTGCTGCTCCAAACGCTTAACCAGAATGGCCTAGGGAAAAAATACACATACCGTTGTAATCGGGCGAGTTTCTACTTTCAGATGCAATAGGAATTTTTGGGTTAGGTCAATCCTTTCGCGAGATATGGGAGTTTGAAGCCAAGAAATGGTTGCGAAGGCGAAAAGTTTTTCGCAATTCTGCTGCTCCAAACGCTTAACCAGAATGGCCTAGGGTAAAAATACACATACCGCTGTAATCGGGCGAGTTTCGCCTTTCAGAAGCAATAGGAATTTTTGGGTTAGGTCAATCCGTTCGCGAGATATGGGAGTTTGAAGCCAAGAAATGGTTGAGAAGGCAAAAAATTTTTCGCAATTCTGCTGCTCCAAACGCTTAACAAGAATGGCCTAGGGAAAAAATACACATACCGTTGTAATCGGGCGAGTTTCTACTTTCAGATGCAACAGGAATTTTTCGGTTAGGTCAATCCGTTCGCGAGATATGGGAGTTTGAAACTAAGAAATGGTTGAGAAGACAACAAATTTTTCGCACTTCTGCTGCTCCAAACGCTTAAACAGAATGGCCTAGGGAAAAAATACACATACCGTTGTAATCGGGCGAGTTTCGACTTTCAGAAGCAATAGGAATTTTTGGGTTAGGTCAATCCGTTCGCGAGATATGGGAGTTTGAAGCCAAGAAATGGTTGAGAAGGGAAAAAATTTTCGCAATTCTGCTGCTCCAAACGCTTAACAAGAATGGCCTAGGGAAAAAATACACATACCGTTGTAATCGGGCGAGTTTCTACTTTCAGATGCAATTGGAATTTTTGGGTTAGGTCAATCCGTTCGCGAGATATGGGAGTTTGAAACTATGAAATGGTTGAGAAGACAACAAATTTTTCGCACTTCTGCTGCTCCAAACGCTTAACCAGAATGGCCTAGGGAAAAAATACACATACCGTTGTAATCGGGCGAGTTTCGACTTTCAGAAGCAATAGGAATTTTTGGGTTAGGTCAATCCGTTCGCGAGATATGGGAGTTTGAAGCCAAGAAATGGTTGAGAAGGCAAAAAATGTTCGCAATTCTGCTGCTCCAAACGCTTAACAAGAATGGCCTAGGGAAAAAATACACATACCGTTGTAATCGGGCGAGTTTCTACTGTCAGATGCAACAGGAATTTTTGCGTTAGGTCAATCCGTTCGCGAGATATGGGAGTTTGACGCTAAGAAATGGTTGAGAAGACAACAAATTTTTCGCAATTCTGCTGCTCCAAACGCTTAACAAGAATGGCCTAGGGAAAAAATACACATACCGTTGTAATCGGGCATGTTTCTACTTTCAGACGCTACAGGAATTTTTGGGTTAGGTCAATCCGTTCGCGAGATATGGGAGTTTGAAGCCAAGAAATGGTTGAGAAGGCGAAAAATTTTTCGCAATTCTGCTGCTCCAAACGCTTAACAAGAATGGCCTAGGGTAAAAATACACATACCGCTGTAATCGGGCGAGTTTCTACTTTCAGACGCAACAGGAATTTTTGAGTTAGGTCAATCCGTTCGCGAGATATGGGAGTTTGAAGCCAAGGAATGGTTGAGAAGGCAAAAAATTTTTCGCAATTCTGCTGCTCCAAACGCTTAACCAGAATGGCCTAGGGAAAAAATACACATACCGTTGTAATCGGGCGAGTTTCTACTTTCAGATGCAACAGGAATTTTTGGGTTAGGTCAATCCGTTCGCGAGATATGGGAGTTTGACGCTAAGAAATGGTTGAGAAGACAACAAATTTTTCGCAATTCTGCTGCTCCAAACGCTTTACAAGAATGGCCTAGGGAAAAAATACACATACCGTTGTAATCGGGCGAGCTTCGGCTTTCAGAAGCAATAGGAATTTTTGGGTTAGGTCAATCCGTTCGCGAGATATGGGAGTTTGAAGCCAAGAAATGGTTGAGAAGCCAAAAATTTTTCGCAATTCTGCTGCTCCAAACGCTTAACAAGAGAGGCCTAGGGAAAAAATACACATACCGTTGTAATCGGGCAAGTTTCTACTTTCAGACGCTACAGGAATTTTTGGGTTAGGTCAATCCGTTCGCGCGATATGGGAGTTTGAAGCCAAGAAATGGTTGAGAAGGCGAAAAATTTTTCGCAATTCTGCTGCTCCAAACGCTTAACAAGAATGGCCTAGGGTAAAAATACACATACCGCTGTAATCGGGCGAGTTTCTACTTTCAGACGCAACAGGAATTTTTGAGTTAGGTCAATCCGTTCGCGAGATATGGGAGTTTAAAGCCAAGGAATGGTTGAGAAGGCAAAAAATTTTTCGCAATTCTGCTGCTCCAAACGCTTAACCAGAATGGCCTAGGGAAAAAATACACATACCGTTGTAATCGGGCGAGTTTCTACTTTCAGATGCAACAGGAATTTTTGGGTTAGGTCAATCCGTTCGCGAGATATGGGAGTTTGACGCTAAGAAATGGTTGAGAAGACAACAAATTTTTCGAAATTCTGCTGCTCCAAACGCTTAACCAGAATGGCCTAGGGAAAAAATACACATACCGTTGTAATCGGGCGAGTTTCTACTTTCAGATGCAATAGGAATTTTTGGGTTAGGTCAATCCTTTCGCGAGATATGGGAGTTTGAAGCCAAGAAATGGTTGCGAAGGCGAAAAGTTTTTCGCAATTCTGCTGCTCCAAACGCTTAACCAGAATGGCCTAGGGTAAAAATACACATACCGCTGTAATCGGGCGAGTTTCGACTTTCAGAAGCAATAGGAATTTTTGGGTTAGGTCAATCCGTTCGCGAGATATGGGAGTTTGACGCTAAGAAATGGTTGAGAAGACAACAAATTTTTCGCAATTCTGCTGCTCCAAACGCTTTACAAGAATGGCCTAGGGAAAAAATACACATACCGTTGTAATCGGGCGAGCTTCGACTTTCAGAAGCAATAGGAATTTTTGGGTTAGGTCAATCCGTTCGCGAGATATGGGAGTTGAAGCCAAGAAATGGTTGAGAAGCCAAAAATTTTTCGCAATTCTGCTGCTCCAAACGCTTAACAAGAATGGCCTAGGGAAAAAAATACACATACCGTTGTAATCGGGCAAGTTTCTACTTTCAGACGCTACAGGAATTTTTGGGTTAGGTCAATCCGTTCGCGAGATATGGGAGTTTGAATCCAAGAAATGGTTGAGAAGGCGAAAAATTTTTTGCAATTCTGCTGCTCCAAACGCTTAACAAGAATGGCCTAGGGTAAAAATACACATACCGCTGTAATCGGGCGAGTTTCTACTTTCAGACGCAACAGGAATTTTTGAGTTAGGTCAATCCGTTCGCGAGATTTGGGAGTTTGAAGCCAAGGAATGGTTGAGAAGGCAAAAAATTTTTCGCAATTCTGCTGCTCCAAACGCTTAACCAGAATGGCCTAGGGAAAAAATACACATACCGTTGTAATCGGGCGAGTTTCTACTTTCAGATGCAACAGGAATTTTTGGGTTAGGTCAATCCGTTCGCGAGATATGGGAGTTTGACGCTAAGAAATGGTTGAGAAGACAACAAATTTTTCGAAATTCTGCTGCTCCAAACGCTTAACCAGAATGGCCTAGGGAAAAAATACACATACCGTTGTAATCGGGCGAGTTTCTACTTTCAGATGCAATAGGGATTTTTGGGTTAGGTCAATCCTTTCGCGAGATATGGGAGTTTGAAGCCAAGAAATGGTTGCGAAGGCGAAAAGTTTTTCGCAATTCTGCTGCTCCAAACGCTTAACCAGAATGGCCTAGGGTAAAAATACACATACCGCTGTAATCGGGCGAGTTTCGCCTTTCAGAAGCAATAGGAATTTTTGGGTTAGGTCAATCCGTTCGCGAGATATGGGAGTTTGAAGCCAAGAAATGGTTGAGAAGGCAAAAAATTTTTCGCAATTCTGCTGCTCCAAACGCTTAACAAGAATGGCCTAGGGAAAAAATACACATACCGTTGTAATCGGGCGAGTTTCTACTTTCAGATGCAACAGGAATTTTTCGGTTAGGTCAATCCGTTCGCGAGATATGGGAGTTTGAAACTAAGAAATGGTTGAGAAGACAACAAATTTTTCGCACTTCTGCTGCTCCAAACGCTTAACCAGAATGGCCTAGGGAAAAAATACACATACCGTTGTAATCGGGCGAGTTTCGACTTTCAGAAGCAATAGGAATTTTTGGGTTAGGTCAATCCGTACGCGAGATATGGGAGTTTGAAGCCAAGAAATGGTTGAGAAGGGAAAAAATTTTCGCAATTCTGCTGCTCCAAACGCTTAACAAGAATGGCCTAGGGAAAAAATACACATACCGTTGTAATCGGGCGAGTTTCTACTTTCAGATGCAATTGGAATTTTTGGGTTAGGTCAATCCGTTCGCGAGATATGGGAGTTTGAAACTATGAAATGGTTGAGAAGACAACAAATTTTTCGCACTTCTGCTGCTCCAAACGCTTAACCAGAATGGCCTAGGGAAAAAATACACATACCGTTGTAATCGGGCGAGTTTCTACTTTCAGACGCAACAGGAATTTTTGAGTTAGGTCAATCCGTTCGCGAGATATGGGAGTTTGAAGCCAAGGAATGGTTGAGAAGGCAAAAATTTTTTCGCAATTCTGCTGCTCCAAACGCTTAACCAGAATGGCCTAGGGAAAAAATACACATACCGTTGTAATCGGGCGAGTTTCTACTGTCAGATGCAACAGGAATTTTTGGGTTAGGTCAATCCGTTCGCGAGATATGGGAGTTTGACGCTAAGAAATGGTTGAGAAGACAACAAATTTTTCGCAATTCTGCTGCTCCAAACGCTTAACAAGAATGGCCTAGGGAAAAAATACACATACCGTTGTAATCGGGCGAGCTTCGACTTTCAGAAGCAATAGGAATTTTAGGGTTAGGTCAATCCGTTCGCGAGATATGGGAGTTTGAATCCAAGAAATGGTTGAGAAGGCGAAAAATTTTTCGCAATTCTGCTGCTCCAAACGCTTAACCAGAATGGCCTAGGGAAAAAATACACATACCGTTGTAATCGGGCGAGTTTCTACTGTCAGATGCAACAGGAATTTTTGCGTTAGGTCAATCCGTTCGCGAGATATGGGAGTTTGACGCTAAGAAATGGTTGAGAAGACAACAAATTTTTCGCAATTCTGCTGCTCCAAACGCTTAACAAGAATGGCCTAGGGAAAAAATACACATACCGTTGTAATCGGGCATGTTTCTACTTTCAGACGCTACAGGAATTTTTGGGTTAGGTCAATCCGTTCGCGAGATATGGGAGTTTGAAGCCAAGAAATGGTTGAGAAGGCGAAAAATTTTTCGCAATTCTGCTGCTCCAAACGCTTAACAAGAATGGCCTAGGGTAAAAATACACATACCGCTGTAATCGGGCGAGTTTCTACTTTCAGACGCAACAGGAATTTTTGAGTTAGGTCAATCCGTTCGCGAGATATGGGAGTTTGAAGCCAAGGAATGGTTGAGAAGGCAAAAAATTTTTCGCAATTCTGCTGCTCCAAACGCTTAACCAGAATTGCCTAGGGAAAAAATACACATACCGTTGTAATCGGGCGAGTTTCTACTTTCAGATGCAACAGGAATTTTTGGGTTAGGTCAATCCGTTCGCGAGATATGGGAGTTTGACGCTAAGAAATGGTTGAGAAGACAACAAATTTTTCGCAATTCTGCTGCTCCAAACGCTTTACAAGAATGGCCTAGGGAAAAAATACACATACCGTTGTAATCGGGCGAGCTTCGACTTTCAGAAGCAATAGGAATTTTTGGGTTAGGTCAATCCGTTCGCGAGATATGGGAGTTTGAATCCAAGAAATGGTTGAGAAGGCGAAAAATTTTTCGCAATTCTGCTGCTCCAAACGCTTAACCAGAATGGCCTAGGGAAAAAATACACATACCGTTGTAATCGGGCGAGTTTCTACTGTCAGATGCAACAGGAATTTTTGCGTTATGTCAATCCGTTCGCGAGATATGGGAGTTTGAAGCTAAGAAATGGTTGAGAAGACAAAAAATTTTTCGCAATTCTGCTGCTCCAAACGCTTAACAAGAATGGCCTAGGGAAAAAATACACATACCGTTGTAATCGGGCATGTTTCTACTTTCAGACGCTACAGGAATTTTTGGGTTAGGTCAATCCGTTCGCGAGATATGGGAGTTTGAAGCCAAGAAATGGTTGAGAAGGCGAAAAATTTTTCGCAATTCTGCTGCTCCAAACGCTTAACAAGAATGGCCTAGGGTAAAAATACACATACCGCTGTAATCGGGCGAGTTTCTACTTTCAGACGCAACAGGAATTTTTGAGTTAGGTCAATCCGTTCGCGAGATATGGGAGTTTGAAGCCAAGGAATGGTTGAGAAGACAACAAATTTTTCGCACTTCTGCTGCTCCAAACGCTTAACCAGAATGGCCTAGGGAAAAAATACACATACCGTTGTAATCGGGCGAGTTTCTACTTTCAGATGCAATTGGAATTTTTGGGTTAGGTCAATCCGTTCGCGAGATATGGGAGTTTGAAGCTAAGAAATGGTTGAGAAGACAACAAATTTTTCGCACTTCTGCTGCTCCAAACGCTTAACCAGAATGGCCTAGGGAAAAAATACACATACCGTTGTAATCGGGCGAGTTTCTACTTTCAGATGCAACAGGAATTTTTGGGTTAGGTCAATCCGTTCGCGAGATATGGGAGTTTGACGCTAAGAAATGGTTGAGAAGACAACAAATTTTTCGAAATTCTTCTGCTCCAAACGCTTAACCAGAATGGCCTAGGGAAAAAATACACATACCGTTGTAATCGGGCGAGTTTCTACTTT
Source organism: Ptiloglossa arizonensis (assembly GCF_051014685.1). Classification (NCBI taxonomy): domain Eukaryota; kingdom Metazoa; phylum Arthropoda; class Insecta; order Hymenoptera; family Colletidae; genus Ptiloglossa; species Ptiloglossa arizonensis. The sequence goes on from NW_027478387.1 coordinate 1,679,899, forward strand.
CAGATGCAATAGGAATTTTTGGGTTAGGTCAATCCTTTCGCGAGATATGGGAGTTTGAAGCCAAGAAATGGTTGCGAAGGCGAAAAGTTTTTCGCAATTCTGCTGCTCCAAACGCTTAACCAGAATGGCCTAGGGTAAAAATACACATACCGCTGTAATCGGGCGAGTTTCGACTTTCAGAAGCAATAGGAATTTTTGGGTTAGGTCAATCCGTTCGCGAGATATGGGAGTTTGAAGCCAAGAAATGGTTGAGAAGGCAAAAAATTTTTCGCAATTCTGCTGCTCCAAACGCTTAACAAGAATGGCCTAGGGAAAAAATACACATACCGTTGTAATCGGGCGAGTTTCTACTTTCAGATGCAACAGGAATTTTTCGGTTAGGTCAATCCGTTCGCGAGATATGGGAGTTTGAAGCTAAGAAATGGTTGAGAAGACAACAAATTTTTCGCACTTCTGCTGCTCCAAACGCTTAACCAGAATGGCCTAGGGAAAAAATACACATACCGTTGTAATCGGGCGAGTTTCTACTTTCAGATGCAATTGGAATTTTTGGGTTAGGTCAATCCGTTCGCGAGATATGGGAGTTTGAAGCTAAGAAATGGTTGAGAAGACAACAAATTTTTCGCACTTCTGCTGCTCCAAACGCTTAACCAGAATGGCCTAGGGAAAAAATACACATACCGTTGTAATCGGGCGAGTTTCGACTTTCAGAAGCAATAGGAATTTTTGGGTTAGGTCAATCCGTTCGCGAGATATGGGAGTTTGAAGCCAAGAAATGGTTGAGAAGGCAAAAAATTTTTCGCAATTCTGCTGCTCCAAACGCTTAACAAGAATGGCCTAGGGAAAAAATACACATACCTTTGTAATCGGGCGAGTTTCTACTTTCAGATGCAACAGGAATTTTTGGGTTAGGTCAATCCGTTCGCGAGATATGGGAGTTTGACGCTAAGAAATGGTTGAGAAGACAACAAATTTTTCGAAATTCTGCTGCTCCAAACGCTTAACCAGAATGGCCTAGGGAAAAAATACACATACCGTTGTAATCGGGCGAGTTTCTACTTTCAGATGCAATTGGAATTTTTGGGTTAGGTCAATCCGTTCGCGAGATATGGGAGTTTGAAGCTAAGAAATGGTTGAGAAGACAACAAATTTTTCGCACTTCTGCTGCTCCAAACGCTTAACCAGAATGGCCTAGGGAAAAAATACACATACCGTTGTAATCGGGCGAGTTTCTACTTTCAGATGCAACAGGAATTTTTGGGTTAGGTCAATCCGTTCGCGAGATATGGGAGTTTGACGCTAAGAAATGGTTGAGAAGACAACAAATTTTTCGAAATTCTTCTGCTCCAAACGCTTAACCAGAATGGCCTAGGGAAAAAATACACATACCGTTGTAATCGGGCGAGTTTCTACTTTCAGATGCAATAGGAATTTTTGGGTTAGGTCAATCCTTTCGCGAGATATGGGAGTTTGAAGCCAAGAAATGGTTGCGAAGGCGAAAAGTTTTTCGCAATTCTGCTGCTCCAAACGCTTAACCAGAATGGCCTAGGGTAAAAATACACATACCGCTGTAATCGGGCGAGTTTCGACTTTCAGAAGCAATAGGAATTTTTGGGTTAGGTCAATCCGTTCGCGAGATATGGGAGTTTGAAGCCAAGAAATGGTTGAGAAGGCAAAAAATTTTTCGCAAATCTGCTGCTCCAAACGCTTAACAAGAATGGCCTAGGGAAAAAATACACATACCGTTGTAATCGGGCGAGTTTCTACTTTCAGATGCAACAGGAATTTTTCGGTTAGGTCAATCCGTTCGCGAGATATGGGAGTTTGAAGCTAAGAAATGGTTGAGAAGACAACAAATTTTTCGCACTTCTGCTGCTCCAAACGCTTAACCAGAATGGCCTAGGGAAAAAATACACATACCGTTGTAATCGGGCGAGTTTCTACTTTCAGATGCAATTGGAATTTTTGGGTTAGGTCAATCCGTTCGCGAGATATGGGAGTTTGAAGCTAAGAAATGGTTGAGAAGACAACAAATTTTTCGCACTTCTGCTGCTCCAAACGCTTAACCAGAATGGCCTAGGGAAAAAATACACATACCGTTGTAATCGGGCGAGTTTCGACTTTCAGAAGCAATAGGAATTTTTGGGTTAGGTCAATCCGTTCGCGAGATATGGGAGTTTGAAGCCAAGAAATGGTTGAGAAGGCAAAAAATTTTTCGCAATTCTGCTGCTCCAAACGCTTAACAAGAATGGCCTAGGGAAAAAATACACATACCTTTGTAATCGGGCGAGTTTCTACTTTCAGATGCAACAGGAATTTTTGGGTTAGGTCAATCCGTTCGCGAGATATGGGAGTTTGACGCTAAGAAATGGTTGAGAAGACAACAAATTTTTCGAAATTCTGCTGCTCCAAACGCTTAACCAGAATGGCCTAGGGAAAAAATACACATACCGTTGTAATCGGGCGAGTTTCTACTTTCAGATGCAATAGGAATTTTTGGGTTAGGTCAATCCGTTCGCGAGATATGGGAGTTTGAAGCCAAGAAATGGTTGAGAAGGCAAAAAATTTTTCGCAATTCTGCTGCTCCAAACGCTTAACCAGAATGGCCTAGGGAAAAAATACACATACCGTTGTAATCGGGCGAGTTTCTACTTTCAGATGCAACAGGAATTTTTGGGTTAGGTCAATCCGTTCGCGAGATATGGGAGTTTGAAGCTAAGAAATGGTTGAGAAGACAACAAATTTTTCGCACTTCTGCTGCTCCAAACGCTTAACCAGAATGGCCTAGGGAAAAAATACACATACCGTTGTAATCGGGCGAGTTTCTACTTTCAGATGCAATTGGAATTTTTGGGTTAGGTCAATCCGTTCGCGAGATATGGGAGTTTGAAGCTAAGAAAGGGTTGAGAGGACAACAAATTTTTCGCACTTCTGCTGCTCCAAACGCTTAACCAGAATGGCCTTGGGAAAAAATACACATACCGTTGTAATCGGGCGAGTTTCGACTTTCAGAAGCAATAGGAATTTTTGAGTTAGGTCTATCCGTTCGCGAGGTATGGGAGTTTGAAGCCAAGAAATGGTTGAGAAGGCGACAAATTTTTCGCAATTCTGCTGCTCCAAACGCATAACAAGAATGGCCTAGGGAAAAAATACACATACCGTTGTAATCGGGCGACTTTCCATTTTCAGACGCTACAGGAATTTTTGGGTTAGGTCAATCCGTTCGCGAGATATGGGAGTTTGAAGCCAAGAAATGGTTGAGAAGGCAAAAAATTTTCGCAATTCTGCTGCTCCAAACGCTTAACAAGAATGGCCTAGGGAAAAAATACACATACCGTTGTAATCGGGCGAGTTTCTACTCTCAGATGCAACAGGAATTTTTGGGTTAGGTCAATCCGTTCGCTAGATATGGGAGTTTGACGCTAAGAAATGGTTGAGAAGGCAAAAAATTTTTCGCAATTCTGCTGCTCCAAACGCTTAACCAGAATGGCCTAGGGAAAAAATACACATACCGTTGTAATCGGGCGAGTTTCTACTCTCAGATGCAACAGGAATTTTTGGGTTAGGTCAATCCGTTCGCGAGATATGGGAGTTTGACGCTAAGAAATGGTTGAGAAGACAACAAATTTTTCGCAATTCTGCTGCTCCAAACGCTTAACAAGAATGGCCTAGGGAAAAAATACACATACCGTTGTAATCGGGCGAGTTTCTACTTTCAGACGCTACAGGAATTTTTGGGTTAGGTCAATCCGTTCGCGAGATATGGGAGTTTGAATCCAAGAAATGGTTGAGAAGGCGAAAAATTTTTCGCAATTCTGCTCCTCCAAACGCTTAACAAGAATGGCCTAGGGTAAAAATACACATACCGCTGTAATCGGGCGAGTTTCTACTTTCAGACGCAACAGGAATTTTTGAGTTAGGTCAATCCGTTCGCGAGATATGGGAGTTTGAAGCCAAGGAATGGTTGAGAAGGCAAAAAATTTTTCGCAATTCTGCTGCTCCAAACGCTTAACCAGAATGGCCTAGGGAAAAAATACACATACCGTTGTAATCGGGCGAGTTTCTACTTCCAGATGCAACAGGAATTTTTGGGTTAGGTCAATCCGTTCGCGAGATATGGGAGTTTGACGCTAAGAAATGGTTGAGAAGACAACAAATTTTTCGAAATTCTGCTGCTCCAAACGCTTAACCAGAAAGGCCTAGGGAAAAAATACACATACCGTTGTAATCGGGCGAGTTTCTACTTTCAGATGCAATAGGAATTTTTGGGTTAGGTCAATCCTTTCGCGAGATATGGGAGTTTGAAGCCAAGAAATGGTTGCGAAGGCGAAAAGTTTTTCGCAATTCTGCTGCTCCAAACGCTTAACCAGAATGGCCTAGGGTAAAAATACACATACCGCTGTAATCGGGCGAGTTTCGCCTTTCAGAAGCAATAGGAATTTTTGGGTTAGGTCAATCCGTTCGCGAGATATGGGAGTTTGAAGCCAAGAAATGGTTGAGAAGGCGAAAAATTTTTCGCAATTCTGCTGCTCCAAACGCTTAACAAGAATGGCCTAGGGTAAAAATACACATACCGCTGTAATCGGGCGAGTTTCTACTTTCAGACGCAACAGGAATTTTTGAGTTAGGTCGATCCGTTCGCGAGATATGGGAGTTTGAAGCCAAGGAATGGTTGAGAAGGCAAAAAATTTTTCGCAATTCTGCTGCTCCAAACGCTTAACCAGAATGGCCTAGGGAAAAAATACACATACCGTTGTAATCGGGCGAGTTTCTACTTTCAGATGCAACAGGAATTTTTGGGTTAGGTCAATCCGTTCGCGAGATATGGGAGTTTGACGCTAAGAAATGGTTGAGAAGACAACAAATTTTTCGCAATTCTGCTGCTCCAAACGCTATACAAGAATGGCCTAGGGAAAAAATACACATACCGTTGTAATCGGGCGAGCTTCGACTTTCAGAAGCAATAGGAATTTTTGGGTTAGGTCAATCCGTTCGCGAGATATGGGAGTTGAAGCCAAGAAATGGTTGAGAAGCCAAAAATTTTTCGCAATTCTGCTGCTCCAAACGCTTAACAAGAATGGCCTAGGGAAAAAATACACATACCGTTGTAATCGGGCAAGTTTCTACTTTCAGACGCTACAGGAATTTTTGGGTTAGGTCAATCCGTTCGCGAGATATGGGAGTTTGAATCCAAGGAATGGTTGAGAAGGCAAAAAATTTTTCGCAATTCTGCTGCTCCAAACGCTTAACCAGAATGGCCTAGGGAAAAAATACACATACCGTTGTAATCGGGCGAGTTTCTACTTTCAGATGCAACAGGAATTTTTGGGTTAGGTCAATCCGTTCGCGAGATATGGGAGTTTGACGCTAAGAAATGGTTGAGAAGACAACAAATTTTTCGAAATTCTGCTGCTCCAAACGCTTAACCAGAATGGCCTAGGGAAAAAATACACATACCGTTGTAATCGGGCGAGTTTCTACTTTCAGATGCAATAGGAATTTTTGGGTTAGGTCAATCCTTTCGCGAGATATGGGAGTTTGAAGCCAAGAAATGGTTGCGAAGGCGAAAAGTTTTTCGCAATTCTGCTGCTCCAAACGCTTAACCAGAATGGCCTAGGGTAAAAATACACATACCGCTGTAATCGGGCGAGTTTCGCCTTTCAGAAGCAATAGGAATTTTTGGGTTAGGTCAATCCGTTCGCGAGATATGGGAGTTTGAAGCCAAGAAATGGTTGAGAAGGCAAAAAATTTTTCGCAATTCTGCTGCTCCAAACGCTTAACAAGAATGGCCTAGGGAAAAAATACACATACCGTTGTAATCGGGCGAGTTTCTACTTTCAGATGCAACAGGAATTTTTCGGTTAGGTCAATCCGTTCGCGAGATATGGGAGTTTGAAACTAAGAAATGGTTGAGAAGACAACAAATTTTTCGCACTTCTGCTGCTCCAAACGCTTAACCAGAATGGCCTAGGGAGAAAATACACATACCGTTGTAATCGGGCGAGTTTCTACTTTCAGATGCAACAGGAATTTTTGGGTTAGGTCAATCCGTTCGCGAGATATGGGAGTTTGACGCTAAGAAATGGTTGAGAAGACAACAAATTTTTCGAAATTCTGCTGCTCCAAACGCTTAACCAGAATGGCCTAGGGAAAAAATACACATACCGTTGTAATCGGGCGAGTTTCTACTTTCAGACGCTACAGGAATTTTTGGGTTAGGTCAATCCGTTCGCGAGATATGGGAGTTTGAATCCAAGAAATGGTTGAGAAGGCGAAAAATTTTTCGCAATTCTGCTCCTCCAAACGCTTAACAAGAATGGCCTAGGGTAAAAATACACATACCGCTGTAATCGGGCGAGTTTCTACTTTCAGACGCAACAGGAATTTTTGAGTTAGGTCAATCCGTTCGCGAGATATGGGAGTTTGAAGCCAAGGAATGGTTGAGAAGGCAAAAAATTTTTCGCAATTCTGCTGCTCCAAACGCTTAACCAGAATGGCCTAGGGAAAAAATACACATACCGTTGTAATCGGGCGAGTTTCTACTTTCAGATGCAACAGGAATTTTTGGGTTAGGTCAATCCGTTCGCGAGATATGGGAGTTTGACGCTAAGAAATGGTTGAGAAGACAACAAATTTTTCGAAATTCTGCTGCTCCAAACGCTTAACCAGAAAGGCCTAGGGAAAAAATACACATACCGTTGTAATCGGGCGAGTTTCTACTTTCAGATGCAATAGGAATTTATGGGTTAGGTCAATCCTTTCGCGAGATATGGGAGTTTGAAGCCAAGAAATGGTTGCGAAGGCGAAAAGTTTTTCGCAATTCTGCTGCTCCAAACGCTTAACCAGAATGGCCTAGGGTAAAAATACACATACCGCTGTAATCGGGCGAGTTTCGCCTTTCAGAAGCAATAGGAATTTTTGGGTTAGGTCAATCCGTTCGCGAGATATGGGAGTTTGAAGCCAAGAAATGGTTGAGAAGGCGAAAAATTTTTCGCAATTCTGCTGCTCCAAACGCTTAACAAGAATGGCCTAGGGTAAAAATACACATACCGCTGTAATCGGGCGAGTTTCTACTTTCAGACGCAACAGGAATTTTTGAGTTAGGTCGATCCGTTCGCGAGATATGGGAGTTTGAAGCCAAGGAATGGTTGAGAAGGCAAAAAATTTTTCGCAATTCTGCTGCTCCAAACGCTTAACCAGAATGGCCTAGGGAAAAAATACACATACCGTTGTAATCGGGCGAGTTTCTACTTTCAGATGCAACAGGAATTTTTGGGTTAGGTCAATCCGTTCGCGAGATATGGGAGTTTGACGCTAAGAAATGGTTGAGAAGACAACAAATTTTTCGCAATTCTGCTGCTCCAAACGCTATACAAGAATGGCCTAGGGAAAAAATACACATACCGTTGTAATCGGGCGAGCTTCGACTTTCAGAAGCAATAGGAATTTTTGGGTTAGGTCAATCCGTTCGCGAGATATGGGAGTTGAAGCCAAGAAATGGTTGAGAAGCCAAAAATTTTTCGCAATTCTGCTGCTCCAAACGCTTAACAAGAATGGCCTAGGGAAAAAATACACATACCGTTGTAATCGGGCAAGTTTCTACTTTCAGACGCTACAGGAATTTTTGGGTTAGGTCAATCCGTTCGCGAGATATGGGAGTTTGAATCCAAGGAATGGTTGAGAAGGCAAAAAATTTTTCGCAATTCTGCTGCTCCAAACGCTTAACCAGAATGGCCTAGGGAAAAAATACACATACCGTTGTAATCGGGCGAGTTTCTACTTTCAGATGCAACAGGAATTTTTGGGTTAGGTCAATCCGTTCGCGAGATATGGGAGTTTGACGCTAAGAAATGGTTGAGAAGACAACAAATTTTTCGAAATTCTGCTGCTCCAAACGCTTAACCAGAATGGCCTAGGGAAAAAATACACATACCGTTGTAATCGGGCGAGTTTCTACTTTCAGATGCAATAGGAATTTTTGGGTTAGGTCAATCCTTTCGCGAGATATGGGAGTTTGAAGCCAAGAAATGGTTGCGAAGGCGAAAAGTTTTTCGCAATTCTGCTGCTCCAAACGCTTAACCAGAATGGCCTAGGGTAAAAATACACATACCGCTGTAATCGGGCGAGTTTCGCCTTTCAGAAGCAATAGGAATTTTTGGGTTAGGTCAATCCGTTCGCGAGATATGGGAGTTTGAAGCCAAGAAATGGTTGAGAAGGCAAAAAATTTTTCGCAATTCTGCTGCTCCAAACGCTTAACAAGAATGGCCTAGGGAAAAAATACACATACCGTTGTAATCGGGCGAGTTTCTACTTTCAGATGCAACAGGAATTTTTCGGTTAGGTCAATCCGTTCGCGAGATATGGGAGTTTGAAACTAAGAAATGGTTGAGAAGACAACAAATTTTTCGCACTTCTGCTGCTCCAAACGCTTAACCAGAATGGCCTAGGGAGAAAATACACATACCGTTGTAATCGGGCGAGTTTCTACTTTCAGATGCAATTGGAATTTTTGGGTTAGGTCAATCCGTTCGCGAGATATGGGAGTTTGAAGCCAAGAAATGGTTGAGAAGGCAAAAAATTTTCGCAATTCTGCTGCTCCAAACGCTTAACAAGAATGGCCTAGGGAAAAAATACACATACCGTTGTAATCGGGCGAGTTTCTACTTTCAGATGCAATTGGAATTTTTGGGTTAGGTCAATCCGTTCGCGAGATATGGGAGTTTGAAGCTAAGAAATGGTTGAGAAGACAACAAATTTTTCGCACTTCTGCTGCTCCAAACGCTTAACAAGAGTGGCCCATGGTAAAAATACACATACCGCTGTAATCGGGCGAGTTTCTACTTTCAGACGCAACAGGAATTTTTGAGTTAGGTCAATCCGTTCGCGAGATATGGGAGTTTGAAGCCAAGGAATGGTTGAGAAGGCAAAAAATTTTTCGCAATTCTGCTGCTCCAAACGCTTAACCAGAATGGCCTAGGGAAAAAATACACATACCGTTGTAATCGGGCGAGTTTCTACTGTCAGATGCAACAGGAATTTTTGGGTTAGGTCAATCCGTTCGCGAGATATGGGAGTTTGACGCTAAGAAATGGTTGAGAAGACAACAAATTTTTCGCAATTCTGCTGCTCCAAACGCTTAACAAGAATGGCCTAGGGAAAAGATACACATACCGTTGTAATCGGGCATATTTCTACTTTCAGACGCTACAGGAATTTTTGGGTTAGGTCAATCCGTTCGCGAGATATGGGAGTTTGAAGCCAAGAAATGGTTGAGAAGGCGAAAAATTTTTCGCAATTCTGCTGCTCCAAACGCTTAACAAGAGTGGCCTAGGGTAAAAATACACATACCGCTGTAATCGGGCGAGTTTCTACTTTCAGACGCAACAGGAATTTTTGAGTTAGGTCAATCCGTTCGCGAGATATGGGAGTTTGAAGCCAAGGAATGGTTGAGAGGACAACAAATTTTTCGCACTTCTGCTGCTCCAATCGCTTAACCAGAATGGCCTTGGGAAAAAATACACATACCGTTGTAATCGGGCGTGTTTCGACTTTCAGAAGCAATAGGAATTTTTGAGTTAGGTCAATCCGTTCGCGAGGTATGGGAGTTTGAAGCCAAGAAATGGTTGAGAAGGCGAAAAATTTTTCGCAATTCTGCTGCTCCAAACGCATAACAAGAATGGCCTAGGGAAAAAATACACATACCGTTGTAATCGGGCGACTTTCCATTTTCAGACGCTACAGGAATTTTTGGGTTAGGTCAATCCGTTCGCGAGATATGGGAGTTTGAAGCCAAGAAATGGTTGAGAAGATGAAAAATTTTTCGCAATTCTGCTGCTCCAAACGCTTAACCAGAATGGCCTAGGGAAAAAATACACATACCGTTGTAATCGGGCAAGTTTCTACTTTCAGACGCTACAGGAATTTTTGGGTTAGGTCAATCCGTTCGCGAGATATGGGAGTTTGAAGCCAAGAAATGGTTGAGAAGGCGAAAAATTTTTCGCAATTCTGCTGCTCCAAACGCTTAACAAGAATGGCCTAGGGTAAAAATACACATACCGCTGTAATCGGGCGAGTTTCTTCTTTCAGACGCAACAGGAATTTTTGAGTTAGGTCAATCCGTTCGCGAGATATGGGAGTTTGAAGCCAAGGAATGGTTGAGAAGGCAAAAAATTTTTCGCAATTCTGCTGCTCCAAACGCTTAACCAGAATGGCCTAGGGAAAAAATACACATACCGTTGTAATCGGGCGAGTTTCTACTTTCAGATGCAACAGGAATTTTTGGGTTAGGTCAATCCGTTCGCGAGATATGGGAGTTTGACGCTAAGAAATGGTTGAGAAGACAACAAATTTTTCGAAATTCTGCTGCTCCAAACGCTTAACCAGAATGGCCTAGGGAAAAAATACACATACCGTTGTAATCGGCCGAGTTTCTACTTTCAGATACAATAGGAATTTTTGGGTTAGGTCAATCCTTTCGCGAGATATGGGAGTTTGAAGCCAAGAAATGGTTGCGAAGGCGAAAAGTTTTTCGCAATTCTGCTGCTCCAAACTCTTAACCAGAATGGCCTAGGGTAAAAATACACATACCGCTGTAATCGGGCGAGTTTCGACTTTCAGAAGCAATAGGAATTTTTGGGTTAGGTCAATCCGTTCGCGAGATATGGGAGTTTGAAGCCAAGAAATGGTTGAGAAGGCGAAAAATTTTTCGCAATTCTGCTGCTCCAAACGCTTAACAAGAGTGGCCTAGGGTAAAAATACACATACCGCTGTAATCGGGCGAGTTTCTACTTTCAGACGCAACAGGAATTTTTGAGTTAGGTCAATCCGTTCGCGAGATATGGGAGTTTGAAGCCAAGGAATGGTTGAGAGGACAACAAATTTTTCGCACTTCTGCTGCTCCAAACGCTTAACCAGAATGGCCTTGGGAAAAAATACACATACCGTTGTAATCGGGCGTGTTTCGACTTTCAGAAGCAATAGGAATTTTTGAGTTAGGTCAATCCGTTCGCGAGGTATGGGAGTTTGAAGCCAAGAAATGGTTGAGAAGGCGAAAAATTTTTCGCAATTCTGCTGCTCCAAACGCATAACAAGAATGGCCTAGGGTAAAAATACACATACCGCTGTAATCGGGCAAGTTTCTACTTTCAGACGCTACAGGAATTTTTGGGTTAGGTCAATCCGTTCGCGAGATATGGGAGTTTGAAGCCAAGAAATGGTTGAGAAGGCGAAAAATTTTTCGCAATTCTGCTGCTCCAAACGCTTAACAAGAATGGCCTAGGGTAAAAATACACATACCGCTGTAATCGGGCGAGTTTCTTCTTTCAGACGCAACAGGAATTTTTGAGTTAGGTCAATCCGTTCGCGAGATATGGGAGTTTGAAGCCAAGGAATGGTTGAGAAGGCAAAATATTTTTCGCAATTCTGCTGCTCCAAACGCTTAACCAGAATGGCCTAGGGAAAAAATACACATACCGTTGTAATCGGGCGAGTTTCTACTTTCAGATGCAACAGGAATTTTTGGGTTAGGTCAATCCGTTCGCGAGATATGGGAGTTTGACGCTAAGAAATGGTTGAGAAGACAACAAATTTTTCGAAATTCTGCTGCTCCAAACGCTTAACCAGAATGGCCTAGGGAAAAAATACACATACCGTTGTAATCGGCCGAGTTTCTACTTTCAGATACAATAGGAATTTTTGGGTTAGGTCAATCCTTTCGCGAGATATGGGAGTTTGAAGCCAAGAAATGGTTGCGAAGGCGAAAAGTTTTTCGCAATTCTGCTGCTCCAAACTCTTAACCAGAATGGCCTAGGGTAAAAATACACATACCGCTGTAATCGGGCGAGTTTCGACTTTCAGAAGCAATAGGAATTTTTGGGTTAGGTCAATCCGTTCGCGAGATATGGGAGTTTGAAGCCAAGAAATGGTTGAGAAGGCGAAAAATTTTTCGCAATTCTGCTGCTCCAAACGCTTAACAAGAGTGGCCTAGGGTAAAAATACACATACCGCTGTAATCGGGCGAGTTTCTACTTTCAGACGCAACAGGAATTTTTGAGTTAGGTCAATCCGTTCGCGAGATATGGGAGTTTGAAGCCAAGGAATGGTTGAGAGGACAACAAATTTTTCGCACTTCTGCTGCTCCAAACGCTTAACCAGAATGGCCTTGGGAAAAAATACACATACCGTTGTAATCGGGCGTGTTTCGACTTTCAGAAGCAATAGGAATTTTTGAGTTAGGTCAATCCGTTCGCGAGGTATGGGAGTTTGAAGCCAAGAAATGGTTGAGAAGGCGAAAAATTTTTCGCAATTCTGCTGCTCCAAACGCATAACAAGAATGGCCTAGGGAAAAAATACACATACCGTTGTAATCGGGCGACTTTCCATTTTCAGACGCTACAGGAATTTTTGGGTTAGGTCAATCCGTTCGCGAGATATGGGAGTTTGAAGCCAAGAAATGGTTGAGAAGGCGAAAAATTTTTCGCAATTCTGCTGCTCCAAACGCTTAACCAGAATGGCCTAGGGAAAAAATACACATACCGTTGTAATCGGGCAAGTTTCTACTTTCAGACGCTACAGGAATTTTTGGGTTAGGTCAATCCGTTCGCGAGATATGGGAGTTTGAAGCCAAGAAATGGTTGAGAAGGCGAAAAATTTTTCGCAATTCTGCTGCTCCAAACGCTTAACAAGAATGGCCTAGGGTAAAAATACACATACCGCTGTAATCGGGCGAGTTTCTTCTTTCAGACGCAACAGGAATTTTTGAGTTAGGTCAATCCGTTCGCGAGATATGGGAGTTTGAAGCCAAGGAATGGTTGAGAAGGCAAAAAATTTTTCGCAATTCTGCTGCTCCAAACGCTTAACCAGAATGGCCTAGGGAAAAAATACACATACCGTTGTAATCGGGCGAGTTTCTACTTTCAGATGCAACAGGAATTTTTGGGTTAGGTCAATCCGTTCGCGAGATATGGGAGTTTGACGCTAAGAAATGGTTGAGAAGACAACAAATTTTTCGAAATTCTGCTGCTCCAAACGCTTAACCAGAATGGTCTAGGGAAAAAATAAACATACCGTTGTAATCGGCCGAGTTTCTACTTTCAGATACAATAGGAATTTTTGGGTTAGGTCAATCCTTTCGCGAGATATGGGAGTTTGAAGCCAAGAAATGGTTGCGAAGGCGAAAAGTTTTTCGCAATTCTGCTGCTCCAAACTCTTAACCAGAATGGCCTAGGATAAAAATACACATACCGCTGTAATCGGGCGAGTTTCGACTTTCAGAAGCAATAGGAATTTTTGGGTTAGGTCAATCCGTTCGCGAGATATGGGAGTTTGACGCTAAGAAATGGTTGAGAAGCCAAAAATTTTTCGCAATTCTGCTGCTCCAAACGCTTAACAAGAATGGCCTAGGGAAAAAATACACATACCGTTGTAATCGGGCAAGTTTCTACTTTCAGACGCTACAGGAATTTTTGGGTTAGGTCAATCCGTTCGCGAGATATGGGAGTTTGACGCTAAGAAATGGTTGAGAAGACAACAAATTTTTCGCAATTCTGCTGCTCCAAACGCTATACAAGAATGGCCTAGGGAAAAAATACACATACCGTTGTAATCGGGCGAGCTTCGACTTTCAGAAGCAATAGGAATTTTTGGGTTAGGTCAATCCGTTCGCGAGATATGGGAGTTGAAGCCAAGAAATGGTTGAGAAGCCAAAAATTTTTCGCAATTCTGCTGCTCCAAACGCTTAACAAGAATGGCCTAGGGAAAAAATACACATACCGTTGTAATCGGGCAAGTTTCTACTTTCAGACGCTACAGGAATTTTTGGGTTAGGTCAATCCGTTCGCGAGATATGGGAGTTTGAATCCAAGGAATGGTTGAGAAGGCAAAAAATTTTTCGCAATTCTGCTGCTCCAAACGCTTAACCAGAATGGCCTAGGGAAAAAATACACATACCGTTGTAATCGGGCGAGTTTCTACTTTCAGATGCAACAGGAATTTTTGGGTTAGGTCAATCCGTTCGCGAGATATGGGAGTTTGACGCTAAGAAATGGTTGAGAAGACAACAAATTTTTCGAAATTCTGCTGCTCCAAACGCTTAACCAGAATGGCCTAGGGAAAAAATACACATACCGTTGTAATCGGGCGAGTTTCTACTTTCAGATGCAATAGGAATTTTTGGGTTAGGTCAATCCTTTCGCGAGATATGGGAGTTTGAAGCCAAGAAATGGTTGCGAAGGCGAAAAGTTTTTCGCAATTCTGCTGCTCCAAACGCTTAACCAGAATGGCCTAGGGTAAAAATACACATACCGCTGTAATCGGGCGAGTTTCGCCTTTCAGAAGCAATAGGAATTTTTGGGTTAGGTCAATCCGTTCGCGAGATATGGGAGTTTGAAGCCAAGAAATGGTTGAGAAGGCAAAAAATTTTTCGCAATTCTGCTGCTCCAAACGCTTAACAAGAATGGCCTAGGGAAAAAATACACATACCGTTGTAATCGGGCGAGTTTCTACTTTCAGATGCAACAGGAATTTTTCGGTTAGGTCAATCCGTTCGCGAGATATGGGAGTTTGAAACTAAGAAATGGTTGAGAAGACAACAAATTTTTCGCACTTCTGCTGCTCCAAACGCTTAACCAGAATGGCCTAGGGAGAAAATACACATACCGTTGTAATCGGGCGAGTTTCTACTTTCAGATGCAATTGGAATTTTTGGGTTAGGTCAATCCGTTCGCGAGATATGGGAGTTTGAAGCCAAGAAATGGTTGAGAAGGCAAAAAATTTTCGCAATTCTGCTGCTCCAAACGCTTAACAAGAATGGCCTAGGGAAAAAATACACATACCGTTGTAATCGGGCGAGTTTCTACTTTCAGATGCAATTGGAATTTTTGGGTTAGGTCAATCCGTTCGCGAGATATGGGAGTTTGAAGCTAAGAAATGGTTGAGAAGACAACAAATTTTTCGCACTTCTGCTGCTCCAAACGCTTAACAAGAGTGGCCCATGGTAAAAATACACATACCGCTGTAATCGGGCGAGTTTCTACTTTCAGACGCAACAGGAATTTTTGAGTTAGGTCAATCCGTTCGCGAGATATGGGAGTTTGAAGCCAAGGAATGGTTGAGAAGGCAAAAAATTTTTCGCAATTCTGCTGCTCCAAACGCTTAACCAGAATGGCCTAGGGAAAAAATACACATACCGTTGTAATCGGGCGAGTTTCTACTGTCAGATGCAACAGGAATTTTTGGGTTAGGTCAATCCGTTCGCGAGATATGGGAGTTTGACGCTAAGAAATGGTTGAGAAGACAACAAATTTTTCGCAATTCTGCTGCTCCAAACGCTTAACAAGAATGGCCTAGGGAAAAGATACACATACCGTTGTAATCGGGCATATTTCTACTTTCAGACGCTACAGGAATTTTTGGGTTAGGTCAATCCGTTCGCGAGATATGGGAGTTTGAAGCCAAGAAATGGTTGAGAAGGCGAAAAATTTTTCGCAATTCTGCTGCTCCAAACGCTTAACAAGAGTGGCCTAGGGTAAAAATACACATACCGCTGTAATCGGGCGAGTTTCTACTTTCAGACGCAACAGGAATTTTTGAGTTAGGTCAATCCGTTCGCGAGATATGGGAGTTTGAAGCCAAGGAATGGTTGAGAGGACAACAAATTTTTCGCACTTCTGCTGCTCCAATCGCTTAACCAGAATGGCCTTGGGAAAAAATACACATACCGTTGTAATCGGGCGTGTTTCGACTTTCAGAAGCAATAGGAATTTTTGAGTTAGGTCAATCCGTTCGCGAGGTATGGGAGTTTGAAGCCAAGAAATGGTTGAGAAGGCGAAAAATTTTTCGCAATTCTGCTGCTCCAAACGCATAACAAGAATGGCCTAGGGAAAAAATACACATACCGTTGTAATCGGGCGACTTTCCATTTTCAGACGCTACAGGAATTTTTGGGTTAGGTCAATCCGTTCGCGAGATATGGGAGTTTGAAGCCAAGAAATGGTTGAGAAGATGAAAAATTTTTCGCAATTCTGCTGCTCCAAACGCTTAACCAGAATGGCCTAGGGAAAAAATACACATACCGTTGTAATCGGGCAAGTTTCTACTTTCAGACGCTACAGGAATTTTTGGGTTAGGTCAATCCGTTCGCGAGATATGGGAGTTTGAAGCCAAGAAATGGTTGAGAAGGCGAAAAATTTTTCGCAATTCTGCTGCTCCAAACGCTTAACAAGAATGGCCTAGGGTAAAAATACACATACCGCTGTAATCGGGCGAGTTTCTTCTTTCAGACGCAACAGGAATTTTTGAGTTAGGTCAATCCGTTCGCGAGATATGGGAGTTTGAAGCCAAGGAATGGTTGAGAAGGCAAAAAATTTTTCGCAATTCTGCTGCTCCAAACGCTTAACCAGAATGGCCTAGGGAAAAAATACACATACCGTTGTAATCGGGCGAGTTTCTACTTTCAGATGCAACAGGAATTTTTGGGTTAGGTCAATCCGTTCGCGAGATATGGGAGTTTGACGCTAAGAAATGGTTGAGAAGACAACAAATTTTTCGAAATTCTGCTGCTCCAAACGCTTAACCAGAATGGCCTAGGGAAAAAATACACATACCGTTGTAATCGGCCGAGTTTCTACTTTCAGATACAATAGGAATTTTTGGGTTAGGTCAATCCTTTCGCGAGATATGGGAGTTTGAAGCCAAGAAATGGTTGCGAAGGCGAAAAGTTTTTCGCAATTCTGCTGCTCCAAACTCTTAACCAGAATGGCCTAGGGTAAAAATACACATACCGCTGTAATCGGGCGAGTTTCGACTTTCAGAAGCAATAGGAATTTTTGGGTTAGGTCAATCCGTTCGCGAGATATGGGAGTTTGAAGCCAAGAAATGGTTGAGAAGGCGAAAAATTTTTCGCAATTCTGCTGCTCCAAACGCTTAACAAGAGTGGCCTAGGGTAAAAATACACATACCGCTGTAATCGGGCGAGTTTCTACTTTCAGACGCAACAGGAATTTTTGAGTTAGGTCAATCCGTTCGCGAGATATGGGAGTTTGAAGCCAAGGAATGGTTGAGAGGACAACAAATTTTTCGCACTTCTGCTGCTCCAAACGCTTAACCAGAATGGCCTTGGGAAAAAATACACATACCGTTGTAATCGGGCGTGTTTCGACTTTCAGAAGCAATAGGAATTTTTGAGTTAGGTCAATCCGTTCGCGAGGTATGGGAGTTTGAAGCCAAGAAATGGTTGAGAAGGCGAAAAATTTTTCGCAATTCTGCTGCTCCAAACGCATAACAAGAATGGCCTAGGGTAAAAATACACATACCGCTGTAATCGGGCAAGTTTCTACTTTCAGACGCTACAGGAATTTTTGGGTTAGGTCAATCCGTTCGCGAGATATGGGAGTTTGAAGCCAAGAAATGGTTGAGAAGGCGAAAAATTTTTCGCAATTCTGCTGCTCCAAACGCTTAACAAGAATGGCCTAGGGTAAAAATACACATACCGCTGTAATCGGGCGAGTTTCTTCTTTCAGACGCAACAGGAATTTTTGAGTTAGGTCAATCCGTTCGCGAGATATGGGAGTTTGAAGCCAAGGAATGGTTGAGAAGGCAAAATATTTTTCGCAATTCTGCTGCTCCAAACGCTTAACCAGAATGGCCTAGGGAAAAAATACACATACCGTTGTAATCGGGCGAGTTTCTACTTTCAGATGCAACAGGAATTTTTGGGTTAGGTCAATCCGTTCGCGAGATATGGGAGTTTGACGCTAAGAAATGGTTGAGAAGACAACAAATTTTTCGAAATTCTGCTGCTCCAAACGCTTAACCAGAATGGCCTAGGGAAAAAATACACATACCGTTGTAATCGGCCGAGTTTCTACTTTCAGATACAATAGGAATTTTTGGGTTAGGTCAATCCTTTCGCGAGATATGGGAGTTTGAAGCCAAGAAATGGTTGCGAAGGCGAAAAGTTTTTCGCAATTCTGCTGCTCCAAACTCTTAACCAGAATGGCCTAGGGTAAAAATACACATACCGCTGTAATCGGGCGAGTTTCGACTTTCAGAAGCAATAGGAATTTTTGGGTTAGGTCAATCCGTTCGCGAGATATGGGAGTTTGAAGCCAAGAAATGGTTGAGAAGGCGAAAAATTTTTCGCAATTCTGCTGCTCCAAACGCTTAACAAGAGTGGCCTAGGGTAAAAATACACATACCGCTGTAATCGGGCGAGTTTCTACTTTCAGACGCAACAGGAATTTTTGAGTTAGGTCAATCCGTTCGCGAGATATGGGAGTTTGAAGCCAAGGAATGGTTGAGAGGACAACAAATTTTTCGCACTTCTGCTGCTCCAAACGCTTAACCAGAATGGCCTTGGGAAAAAATACACATACCGTTGTAATCGGGCGTGTTTCGACTTTCAGAAGCAATAGGAATTTTTGAGTTAGGTCAATCCGTTCGCGAGGTATGGGAGTTTGAAGCCAAGAAATGGTTGAGAAGGCGAAAAATTTTTCGCAATTCTGCTGCTCCAAACGCATAACAAGAATGGCCTAGGGAAAAAATACACATACCGTTGTAATCGGGCGACTTTCCATTTTCAGACGCTACAGGAATTTTTGGGTTAGGTCAATCCGTTCGCGAGATATGGGAGTTTGAAGCCAAGAAATGGTTGAGAAGGCGAAAAATTTTTCGCAATTCTGCTGCTCCAAACGCTTAACCAGAATGGCCTAGGGAAAAAATACACATACCGTTGTAATCGGGCAAGTTTCTACTTTCAGACGCTACAGGAATTTTTGGGTTAGGTCAATCCGTTCGCGAGATATGGGAGTTTGAAGCCAAGAAATGGTTGAGAAGGCGAAAAATTTTTCGCAATTCTGCTGCTCCAAACGCTTAACAAGAATGGCCTAGGGTAAAAATACACATACCGCTGTAATCGGGCGAGTTTCTTCTTTCAGACGCAACAGGAATTTTTGAGTTAGGTCAATCCGTTCGCGAGATATGGGAGTTTGAAGCCAAGGAATGGTTGAGAAGGCAAAAAATTTTTCGCAATTCTGCTGCTCCAAACGCTTAACCAGAATGGCCTAGGGAAAAAATACACATACCGTTGTAATCGGGCGAGTTTCTACTTTCAGATGCAACAGGAATTTTTGGGTTAGGTCAATCCGTTCGCGAGATATGGGAGTTTGACGCTAAGAAATGGTTGAGAAGACAACAAATTTTTCGAAATTCTGCTGCTCCAAACGCTTAACCAGAATGGTCTAGGGAAAAAATAAACATACCGTTGTAATCGGCCGAGTTTCTACTTTCAGATACAATAGGAATTTTTGGGTTAGGTCAATCCTTTCGCGAGATATGGGAGTTTGAAGCCAAGAAATGGTTGCGAAGGCGAAAAGTTTTTCGCAATTCTGCTGCTCCAAACTCTTAACCAGAATGGCCTAGGATAAAAATACACATACCGCTGTAATCGGGCGAGTTTCGACTTTCAGAAGCAATAGGAATTTTTGGGTTAGGTCAATCCGTTCGCGAGATATGGGAGTTTGAAGCCAAGAAATGGTTGAGAAGGCAAAAAATTTTTCGCAATTCTGCTGCTCCAAACGCTTAACAAGAATGGCCTAGGGAAAAAATACACATACCTTTGTAATCGGGCGAGTTTCTACTTTCAGATGCAACAGGAATTTTTGGGTTAGGTCAATCCGTTCGCGAGATATGGGAGTTTGAAGCTAAGAAATGGTTGAGAAGACAACAAATTTTTCGCACTTCTGCTGCTCCAAACGCTTAACCAGAATGGCCTAGGGAAAAAATACACATACCGTTGTAATCGGGCGAGTTTCTACTTTCAGATGCAATTGGAATTTTTGGGTTAGGTCAATCCGTTCGCGAGATATGGGAGTTTGAAGCTAAGAAAGGGTTGAGAGGACAACAAATTTTTCGCACTTCTGCTGCTCCAAACGCTTAACCAGAATGGCCTTGGGAAAAAATACACATACCGTTGTAATCGGGCGAGTTTCGACTTTCAGAAGCAATAGGAATTTTTGAGTTAGGTCAATCCGTTCGCGAGGTATGGGAGTTTGAAGCCAAGAAATGGTTGAGAAGGCGAAAAATTTTTCGCAATTCTGCTGCTCCAAACGCATAACAAGAATGGCCTAGGGTAAAAATACACATACCGCTGTAATCGGGCAAGTTTCTACTTTCAGACGCTACAGGAATTTTTGGGTTAGGTCAATCCGTTCGCGAGATATGGGAGTTTGAAGCCAAGAAATGGTTGAGAAGGCGAAAAATTTTTCGCAATTCTGCTGCTCCAAACGCT
This sequence comes from Ptiloglossa arizonensis, assembly GCF_051014685.1. NCBI lineage: Eukaryota > Metazoa > Arthropoda > Insecta > Hymenoptera > Colletidae > Ptiloglossa > Ptiloglossa arizonensis. Next base: position 1,700,183 of record NW_027478387.1, read on the forward strand.
TAACAAGAATGGCCTAGGGTAAAAATACACATACCGCTGTAATCGGGCGAGTTTCTTCTTTCAGACGCAACAGGAATTTTTGAGTTAGGTCAATCCGTTCGCGAGATATGGGAGTTTGAAGCCAAGGAATGGTTGAGAAGGCAAAAAATTTTTCGCAATTCTGCTGCTCCAAACGCTTAACCAGAATGGCCTAGGGAAAAAATACACATACCGTTGTAATCGGGCGAGTTTCTACTTTCAGATGCAACAGGAATTTTTGGGTTAGGTCAATCCGTTCGCGAGATATGGGAGTTTGACGCTAAGAAATGGTTGAGAAGACAACAAATTTTTCGAAATTCTGCTGCTCCAAACGCTTAACCAGAATGGCCTAGGGAAAAAATACACATACCGTTGTAATCGGCCGAGTTTCTACTTTCAGATACAATAGGAATTTTTGGGTTAGGTCAATCCTTTCGCGAGATATGGGAGTTTGAAGCCAAGAAATGGTTGCGAAGGGGAAAAGTTTTTCGCAATTCTGCTGCTCCAAACTCTTAACCAGAATGGCCTAGGGTAAAAATACACATACCGCTGTAATCGGGCGAGTTTCGACTTTCAGAAGCAATAGGAATTTTTGGGTTAGGTCAATCCGTTCGCGAGATATGGGAGTTTGAAGCCAAGAAATGGTTGAGAAGGCAAAAAATTTTTCGCAATTCTGCTGCTCCAAACGCTTAACAAGAGTGGCCTAGGGAAAAAATACACATACCTTTGTAATCGGGCGAGTTTCTACTTTCAGATGCAACAGGAATTTTTGGGTTAGGTCAATCCGTTCGCGAGATATGGGAGTTTGACGCTAAGAAATGGTTGTGAAGACAACAAATTTTTCGAAATTCTGCTGCTCCAAACGCTTAACCAGAATGGCCTAGGGAAAAAATACACATACCGTTGTAATCGGGCGAGTTTCTACTTTCAGATGCAATAGGAATTTTTGGGTTAGGTCAATCCGTTCGCGAGATATGGGAGTTTGAAGCCAAGAAATGGTTGAGAAGGCAAAAAATTTTTCGCAATTCTGCTGCTCCAAACGCTTAACCAGAATGGCCTAGGGAAAAAATACACATACCGTTGTAATCGGGCGAGTTTCGACTTTCAGAAGCAATAGGAATTTTTGGGTTAGGTCAATCCGTTCGCGAGATATGGGAGTTTGAAGCCAAGAAATGGTTGAGAAGGCAAAAAATTTTTCGCAATTCTGCTGCTCCAAACGCTTAACCAGAATGGCCTAGGGAAAAAATACACATACCGTTGTAATCGGGCGAGTTTCTACTTTCAGATGCAACAGGAATTTTTGGGTTAGGTCAATCCGTTCGCGAGATATGGGAGTTTGAAGCTAAGAAATGGTTGAGAAGACAACAAATTTTTCGCACTTCTGCTGCTCCAAACGCATAACCAGAATGGCCTAGGGAAAAAATACACATACCGTTGTAATCGGGCGAGTTTCTACTTTCAGATGCAATTGGAATTTTTGGGTTAGGTCAATCCGTTCGCGAGATATGGGAGTTTGAAGCTAAGGAAGGGTTGAGAGGACAACAAATTTTTCGCACTTCTGCTGCTCCAAACGCTTAACCAGAATGGCCTTGGGAAAAAATACACATACCGTTGTAATCGGGCGAGTTTCGACTTTCAGAAGCAATAGGAATTTTTGAATTAGGTCAATCCGTTCGCGAGGTATGGGAGTTTGAAGCCAAGAAATGGTTGAGAAGGCGAAAAATTTTTCGCAATTCTGCTGCTCCAAACGCATAACAAGAATGGCCTAGGGAAAAAATACACATACCGTTGTAATCGGGCGACTTTCCATTTTCAGACGCTACAGGAATTTTTGGGTTAGGTCAATCCGTTCGCGAGGTATGGGAGTTTGAAGCCAAGGAATGGTTGAGAAGGCGATAAATTTTTCGCAATTCTGCTGCTCCAAACGCTTAACAAGAATGGCCTAGGGTAAAAATACACATACCGCTGTAAACGGGCGAGTTTCTACTTTCAGACGCAACAGGAATTTTTGAGTTAGGCCAATCCGTTCGCGAGATATGGGAGTTTGAAGCCAAGGAATGGTTGAGAAGGCAAAAAATTTTTCGCAATTCTGCTGCTCCAAACGCTTAACCAGAATGTCCTAGGGAAAAACTACATATACCGCTGTAATCGGGCGAGTTTCTACTTTCAGATGCAACAGGAATTTTTGGGTTAGGTCAATCCGTTCGCGAGATATGGGAGTTTGAAGCCAGAAATGGTTGAGAAGGCGAAAAATTTTTCGCAATTCTGCTGCTCCAAACGCTTAACAAGAATGGCCTAGGGAAAAAATACACATACCGTTGTAATCGGGCGAGCTTCGACTTTCAGAAGCAATAGGAATTTTTGGGTTAGGTCAATCCGTTCGCGAGATATGGGAGTTTGAAGCCAAGAAATGGTTGAGAAGGCAAAAAATTTTTCGCAAATCTGCTGCTCCAAACGATTAACAAGAATGGCCTAGGGAAAAAATACACATACCGTTGTAATCGGGCAAGTTTCTACTTTCAGACGCTACAGGAATTTTTGGGTTAGGTCAATCCGTTCGCGAGATATGGGAGTTTGAAGCCAAGAAATGGTTGAGAAGGCAAAAAATTTTTCGCAATTCTGCTGCTCCAAACGCTTAACCAGAATGGCCTAGGGAAAAAATACACATACCGCTGTAATCGGGCGAGTTTCTACTTTCAGATGCAACAGGAATTTTTGGTTTAGGTCAATCCGTTCGCGAGATATGGGAGTTTGAAGCTAAGAAATGGTTGAGAAGACAACAACTTTTTCGCACTTCTGCTGCTCCAAACGCTTAACCACAATGGCCTAGGGAAAAAATACACATACCGTTGTAATCGGGCGAGTTTCAACTTTCAGAAGCAATAGGAATTTTTGGGTTAGGTCAATCCGTTCGCGAGATATGGGAGTTTGAAGCCAAGAAATGGTTGAGAAGGCAAAAAATTTTTCGCAATTCTGCTGCTCCAAACGCTTAACCAGAATGGCCTAGGGAAAAAATACACATACCGTTGTAATCGGGCGAGTTTCCATTTTCAGACGCTACAGGAATTTTTGGGTTAGGTCAATCCGTTCGCGAGATATGGGAGTTTGAAGCCAAGAAATGGTTGAGAAGGCAAAAAATTTTTCGCAATTCTGCTGCTCCAAACGCTTAACCAGAATGGCCTAGGGTAAAAATACACATACCGCTGTAATCGGGCGAGTTTCGACTTTCAGAAGCAATAGGAATTTTTGGGTTAGGTCAATCCGTTCGCGAGATGTGGGAGTTTGAAGCTAAGAAATGGTTGAGAAGACAACAAATTTTTCGCACTGCTGCTGCTCCAAACGCTTATCCAGAATGGCCTAGGGAAAAAATACACATACCGTTGTAATCGGGCGAGTTTCTACTTTCAGATGCAATTGGAATTTTTGGGTTAGGTCAATCCGTTCGCGAGATATGGGAGTTTGAAGCTAAGAAAGGGTTGAGAGGACAACAAATTTTTCGCACTTCTGCTGCTCCAAACGCTTAACCAGAATGGCCTTGGGAAAAAATACACATACCGTTGTAATCGGGCGAGTTTCGACTTTCAGAAGCAATAGGAATTTTTGAGTTAGGTCAATCCGTTCGCGAGGTATGGGAGTTTGAAGCCAAGAAATGGTTGAGAAGACGAAAAATTTTTCGCAATTCTGCTGCTCCAAACGCTTAACTAGAATGGCCTAGGGAAAAAATACACATACCGTTGTAATCGGGCGAGTTTCGACTTTCAGAAGCAATAGGAATTTTTGGGTTAGGTCAATCCGTTCGCGAGGTATGGGAGTTTGAAGCCAAGAAATGGTTGAGAAGGCAAAAAATTTTTCGCAATTCTGCTGCTCCAAACGCTTAACCAGAATGGCCTAGGGTAAAAATACACATACCGTTGTAATCGGGCGAGTTTCTACTTTCAGATGCAATTGGAATTTTTGGGTTAGGTCAATCCGTTCGCGAGATATGGGAGTTTGAAGCTAAGAAAGGGTTGAGAGGACAACAAATTTTTCGCACTTCTGCTGCTCCAAACGCTTAACCAGAATGGCCTAGGGAAAAAATACCCATACCGTTGTAATCGGACGAGCTTCTACTTTCAGTTACAATAGCAATTTTTGGGTTAGGCCAATCCGTTCTCGAGATATGGGACTTTGAAGCTAAGAAATGGTTGACAAGACAACAAATTTTTCGCACTTCTGCTGCTCCAATCACTTAACCAGAATGGCCTAGGGAAAAAATTCACATACCGCTGTAATCGGGCGAGCTTCTACTTTCAGATGCAACAGGAATTTTTGGGTTAGGTCAATCCGTTTGCGAGATATGGGAGTTTGAAGCTAAGAAATGGTTGAGAAGACAGCTAATTTTTCGCACTTCTGCTGCTCCAAACACTTAACCAGAATGGCCTAGGGAAAAAATACACATACCGTTGTAATCGGGCGAGTTTCTAATTTCAGACGCAACAGGAATTTTTGGGTTAGGTCAATCCGTTCGCGAGATATGGGACTTTGAAGCTAAGAAATGGTTGACAAGACAACAAATTTTTCGCACTTCTGCTGCTCCAATCGCTTAACCAGAATGGCCTAGGGAAAAAATTCACATACCGCTGTAATCGGGCGAGCTTCTACTTTCAGATGCAATAGGAATTTTTGGGTTAGGTCAATCCGTTCGCGAGATATGGGAGTTTGAAGCTAAGAAAGGGTTGAGAAGACAACAAATTTTTCGCACTTCTGCTGCTCCAAACGCTTAACTAGAATGGCCTAGGGAAAAAATACACATACCGTTGTAATCGGGCGAGTTTCGACTTTCAGAAGCAATAGGAATTTTTGGGTTAGGTCAATCCGTTCGCGAGGTATGGGAGTTTGAAGCCAAGAAATGGTTGAGAAGGCGAAAAATTTTTCGAAATTCTGCTGCTCCAAACGCTTAACCAGAATGGCCTTGGGAAAAAATACACATACCGTTGTAATCGGGCGAGTTTCTACTTTCAGACGCTACAGGAATTTTTGGGTTAGGTCTATCTGTTCGCGAGGTATGGGAGTTTGAAGCCAAGAAATGGTTGAGAAGGCGAAAAATTTTTCGCATTTCTGCTGCTCCAAACGCTTAACAAGAATGGCCCAGTGTAAAAAATACACTTACCGCTGTAATCGGGCGAGTTTCTACTTTCAGACGCAACAGGAATTTTTGAGTTAGGTCAATCCGTTCGCGAGATATGGGAGTTTGAAGCCAAGGAATGGTTGAGAAGGCAAAAAATTTTTCGCAATTCTGCTGCTCCAAACGCTTAACCCGAATGGCCTAGGGAAAAAATACACATACCGTTGTAATCGGGCGAGTTTCTACTGTCAGATGCAACAGGAATTTTTGGGTTAGGTCAATCCGTTCGCGAGATATGGGAGTTTGACGCTAAGAAATGGTTGAGAAGACAACAAATTTTTCGAAATTCTGCTGCTCCAAACGCTTAACCAGAATGGCCTAGGGAAAAAATACACATACCGTTGTAATCGGGCGAGTTTCTACTTTCAGATGCAACAGGAATTTTTGGGTTAGGTCAATCCGTTCGCGAGATATGGGAGTTTGAAGCCAAGAAATGGTTGAGAAGGCGAAAAATTTTTCGCAATTCTGCTGCTCCAAACGCTTAACAAGAATGGCCCAGTGTAAAAAATACACTTACCGTTGTAATCGGGCGAGTTTCGACTTTCAGAAGCAATAGGAATTTTTGGGTTAGGTCAATCCGTTCGCGAGGTATGGGAGTTTGAAGCCAAGAAATGGTTGAGAAGGCGAAAAATTTTTCGAAATTCTGCTGCTCCAAACGCTTAACCAGAATGGCCTTGGGAAAAAATACACATACCGTTGTAATCGGGCGAGTTTCTACTTTCAGACGCTACAGGAATTTTTGGGTTAGGTCTATCTGTTCGCGAGGTATGGGAGTTTGAAGCCAAGAAATGGTTGAGAAGGCGAAAAATTTTTCGCATTTCTGCTGCTCCAAACGCTTAACAAGAATGGCCCAGTGTAAAAAATACACTTACCGCTGTAATCGGGCGAGTTTCTACTTTCAGACGCAACAGGAATTTTTGAGTTAGGTCAATCCGTTCGCGAGATATGGGAGTTTGAAGCCAAGGAATGGTTGAGAAGGCAAAAAATTTTTCGCAATTCTGCTGCTCCAAACGCTTAACCCGAATGGCCTAGGGAAAAAATACACATACCGTTGTAATCGGGCGAGTTTCTACTGTCAGATGCAACAGGAATTTTTGGGTTAGGTCAATCCGTTCGCGAGATATGGGAGTTTGACGCTAAGAAATGGTTGAGAAGACAACAAATTTTTCGAAATTCTGCTGCTCCAAACGCTTAACCAGAATGGCCTAGGGAAAAAATACACATACCGTTGTAATCGGGCGAGTTTCTACTTTCAGATGCAACAGGAATTTTTGGGTTAGGTCAATCCGTTCGCGAGATATGGGAGTTTGAAGCTAAGAAATGGTTGAGAAGACAGCTAATTTTTCGCACTTCTGCTGCTCCAAACACTTAACCAGAATGGCCTAGGGAAAAAATACACATACCGTTGAAATCGGACGAGTTTCCGCTTTCAGATGCAATAGGAATTTTTGGGTTAGGTCAATCCGCTCGCGAGATATGTGAGTTTGAAGCTACGAAATGGTGGAGAAGACAACAAATTTTTCGCACTTCTGCTGCTCCAAACGCTTAACCAGAATGGCCTAGGGAAAAAATACCCATACCGTTGTAATCGGGCGAGTTTCGACTTTCAGAAGCAATAGGAATTTTTGGGTTAGGTCAATCCGTTCGCGAGGTATGGGAGTTTGAAGCCAAGAAATGGTTGAGAAGGCGAAAAATTTTTCGCAATTCTGCTGCTCCAAACGCTTAACCAGAATGGGCTAGGGAAAAAATACACATACCGTTGTAATCGGGCGAGTTTTTACTTTCAGTTACAATAGCAATTTTTGGGTTAGGTCAATCCGTTCGCGAGATATGGGACTTTGAAGATAAGAAATGGTTGAGGAGACAACAAATTCTTCGCACTTCTGCTGCTCCAAACACTTAACCAGAATGGCCTAGGGAAAAAATACACATACCGTTGAAATCGGACGAGTTTCCGCTTTCAGATGCAATAGGAATTTTTGGGTTAGGTCAATCCGCTCGCGAGATATGTGAGTTTGAAGCTACGAAATGGTGGAGAAGACAACAAATTTTTCGCACTTCTGCTGCTCCAAACGCTTAACCAGAATGGCCTAGGGAAAAAATACCCATACCGTTGTAATCGGGCGAGTTTCGACTTTCAGAAGCAATAGGAATTTTTGGGTTAGGTCAATCCGTTCGCGAGGTATGGGAGTTTGAAGCCAAGAAATGGTTGAGAAGGCGAAAAATTTTTCGCAATTCTGCTGCTCCAAACGCTTAACCAGAATGGGCTAGGGAAAAAATACACATACCGTTGTAATCGGGCGAGTTTTTACTTTCAGTTACAATAGCAATTTTTGGGTTAGGTCAATCCGTTCGCGAGATATGGGACTTTGAAGCTAAGAAATGGTTGAGGAGACAACAAATTCTTCGCACTTCTGCTGCTCCAAACGCTTAACCAGAATGTCCTAGGGAAAAAATACCCATACCGTTGTAATCGGACGAGCTTCTACTTTCAGTTACAATAGCAATTTTTGGGTTAGGCCAATCCGTTCTCGAGATATGGGACTTTGAAGCTAAGAAATGGTTGACAAGACAACAAATTTTTCGCACTTCTGCTGCTCCAATCACTTAACCAGAATGGCCTAGGGAAAAAATTCACATACCGCTGTAATCGGGCGAGCTTCTACTTTCAGATGCAACAGGAATTTTTGGGTTAGGTCAATCCGTTCGCGAGATATGGGAGTTTGAAGCTAAGAAATGGTTGAGAAGACAGCTAATTTTTCGCAATTCTGCTGCTCCAAACACTTAACCAGAATGGCCTAGGGAAAAAATACACATACCGTTGTAATCGGGCGAGTTTCTAATTTCAGACGCAACAGGAATTTTTGGGTTAGGTCAATCCGTTCGCGAGATATGGGACTTTGAAGCTAAGAAATGGTTGACAAGACAACAAATTTTTCGCACTTCTGCTGCTCCAATCGATTAACCAGAATGGCCTAGGGAAAAAATTCACATACCGCTGTAATCGGGCGAGCTTCTACTTTCAGATGCAATAGGAATTTTTGGGTTAGGTCAATCCGTTCGCGAGATATGGGAGTTTGAAGCCAAGAAATGGTTGAGAAGGCAAAAAATTTTTCGCAATTCTGCTGCTCCAAACGCTTAACCAGAATGGCCTAGGGAAAAAATACACATACCGTTGTTATCGGGCGAGTTTCTACTTTCAGACGCTAGAGGAATTTTTGGGATAGGTCAATCCGTTCGCGAGATATGGGAGTTTGAATCCAAGAAATGGTTGAGAAGGCAAAAAATTTTTCGCAATTCTGCTGCTCCAAACGCTTAACCAGAATGGCCTAGGGAAAAAATACACATACCGTTGTAATCGGGCGAGTTTCTACTTTCAGATGCAATTGGAATTTTTGGGTTAGGTCAATCCGTTCGCGAGATATGGGAGTTTGAAGCTAAGAAAGGGTTGAGAAGACAACAAATTTTTCGCACTTCTGCTGCTCCAAACGCTTAACTAGAATGGCCTAGGGAAAAAATACACATACCGTTGTAATCGGGCGAGTTTCGACTTTCAGAAGCAATAGGAATTTTTGGGTTAGGTCAATCCGTTCGCGAGGTATGGGAGTTTGAAGCCAAGAAATGGTTGAGAAGGCGAAAAATTTTTCGCAATTCTGCTGCTCCAAACACTTAACCAGAATGGGCTAGGGAAAAAATACACATACCGTTGTAATCGGGCGAGTTTTTACTTTCAGTTACAATAGCAATTTTTGGGTTAGGTCAATCCGTTCGCGAGATATGGGACTTTGAAGCTAAGAAATGGTTGAGGAGACAACAAATTCTTCGCACTTCTGCTGCTCCAAACGCTTAACCAGAATGTCCTAGGGAAAAAATACCCATACCGTTGTAATCGGACGAGCTTCTACTTTCAGTTACAATAGCAATTTTTGGGTTAGGCCAATCCGTTCTCGAGATATGGGACTTTGAAGCTAAGAAATGGTTGACAAGACAACAAATTTTTCGCACTTCTGCTGCTCCAATCACTTAACCAGAATGGCCCAGGGAAAAAATTCACATACCGCTGTAATCGGGCGAGCTTCTACTTTCAGATGCAACAGGAATTTTTGGGTTAGGTCAATCCGTTTGCGAGATATGGGAGTTTGAAGCTAAGAAATGGTTGAGAAGACAGCTAATTTTTCGCACTTCTGCTGCTCCAAACACTTAACCAGAATGGCCTAGGGAAAAAATACACATACCGTTGTAATCGGGCGAGTTTCTAATTTCAGACGCAACAGGAATTTTTGGGTTAGGTCAATCCGTTCGCGAGATATGGGACTTTGAAGCTAAGAAATGGTTGACAAGACAACAAATTTTTCGCACTTCTGCTGCTCCAATCGCTTAACCAGAATGGCCTAGGGAAAAAATTCACATACCGCTGTAATCGGGCGAGCTTCTACTTTCAGATGCAATAGGAATTTTTGGGTTAGGTCAATCCGTTCGCGAGATATGGGAGTTTGAAGCTAAGAAAGGGTTGAGAAGACAACAAATTTTTCGCACTTCTGCTGCTCCAAACGCTTAACTAGAATGGCCTAGGGAAAAAATACACATACCGTTGTAATCGGGCGAGTTTCGACTTTCAGAAGCAATAGGAATTTTTGGGTTAGGTCAATCCGTTCGCGAGGTATGGGAGTTTGAAGCCAAGAAATGGTTGAGAAGGCGAAAAATTTTTCGCAATTCTGCTGCTCCAAACGCTTAACCAGAATGGCCTTGGGAAAAAATACACATACCGTTGTAATCGGGCGAGTTTCTACTTTCAGACGCTACAGGAATTTTTGGGTTAGGTCAATCTGTTCGCGAGGTATGGGAGTTTGAAGCCAAGAAATGGTTGAGAAGGCGAAAAATTTTTCGCATTTCTGCTGCTCCAAACGCTTAACAAGAATGGCCCAGTGTAAAAAATACACTTACCGCTGTAATCGGGCGAGTTTCTACTTTCAGACGCAACAGGAATTTTTGAGTTAGGTCAATCCGTTCGCGAGATATGGGAGTTTGAAGCCAAGGAATGGTTGAGAAGGCAAAAAATTTTTCGCAATTCTGCTGCTCCAAACGCTTAACCCGAATGGCCTAGGGAAAAAATACACATACCGTTGTAATCGGGCGAGTTTCTACTGTCAGATGCAACAGGAATTTTTGGGTTAGGTCAATCCGTTCGCGAGATATGGGAGTTTGACGCTAAGAAATGGTTGAGAAGACAACAAATTTTTCGAAATTCTGCTGCTCCAAACGCTTAACCAGAATGGCCTAGGGAAAAAATACACATACCGTTGTAATCGGGCGAGTTTCTACTTTCAGATGCAACAGGAATTTTTGGGTTAGGTCAATCCGTTCGCGAGATATGGGAGTTTGAAGCCAAGAAATGGTTGAGAAGGCGAAAAATTTTTCGCAATTCTGCTGCTCCAAACGCTTAACAAGAATGGCCTAGGGAAGAAATACACATACCGTTGCAATCGGGCGAGCTTCGACTTTCAGAAGCAATAGGAATTTTTGGATTAGGTCAATCCGTTCGCGAGATATGGGAGTTTGCATCCAAGAAATGGTTGAGAAGGCAAAAAATTTTTCGCAATTCTGCTGCTCCAAACGCTTAACAAGAATGGCCTAGGGAAAAAATACACATACCGTTGTAATCGGGCAAGTTTCTACTTTCAGACGCTACAGGAATTTTTGGGTTAGGTCAATCCGTTCGCGAGATATGGGTGTTTGAAGCCAAGAAATGGTTGAGAAGGCGAAAAATTTTTCGCAATTCTGCTGCTCCAAACGCTTAACCAGAATGGGCTAGGGAAAAAATACACATACCGTTGTAATCGGGCGAGTTTTTACTTTCAGTTACAATAGCAATTTTTGGGTTAGGTCAATCCGTTCGCGAGATATGGGACTTTGAAGCTAAGAAATGGTTGAGGAGACAACAAATTCTTCGCACTTCTGCTGCTCCAAACGCTTAACCAGAATGTCCTAGGGAAAAAATACCCATACCGTTGTAATCGGACGAGCTTCTACTTTCAGTTACAATAGCAATTTTTGGGTTAGGCCAATCCGTTCTCGAGATATGGGACTTTGAAGCTAAGAAATTGTTGACAAGACAACAAATTTTTCGCACTTCTGCTGCTCCAATCGCTTAACCAGAATGGCCTAGGGAAAAAATTCACATACCGCTGTAATCGGGCGAGCTTCTACTTTCAGATGCAACAGGAATTTTTGGGTTAGGTCAATCCGTTCGCGAGATATGGGAGTTTGAAGCTAAGAAATGGTTGAGAAGACAGCTAATTTTTCGCACTTCTGCTGCTCCAAACACTTAACCAGAATGGCCTAGGGAAAAAATACACATACCGTTGAAATCGGACGAGTTTCCGCTTTCAGATGCAATAGGAATTTTTGGGTTAGGTCAATCCGCTCGCGAGATATGTGAGTTTGAAGCTACGAAATGGTGGAGAAGACAACAAATTTTTCGCACTTCTGCTGCTCCAAACGCTTAACCAGAATGGCCTAGGGAAAAAATACCCATACCGTTGTAATCGAGCGAGTTTCGACTTTCAGAAGCAATAGGAATTTTTGGGTTAGGTCAATCCGTTCGCGAGGTATGGGAGTTTGAAGCTAAGAAATGGTTGAGGAGACAACAAATTCTTCGCACTTCTGCTGCTCCAAACGCTTAACCAGAATGTCCTAGGGAAAAAATACCCATACCGTTGTAATCGGACGAGCTTCTACTTTCAGTTACAATAGCAATTTTTGGGTTAGGCCAATCCGTTCTCGAGATATGGGACTTTGAAGCTAAGAAATGGTTGACAAGACAACAAATTTTTCGCACTTCTGCTGCTCCAATCACTTAACCAGAATGGCCTAGGGAAAAAATTCACATACCGCTGTAATCGGGCGAGCTTCTACTTTCAGATGCAACAGGAATTTTTGGGTTAGGTCAATCCGTTCGCGAGATATGGGAGTTTGAAGCTAAGAAATGGTTGAGAAGACAGCTAATTTTTCGCACTTCTGCTGCTCCAAACACTTAACCAGAATGGCCTAGGGAAAAAATACACATACCGTTGTAATCGGGCGAGTTTCTAATTTCAGACGCAACAGGAATTTTTGGGTTAGGTCAATCCGTTCGCGAGATATGGGACTTTGAAGCTAAGAAATGGTTGACAAGACAACAAATTTTTCGCACTTCTGCTGCTCCAATCGATTAACCAGAATGGCCTAGGGAAAAAATTCACATACCGCTGTAATCGGGCGAGCTTCTACTTTCAGATGCAATAGGAATTTTTGGGTTAGGTCAATCCGTTCGCGAGATATGGGAGTTTGAAGCTAAGAAAGGGTTGAGAAGACAACAAATTTTTCGCACTTCTGCTGCTCCAAACGCTTAACTAGAATGGCCTAGGGAAAAAATACACATACCGTTGTAATCGGGCGAGTTTCGACTTTCAGAAGCAATAGGAATTTTTGGGTTAGGTCAATCCGTTCGCGAGGTATGGGAGTTTGAAGCCAAGAAATGGTTGAGAAGGCTAAAAATTTTTCGCAATTCTGCTGCACCAAACGCTTAACCAGAATGGCCTTGGGAAAAAATACACATACCGTTGTAATCGGGCGAGTTTCTACTTTCAGACGCTACAGGAATTTTTGGGTTAGGTCAATCTGTTCGCGAGGTATGGGAGTTTGAAGCCAAGAAATGGTTGAGAAGGCGAAAAATTTTTCGCATTTCTGCTGCTCCAAACGCTTAACAAGAATGGCCCAGTGTAAAAATACACTTACCGCTGTAATCGGGCGAGTTTCTACTTTCAGACGCAACAGGAATTTTTGAGTTAGGTCAATCCGTTCGCGAGATATGGGAGTTTGAAGCCAAGGAATGGTTGAGAAGGCAAAAAATTTTTCGCAATTCTGCTGCTCCAAACGCTTAACCAGAATGGCCTAGGGAAAAAATACACATACCGTTGTAATCGGGCGAGTTTCTACTGTCAGATGCAACAGGAATTTTTGGGTTAGGTCAATCCGTTCGCGAGATATGGGAGTTTGACGCTAAGAAATGGTTGAGAAGACAACAAATTTTTCGAAATTCTGCTGCTCCAAACGCTTAACCAGAATGGCCTAGGGAAAAAATACACATACCGTTGTAATCGGGCGAGTTTCTACTTTCAGATGCAACAGGAATTTTTGGGTTAGGTCAATCCGTTCGCGAGATATGGGAGTTTGAAGCCAAGAAATGGTTGAGAAGGCGAAAAATTTTTCGCAATTCTGCTGCTCCAAACGCTTAACAAGAATGGCCTAGGGAAGAAATACACATACCGTTGTAATCGGGCGAGCTTCGACTTTCAGAAGCAATAGGAATTTTTGGATTAGGTCAATCCGTTCGCGAGATATGGGAGTTTGCAGCCAAGAAATGGTTGAGAAGGCAAAAAATTTTTCGCAATTCTGCTGCTCCAAACGCTTAACAAGAATGGCCTAGGGAAAAAATACACATACCGTTGTAATCGGGCAAGTTTCTACTTTCAGACGCTACAGGAATTTTTGGGTTAGGTCAATCCGTTCGCGAGATATGGGTGTTTGAAGCCAAGAAATGGTTGAGAAGGCGAAAAATTTTTCGCAATTCTGCTGCTCCAAACGCTTAACCAGAATGGGCTAGGGAAAAAATACACATACCGTTGTAATCGGGCGAGTTTCTAATTTCAGACGCAACAGGAATTTTTGGGTTAGGTCAATCCGTTCGCGAGATATGGGACTTTGAAGCTAAGAAATGGTTGACAAGACAACAAATTTTTCGCACTTCTGCTGCTCCAAACGCTTAACCAGAATGTCCTAGGGAAAAAATACCCATACCGTTGTAATCGGACGAGCTTCTACTTTCAGTTACAATAGGAATTTTTGGGTTAGGTCAATCCGTTCGCGAGATATGGTAGATTGAAGCTAAGAAATGGTTGACAAGACAACAAATTTTTCGCACTTCTGCTGCTCCAATCGCTTAACCAGAATGGGCTAGGGAAAAAATACACATACCGTTGTAATCGGGCGGGTTTCTACTTTCAGTTACAATAGGAATTTTTTGGTTAGGTCAATCCGTTCGCGAGATATGGGACTTTGAAGCTAAGAAATGGTTGAGAAGACAACAAATTTTTCGCACTTCTGCTGCTCCAAACGCTTAACCAGAATGGCCTAGGGAAAAAATACCCATACCGTTGAAATCGGACGAGTTTCCGCTTTCAGATGCAATAGGAATTTTTGGGTTAGGTCAATCCGCTCGCGAGATATGTGAGTTTGAAGCTACGAAATGGTGGAGAAGACAACAAATTTTTCGCACTTCTGCTGCTCCAAACGCTTAACCAGAATGGCCTAGGGAAAAAATACCCATACCGTTGTAATCGGACTAGTTTCTAATTTCAGTTACAATAGGAATTTTTGGGTTAGGTCAATCCGGTCGCGAGATATGGGACTTTGAAGCTAAGAAATGGTTGACACGACAACAAATTTTTCGCACTTCAGCAGCTCCAATCGCTTAACCAGAATGGGCTAGGGAAAAAATACACATACCGTTGTAATCGGGCGAGTTTCTACTTTCAGTTACAATAGGAATTTTATGGTTAGGTCAATCCGTTCGCAAGATATGGGAGATTGAAGCCAAGAAATGGTTGAGAAGGCAAAAAATTTTTCGCAATTCCGCTGCACCAAACGCTTAACCAGAATGGCCTAGGGAAAAAATTCACATACCGTTGTAATCGGGCGAGTTTCTAATTTCAGACGCAACAGGAATTTTTGGGTTAGGTCAATCCGTTCGCGAGTTATGGGACTTTGAAGCTAAGAAATGGTTCAGGAGACAACAAATATTTCGCACTTCTGCTGCTCCAAACGCTTAACCAGAATGTCCTAGGGAAAAAATACCCATACCGTTGTAATCGGACGAGCTTCTACTTTCAGTTACAATAGCAATTTTTGGGTTAGGTCAATCCGTTCTCGAGATATGGGACTTTGAAGCTAAGAAATGGTTGACAAGGCAACAAATTTTTTGCACTTCTGCTGCTCCAATCGCTTAACCAGAATTGCCTAGGGAAAAAATACACATACCGCTGTAATCGGGCGAGTTTCTACTTTCAGATGCAATAGGAATTTCTGGGTTAGGTCAATCCGCTCGCGAGATATGGGAGTGTGAAGCCAAGAAATGTTTGAGAAGGCAAAAAATTTTTCGCAATTCTGCTGCTCCAAACGCTTAACCAGAATGGCCTAGGGAAAAAATGCGCATATCGTTGTAATTGGGCGAGTTTCTACTTTCAGACGCAGCAGGAATTTTTGGGTTTGGTCAACCCGTTCGCGAGATATGGGACTTTGAAGCTAAGAAATGGTTGAGAAGACAACAAATTTTTCGCAATTCTGCTGCTCCAATCGCTTAACCAGAATGGGCTAGGGAAAAAATACACATACCGTTGTAATCGGGCGGATTTCTACTTTCAGTTACAATAGGAATTTTTTGGTTAGGTCAATCCGTTCGCGAGATATGGGACTTTGAAGCTAAGAAATGGTTGAGAAGACAACAAATTTTTCGCACTTCTGCTGCTCCAAACGCTTAACCAGAATGGCCTAGGGAAAAAATACCCATACCGTTGAAATCGGACGAGTTTCCGCTTTCAGATGCAATAGGAATTTTTGGGTTAGGTCAATCCGCTCGCGAGATATGTGAGTTTGAAGCTACGAAATGGTGGAGAAGACAACAAATTTTTCGCACTTCTGCTGCTCCAAACGCTTAACCAGAATGGCCTAGGGAAAAAATACCCATACCGTTGTAATCGGACTAGTTTCTAATTTCAGTTACAATAGGAATTTTTGGGTTAGGTCAATCCGTTCGCGAGATATGGGACTTTGAAGCTAAGAAATGGTTGACACGACAACAAATTTTTCGCACTTCAGCAGCTCCAATCGCTTAACCAGAATGGGCTAGGGAAAAAATACACATACCGTTGTAATCGGGCGAGTTTCTACTTTCAGTTACAATAGGAATTTTATGGTTAGGTCAATCCGTTCGCAAGATATGGGAGATTGAAGCCAAGAAATGGTTGAGAAGGCAAAAAATTTTTCGCAATTCCGCTGCACCAAACGCTTAACCAGAATGGCCTAGGGAAAAAATTCACATACCGTTGTAATCGGGCGAGTTTCTACTTTCAGACGCAGCAGGAATTTTTGGGTTTGGTCAACCCGTTCGCGAGATATGGGACTTTGAAGCTAAGAAATGGTTGAGAAGACAACAAATTTTTCGCACTTCTGCTGCTCCAAACGCTTAACCAGAATGGCCTAGGGAAAAAATACCCATACCGTTGTAATCGGACGAGCTTCTACTTTCAGTTACAATAGCAATTTTTGGGTTAGGTCAATCCGTTCTCGAGATATGGGACTTTGAAGCTAAGAAATGGTTGACAAGGCAACAAATTTTTTGCACTTCTGCTGCTCCAATCGCTTAACCAGAATTGCCTAGGGAAAAAATACACATACCGCTGTAATCGGGCGAGTTTCTACTTTCAGATGCAATAGGAATTTCTGGGTTAGGTCAATCCGCTCGCGAGATATGGGAGTGTGAAGCCAAGAAATGTTTGAGAAGGCAAAAAATTTTTCGCAATTCTGCTGCTCCAAACGCTTAACCAGAATGGCCTAGGGAAAAAATGCGCATACCGTTGTAATTGGGCGAGTTTCTACTTTCAGACGCAGCAGGAATTTTTGGGTTTGGTCAACCCGTTCGCGAGATATGGGACTTTGAAGCTAAGAAATGGTTGAGAAGACAACAAATTTTTCGCAATTCTGCTGCTCCAAACGCTTAACCAGAATGGGCTAGGGAAGAAATACACATACCGTTGCAATCGGGCAAGCTTCTACTTTCAGATGCAATAGGAATTTTTGGGTTAGGTCAATCCGCTCGCGAGATATGGGAGTGTGAAGCCAAGAAATGGTTGAGAAGGCAAAAAATTTTTCGCAATTCTTCTGCTCCAAACGCTTAACCAGAATGGCCTAGGGAAAAAATACACATACCGTTGTAATCGGGCGAGTTTCTACTTTCAGTTACAATAGGAATTTTTGGGTTAGGTCAATCCGTTCGCGAGATATGGGACTTTGAAGCTAAGAAATGGTTGACAAGATAACAAATTTTTCGTACTTCTGCTGCTCCAATCGCTTAACCAGAATGGCCTAGGGGAAAAATACACGTACCGTTGTAATCGGGCGAGTTTCTACTTTCAGATGCAATAGGAAATTTTGGGTTAGGTTAATCCGTTCGCGAGATATGGGAGTTTGAAGCTAAGAAATGTTTGAGAAGGCAAAAAATTTTTCGCACTTCTGCTGCTCGAAACGCTTAACCAGAATGGCCTAGGGAAAAAATACACATACCTTTGTAATCGGGCGAGCTTCTACTTTCAGATGCAATAGGAATTTTTGGGTTAGGTTAATCCGTTCGCGAGATATGGGAGTTTGAAGCCAAGAAATGGTTGAGAAGGCAATAAATTTTTCGCAATTCTGCTGCTCCAAACGCTTAACCAGAATGGGCTAGGGAAGAAATACACCTACCGTTGTAATCGGGCGAGTTTCTACTTTCAGATGCAATAGGAATGTTTGGGTGAGGTCAAACCGTTCGCGAGGTATGGGAGTTTGAAGCTAAGAAATGGTTGAGAAGACAAAAAGTTTTTCGCAATTCTGCTGCTCCAAACGCTTAACCAGAAGGGCCTAGGGAAAAAATACACATGCCGTTGTAATCGAGCGAGTTTCTACTTTCAGATGCAATAGGAATTTTTGGGTTAGGTCAATCCGTTCGCGAGATATGGCAGTTTGAAGCCAAGAAATGGTTGAGAAGGCAAAAAATTTTTCGCAATTCTGCTGCTCCAAACGCTTAACCAGAAGGGCCTAGGGAAAAAATACACATGCCGTTGTAATTGGGCGAGTTTCTACTTTCAGACGCAATAGGAATTTTTGGGTTAGGTCAATCCGTTCGCGAGATATGGGAGTTTGAAGCCAAGAAATGGTTGAGAAGGGAAAAAATTTTTCGCAATTCTGCTGCTCCAAACGCTTAACCAGAAGGGCCTAGGGAAAAAATACACATGCCGTTGTAATTGGGCGAGTATCTACTTTCAGATGTAATAGGAATTTTTGGGTTAGGTCAATCCGTTCGCGAGATATGGGAGTTTGAAGCCAAGAAATGGTTGAGAAGGCAAACAATTTTTCGCAATTCTGCTGCTCCAAACGCTTAACCAGAATGGCCTAGGGAAAAAATACACATACCTTTGTAATCGGGCGAGTTTCTACTTTCAGATGCAATAGGAATTTCTGGGTTAAGTCAATCCGCTCGCGAGATATGGGAGTGTGAAGCCAAGAAATGATTGAGAAGGCAAAAAATTTTTCGCAATTCTGCTGCTCCAAACGCTTAACCAGAATGGCCTAGGGAAAAAATACGCATACCGTTGTAATTGGGCGAGTTTCTAATTTCAGACGCAGCAGGAATTTTTGGGTTTAGTCCATCCGTTCGCGAGATATGGGAGTTTGAAGCCAAGAAATGTTTGAGAAGGCATCAAATTTTTCGCAATTCTGCTGCTCCAAACGCTTAACAGGAATGGCCTAGGGAAAAAATACACATACCGCTGTAGTCGGGCGGGTTTCTACTTTCAGATGCAATAGGAATTTTTGGGTTAGGTCAATCCGTTCGCGAGAAATGGCAGTTTGAAGCCAAGAAATGGTTGAGAAGGCAAAAAATTTTTCGCAATTCTGCTGCTCCAAACGCTTAACCAGAATGGCCTAGGGAAAAAATACACATACCGTTGTAATCGGGCGAGTTTCAACTTTCAGATGCAGGAGCAATTTTTGGGTTTGATCAATCCGTTCGCGAGATATGGGACTTTGAAGCTAAGAAATGGTTGAGAAGACAACAAATTTTTCGCAATTCTGCTGCTCCAAACGCTTAACCAGAATGACCTAGGGAAAAATACACATACCGTTGTAATCGGGCGATTTTCTACTTTCAGACGCAATAGGAATTTTTGGGTTAGGTCAATCCGTTCGCGAGATATGGGAGTTTGAAGCTAAGAAATGGTTGAGAAGGCAAAAAATTTTTCGCACTTCTGCTGCTCGAAACGCTTAACCAGAATGGCCTAGGGAAAAAATACACATACCGTTGTAATCGGGCGAGTTTCTACTTTCAGTTACAATAGGAATTTTTGGGTTAGGTCAATCCGTTCGCGAGTTATGGGACATTGAAGCTAAGAAATGGTTGAGGAGACAACAAATTTTTCGCACTTCTGCTGCTCCAAACGCTTAACCAGAATGTCCTAGGGAAAAAATACCCATACCGTTGTAATCGGACGAGCTTCTACTTTCAGTTACAATAGCAATTTTTGGGTTAGGTCAATCCGTTCTCGAGATATGGGACTTTGAAGCTAAGAAATGGTTGACAAGACAACAAATTTTTCGCACTTCTGCTGCTCCAATCGCTTAACCAGAATTGCCTAGGGAAAAAATACACATACCGCTGTAATCGGGCGAGTTTCTACTTTCAGATGCAATAGGAATTTTATGGTTAGGTCAATCCGTTCGCAAGATATGGGAGATTGAAGCCAAGAAATGGTTGAGAAGGCAAAAAATTTTTCGCAATTCTGCTTCTCCAAACGCTTAACCAGAATGGCCTAGGGAAAAAATACACATACCGTTGTAATCGGGCGAGTTTCTACTTTCAGATGCAGGAGGAATTTTTGGGTTTGATCAATCCGTTCGCGAGATATGGGACTTTGAAGCTAAGAAATGGTTGAGAAGGCAAAAAAATTTTTCGCAATTCTGCTGCTCCAAACGCTTAACCAGAATGGCCTAAGGAAAAAATACACATACCGTTGTAATCGGGCGAGTTTCTACTCTCACATGCAATAGGAAATTTTGGGTTAGGTCAATCCGTTCGCGAGATATGGGAGTTTGAAGCTAAGAAATGGTTGAGAAGGCAAAAAATTTTTCGCACTTCTGCTGCTCGAAACGCTTAACCAGAATGGCCTAGGGCAAAAATACACATACCGTTGTAATCGGGCGAGTTTCTACTTTCAGTTACAATAGGAATTTTTGGGTTAGGTCAATCCGTTCGCGAGTTATGGGACTTTGAAGCTAAGAAATGGTTGAGAAGACAACAAATTTTTCGCAATTCTGCTGCTCCAAACGCTTAACCAGAATGGGCTAGGGAAGAAATACACATACCGTTGCAATCGGGCAAGCTTCTACTTTCAGATGCAATAGGAATTTTTGGGTTAGGTCAATCCGTTCGCGAGATATGGGAGTTTGAAGCCAAGAAATGGTTGAGAAGGCAAAAAATTTTTCGCAATTCTTCTGCTCCAAACGCTTAACCAGAATGGCCTAGGGAAAAAATACACATACCGTTGTAATCGGGCGAGTTTCTACTTTCAGTGACAATAGGAATTTTTGGGTTAGGTCAATCCGTTCGCGAGATATGGGACTTTGAAGCTAAGAAATGGTTGACAAGATAACAAATTTTTCGTACTTCTGCTGCTCCAATCGCTTAACCAGAATGGCCTAGGGGAAAAATACACGTACCGTTGTAATCGGGCGAGTTTCTACTTTCAGATGCAATAGGAAATTTTGGGTTAGGTTAATCCGTTCGCGAGATATGGGAGTTTTAAGCTAAGAAATGTTTGAGAAGGCAAAAAATTTTTCGCACTTCTGCTGCTCGAAACGCTTAACCAGAATGGCCTTGGGAAAAAATACACATACCTTTGTAATCGGGCGAGTTTCTACTTTCAGATGCAATAGAAATTTTTGGGTTAGGTTAATCCGTTCGCGAGATATGGGAGTTTGAAGCCAAGAAATGGTTGAGAAGGCAATAAATTTTTCGCAATTCTGCTGCTCCAAACGCTTAACCAGAATGGGCTAGGGAAGAAATACACCTACCGTTGTAATCGGGCGAGTTTCTACTTTCAGATGCAATAGGAAATTTTGGGTTAGGTCAATCCGTTCGCGAGATATGGGAGTTTGAAGCTAAGAAATGGTTGAGAAGGCGAAAAATTTTTCGCACTTCTGCTGCTCGAAACGCTTAACCAGAATGGCCTAGGGAAAAAATACACATACCGTTGTAATCGGGCGAGCTTCTACTTTCAGTGACAATAGGAATTTTTGGGTTAGGTCAATCCGTTCGCGAGATATGGGACTTTGAAGCTAAGAAATGGTTGACAAGATAACAAATTTTTCGTACTTCTGCTGCTCCAATCGCTTAACCAGAATGGCCTAGGGGAAAAATACACGTACCGTTGTAATCGGGCGAGTTTCTACTTTCAGATGCAATAGGAAATTTTGGGTTAGGTTAATCCGTTCGCGAGATATGGGAGTTTTAAGCTAAGAAATGTTTGAGAAGGCAAAAAATTTTTCGCACTTCTGCTGCTCGAAACGCTTAACCAGAATGGCCTAGGGAAAAAATACACATACCGTTGTAATCGGGCGAGTTTCTACTTTCAGTTACAATAGGAATTTTTGGGTTAGGTCAATCCGTTCGCGAGTTATGGGACATTGAAGCCAAGAAATGGTTGAGAAGGCAAAAAATTTTTCGCAATTCTTCTGCTCCAAACGCTTAACCAGAATGGCCTAGGGAAAAAATACACATACCGTTGTAATCGGGCGAGTTTCTACTTTCAGTGACAATAGGAATTTTTGGGTTAGGTCAATCCGTTCGCGAGATATGGGACTTTGAAGCTAAGAAATGGTTGACAAGATAACAAATTTTTCGTACTTCTGCTGCTCCAATCGCTTAACCAGAATGGCCTAGGGGAAAAATACACGTACCGTTGTAATCGGGCGAGTTTCTACTTTCAGATGCAATAGGAAATTTTGGGTTAGGTTAATCCGTTCGCGAGATATGGGAGTTTTAAGCTAAGAAATGTTTGAGAAGGCAAAAAATTTTTCGCACTTCTGCTGCTCGAAACGCTTAACCAGAATGGCCTTGGGAAAAAATACACATACCTTTGTAATCGGGCGAGTTTCTACTTTCAGATGCAATAGAAATTTTTGGGTTAGGTTAATCCGTTCGCGAGATATGGGAGTTTGAAGCCAAGAAATGGTTGAGAAGGCAATAAATTTTTCGCAATTCTGCTGCTCCAAACGCTTAACCAGAATGGGCTAGGGAAGAAATACACCTACCGTTGTAATCGGGCGAGTTTCTACTTTCAGATGCAATAGGAAATTTTGGGTTAGGTCAATCCGTTCGCGAGATATGGGAGTTTGAAGCTAAGAAATGGTTGAGAAGGCGAAAAATTTTTCGCACTTCTGCTGCTCGAAACGCTTAACCAGAATGGCCTAGGGAAAAAATACACATACCGTTGTAATCGGGCGAGCTTCTACTTTCAGTGACAATAGGAATTTTTGGGTTAGGTCAATCCGTTCGCGAGATATGGGACTTTGAAGCTAAGAAATGGTTGACAAGATAACAAATTTTTCGTACTTCTGCTGCTCCAATCGCTTAACCAGAATGGCCTAGGGGAAAAATACACGTACCGTTGTAATCGGGCGAGTTTCTACTTTCAGATGCAATAGGAAATTTTGGGTTAGGTTAATCCGTTCGCGAGATATGGGAGTTTTAAGCTAAGAAATGTTTGAGAAGGCAAAAAATTTTTCGCACTTCTGCTGCTCGAAACGCTTAACCAGAATGGCCTAGGGAAAAAATACACATACCGTTGTAATCGGGCGAGTTTCTACTTTCAGTTACAATAGGAATTTTTGGGTTAGGTCAATCCGTTCGCGAGTTATGGGACATTGAAGCTAAGAAATGGTTGAGGAGACAACAAATTTTTCGCACTTCTGCTGCTCCAAACGCTTAACCAGAATGTCCTAGGGAAAAAATACCCATACCGTTGTAATCGGACGAGCTTCTACTTTCAGTTACAATAGCAATTTTTGGGTTAGGTCAATCCGTTCTCGAGATATGGGACTTTGAAGCTAAGAAATGGTTGACAAGACAACAAATTTTTCGCACTTCTGCTGCTCCAATCGCTTAACCAGAATTGCCTAGGGAAAAAATACACATACCGCTGTAATCGGGCGAGTTTCTACTTTCAGATGCAATAGGAATTTTATGGTTAGGTCAATCCGTTCGCAAGATATGGGAGATTGAAGCCAAGAAATGGTTGAGAAGGCAAAAAATTTTTCGCAATTCTGCTTCTCCAAACGCTTAACCAGAATGGCCTAGGGAAAAAATACACATACCGTTGTAATCGGGCGAGTTTCTACTTTCAGATGCAGGAGGAATTTTTGGGTTTGATCAATCCGTTCGCGAGATATGGGACTTTGAAGCTAAGAAATGGTTGAGAAGGCAAAAAAATTTTTCGCAATTCTGCTGCTCCAAACGCTTAACCAGAATGGCCTAAGGAAAAAATACACATACCGTTGTAATCGGGCGAGTTTCTACTCTCAGATGCAATAGGAAATTTTGGGTTAGGTCAATCCGTTCGCGAGATATGGGAGTTTGAAGCTAAGAAATGGTTGAGAAGGCAAAAAATTTTTCGCACTTCTGCTGCTCGAAACGCTTAACCAGAATGGCCTAGGGCAAAAATACACATACCGTTGTAATCGGGCGAGTTTCTACTTTCAGTTACAATAGGAATTTTTGGGTTAGGTCAATCCGTTCGCGAGTTATGGGACTTTGAAGCTAAGAAATGGTTGAGAAGACAACAAATTTTTCGCAATTCTGCTGCTCCAAACGCTTAACCAGAATGGGCTAGGGAAGAAATACACATACCGTTGCAATCGGGCAAGCTTCTACTTTCAGATGCAATAGGAATTTTTGGGTTAGGTCAATCCGTTCGCGAGATATGGGAGTTTGAAGCCAAGAAATGGTTGAGAAGGCAAAAAATTTTTCGCAATTCTTCTGCTCCAAACGCTTAACCAGAATGGCCTAGGGAAAAAATACACATACCGTTGTAATCGGGCGAGTTTCTACTTTCAGTGACAATAGGAATTTTTGGGTTAGGTCAATCCGTTCGCGAGATATGGGACTTTGAAGCTAAGAAATGGTTGACAAGATAACAAATTTTTCGTACTTCTGCTGCTCCAATCGCTTAACCAGAATGGCCTAGGGGAAAAATACACGTACCGTTGTAATCGGGCGAGTTTCTACTTTCAGATGCAATAGGAAATTTTGGGTTAGGTTAATCCGTTCGCGAGATATGGGAGTTTTAAGCTAAGAAATGTTTGAGAAGGCAAAAAATTTTTCGCACTTCTGCTGCTCGAAACGCTTAACCAGAATGGCCTTGGGAAAAAATACACATACCTTTGTAATCGGGCGAGTTTCTACTTTCAGATGCAATAGAAATTTTTGGGTTAGGTTAATCCGTTCGCGAGATATGGGAGTTTGAAGCCAAGAAATGGTTGAGAAGGCAATAAATTTTTCGCAATTCTGCTGCTCCAAACGCTTAACCAGAATGGGCTAGGGAAGAAATACACCTACCGTTGTAATCGGGCGAGTTTCTACTTTCAGATGCAATAGGAAATTTTGGGTTAGGTCAATCCGTTCGCGAGATATGGGAGTTTGAAGCTAAGAAATGGTTGAGAAGGCGAAAAATTTTTCGCACTTCTGCTGCTCGAAACGCTTAACCAGAATGGCCTAGGGAAAAAATACACATACCGTTGTAATCGGGCGAGTTTCTACTTTCAGTTACAATAGGAATTTTTGGGTTAGGTCAATCCGTTCGCGAGTTATGGGACTTTGAAGCTAAGAAATGGTTGAGAAGACAACAAATTTTTCGCAATTCTGCTGCTCCAAACGCTTAACCAGAATGGGCTAGGGAAGAAATACACATACCGTTGCAATCGGGCAAGCTTCTACTTTCAGATGCAATAGGAATTTTTGGGTTAGGTCAATCCGTTCGCGAGATATGGGAGTTTGAAGCCAAGAAATGGTTGAGAAGGCAAAAAATTTTTCGCAATTCTTCTGCTCCAAACGCTTAACCAGAATGGCCTAGGGAAAAAATACACATACCGTTGTAATCGGGCGAGTTTCTACTTTCAGTGACAATAGGAATTTTTGGGTTAGGTCAATCCGTTCGCGAGATATGGGACTTTGAAGCTAAGAAATGGTTGACAAGATAACAAATTTTTCGTACTTCTGCTGCTCCAATCGCTTAACCAGAATGGCCTAGGGGAAAAATACACGTACCGTTGTAATCGGGCGAGTTTCTACTTTCAGATGCAATAGGAAATTTTGGGTTAGGTTAATCCGTTCGCGAGATATGGGAGTTTTAAGCTAAGAAATGTTTGAGAAGGCAAAAAATTTTTCGCACTTCTGCTGCTCGAAACGCTTAACCAGAATGGCCTTGGGAAAAAATACACATACCTTTGTAATCGGGCGAGTTTCTACTTTCAGATGCAATAGAAATTTTTGGGTTAGGTTAATCCGTTCGCGAGATATGGGAGTTTGAAGCCAAGAAATGGTTGAGAAGGCAATAAATTTTTCGCAATTCTGCTGCTCCAAACGCTTAACCAGAATGGGCTAGGGAAGAAATACACCTACCGTTGTAATCGGGCGAGTTTCTACTTTCAGATGCAATAGGAATGTTTGGGTGAGGTCAAACCGTTCGCGAGGTATGGGAGTTTGAAGCTAAGAAATGGTTGAGAAGACAAAAAGTTTTTCGCAATTCTGCTGCTCCAAACGCTTAACCAGAAGGGCCTAGGGAAAAAATACACATGCCGTTGTAATCGAGCGAGTTTCTACTTTCAGATGCAATAGGAATTTTTGGGTTAGGTCAATCCGTTCGCGAGATATGGCAGTTTGAAGCCAAGAAATGGTTGAGAAGGCAAAAAATTTTTCGCAATTCTGCTGCTCCAAACGCTTAACCAGAAGGGCCTAGGGAAAAAATACACATGCCGTTGTAATTGGGCGAGTATCTACTTTCAGATGCAATAGGAATTTTTGGGTTAGGTCAATCCGTTCGCGAGATATGGGAGTTTGAAGCCAAGAAATGGTTGAGAAGGCAAACAATTTTTCGCAATTCTGCTGCTCCAATCGCTTAACCAGAATGGCCTAGGGGAAAAATACACGTACCGTTGTAATCGGGCGAGTTTCTACTTTCAGATGCAATAGGAAATTTTGGGTTAGGTTAATCCGTTCGCGAGATATGGGAGTTTGAAGCTAAGAAATGTTTGAGAAGGCAAAAAATTTTTCGCACTTCTGCTGCTCGAAACGCTTAACCAGAATGGCCTAGGGAAAAAATACACATACCTTTGTAATCGGGCGAGTTTCTACTTTCAGATGCAATAGGAATTTTGGGGTTAGGTTAATCCGTTCGCGAGATATGGGAGTTTGAAGCCAAGAAATGGTTGAGAAGGCAATAAATTTTTCGCAATTCTGCTGCTCCAAACGCTTAACCAGAATGGGCTAGGGAAGAAATACACCTACCGTTGTAATCGGGAGAGTATCTACTTTCAGATGTAATAGGAATTTTTGGGTTAGGTCAATCCGTTCGCGAGATATGGGAGTTTGAAGCCAAGAAATGGTTGAGAAGGCAAACAATTTTTCGCAATTCTGCTGCTCCAAACGCTTAACCAGAATGGCCTAGGGAAAAAATACACATACCTTTGTAATCGGGCGAGTTTCTACTTTCAGATGCAATAGGAATTTCTGGGTTAAGTCAATCCGCTCGCGAGATATGGGAGTGTGAAGCCAAGAAATGATTGAGAAGGCAAAAAATTTTTCGCAATTCTGCTGCTCCAAACGCTTAACCAGAATGGCCTAGGGAAAAAATACGCATACCGTTGTAATTGGGCGAGTTTCTAATTTCAGACGCAGCAGGAATTTTTGGGTTTAGTCCATCCGTTCGCGAGATATGGGACTTTGAAGCTAAGAAATGGTTGAGAAGACAACAAATTTTTCGCATTTCTGCTGCTCCTAACGCTTAACCAGAATGGGCTATGGGAAAAATACACACACCGTTGTAATCGGACGAGTTTCTACTTTCACACGCAACAGGAATTTTTGGGTTAGGTCAATCCGTTCGCGAGATATGGGAGTTTGAAGCCAAGAAATGGTTGAGAAGGCAAACAATTTTTCGCAATTCTGCTGCTCCAAACGCTTAACCAGAATGGCCTAGGGAAAAAATACGCATACCGTTGTAATTGGGCGAGTTTCTAATTTCAGACGCAGCAGGAATTTTTGGGTTTAGTCCATCCGTTCGCGAGATATGGGACTTTGAAGCTAAGAAATGGTTGAGAAGACAACAAATTTTTCGCATTTCTGCTGCTCCAAACGCTTAACCAGAATGGGCTATGGGAAAAATACACACACCGTTGTAATCGGACGAGTTTCTACTTTCACACGCAACAGGAATTTTTGGGTTAGGTCAATCCGTTCGCGAGATATGGGAGTTTGAAGCCAAGAAATGTTTGAGAAGGCATCAAATTTTTCGCAATTCTGCTGCTCCAAACGCTTAACAGGAATGGCCTAGGGAAAAAATACACATACCGCTGTAGTCGGGCGGGTTTCTACTTTCAGATGCAATAGGAATTTTTGGGTTAGGTCAATCCGTTCGCGAGAAATGGCAGTTTGAAGCCAAGAAATGGTTGAGAAGGCAAAAAATTTTTCGCAATTCTGCTGCTCCAAACGCTTAACCAGAATGGCCTAGGGAAAAAATACACATACCGTTGTAATCGGGCGAGTTTCTACTTTCAGATGCAGGAGGAATTTTTGGGTTTGATCAATCCGTTCGCGAGATATGGGACTTTGAAGCTAAGAAATGGTTGAGAAGACAACAAATTTTTCGCAATTCTGCTGCTCCAAACGCTTAACCAGAATGACCCAGGGAAAAAATACACATACCGTTGTAATCGGGCGATTTTCTACTTTCAGACGCAATAGGAAATTTTGGGTTTGGTCAATCCGTTCGCGAGATATGGGAGTTTGAAGCCAAGAAATGGTTGAGAAGGCAAAAAAATTTTTCGCAATTCTGCTGCTCCAAACGCTTAACCAGAATGGCCTAAGGAAAAAATACACATACCGTTGTAATCGGGCGAGTTTCTACTCTCAGATGCAATAGGAAATTTTGGGTTAGGTCAATCCGTTCGCGAGATATGGGAGTTTGAAGCTAAGAAATGGTTGAGAAGGCAAAATATTTTTCGCACTTCTGCTGCTCGAAACGCTTAACCAGAATGGCCTAGGGAAAAAATACACATACCTTTGTAATCAGGCGAGTTTCTACTTTCAGATGCAATAGGAATTTTTGGGTTAGGTCAATCCGTTCGCGAGATATGGGAGTTTGAAGCCAAGAAATGGTTGAGAAGGCAAACAATTTTTCGCAATTCTGCTGCTCCAAACGCTTAACCAGAATGGCCTAGGGAAAAAATACACACACCGTTGTAATCGGACGAGTTTCTACTTTCACACGCAACAGGAATTTTTGGGTTAGGTCAATCCGTTCGCGAGATATGGGAGTGTGAAGCCAAGAAATGATTGAGAAGGCAAAAAATTTTTCGCAATTCTGCTGCTCCAAACGCTTAACCAGAATGGCCTAGGGAAAAAATACGCATACCGTTGTAATTGGGCGAGTTTCTAATTTCAGACGCAGCAGGAATTTTTGGGTTTAGTCCATCCGTTCGCGAGATTTGGGACTTTGAAGCTAAGAAATGGTTGAGAAGACAACAAATTTTTCGCATTTCTGCTGCTCCAAACGCTTAACCAGAATGGGCTATGGGAAAAATACACACACCGTTGTAATCGGACGAGTTTCTACTTTCACACGCAACAGGAATTTTTGGGTTAGGTCAATCCGTTCGCGAGATATGGGAGTTTGAAGCCAAGAAATGTTTGAGAAGGCATCAAATTTTTCGCAATTCTGCTGCTCCAAACGCTTAACAGGAATGGCCTAGGGAAAAAATACACATACCGCTGTAGTCGGGGGGTTTCTACTTTCAGATGCAATAGGAATTTTTGGGTTAGGTCAATCCGTTCGCGAGAAATGGCAGTTTGAAGCCAAGAAATGGTTGAGAAGGCAAAAAATTTTTCGCAATTCTGCTGCTCCAAACGCTTAACCAGAATGGCCTAGGGAGAAAATACACATACCGTTGTAATCGGGCGAGTTTCTACTTTCAGATGCAGGAGGAATTTTTGGGTTTGATCAATCCGTTCGCGAGATATGGGACTTTGAAGCTAAGAAATGGTTGAGAAGACAACAAATTTTTCGCAATTCTGCTGCTCCAAACGCTTAACCAGAATGGCCTAGGGAAAAAATACACATACCGTTGTAATCGGGCGAGTTTCTACCTTCAGACGCAATAGGAATTTTTGGGTTTGGTCAATCCGTTCGCGAGATATGGGAGTTTGAAGCCAAGAAATGGTTGAGAAGGCAAACAATTTTTCGCAATTCTGCTGCTCCAAACGCTTAACCAGAATGGCCTAAGGAAGAAATACACATACCGTTGTAATCGGGCGAGTTTCTACTCTCAGATGCAATATGAAATTTTGGGTTAGGTCAATCCGTTCGCGAGATATGGGAGTTTGAAGCTAAGAAATGGTTGAGAAGGCAAAAAATTTTTCGCACTTCTGCTGCTCCAAACGCTTAACCAGGATGGCCTAGGGAAAAAATGCACATACCGTTGTAATCGGGCGAGTTTCTTCTTTCAGACGCAATAGGAATTTTTGGGTTAGGTCAATCCGGTGGCGAGATATGGGAGTTTGAAGCCAAGAAATGGTTGAGAAGGGAAAAAATTTTTCGCAATTCTGCTGCTCCAAACGCTTAACCAGAATGGCCTAGGGAAAAAATACACATACCGTTGTAATCGGGCGAGTTTCTACTTTCAGTCGCAACAGGAATTTTTGGGTTATGTCAATCCGTTCGCGAATTATGGGAGTTTGAAGCCAAGAAATGGTTGAGAAGGCATAAAATTTTTCGCAATTCTGCTGCTCCAAACGCTTAACCAGAATGGCCTAGGGAAAAAATGCACATACCGTTGTAATCGGGCGAGTTTCTACTTTCAGACGCAATAGGAGTTTTTGGGTTAGGTCAATCCGTTCGCGAGATATGGGAGTTTGAAGCCAAGAAATGGTTGAGAAGGGAAAAAATTTTTCGCAATTCTGCTGCTCCAAACGCTTAACCAGAATGGCCTAGGGAAAAAATACACATACCGTTGTAATCGGGCGAGTTTCTACTTTCAGTCGCAACAGGAATTTTTGGGTTATGTCAATCCGTTCGCGAATTATGGGAGTTTGAAGCCAAGAAATGGTTGAGAAGGCATAAAATTTTTCGCAATTCTGCTGCTCCAAACGCTTAACCAGAATGGCCTAGGGAAAAAATGCACATACCGTTGTAATCGGGCGAGTTTCTACTTTCAGACGCAATAGGAGTTTTTGGGTTAGGTCAATCCGTTCGCGAGATATGGGAGTTTGAAGCCAAGAAATGGTTGAGGAGGGAAAAAATTTTTCGCAATTCTGCTGCTCCAAACGCTTAACCAGAATGGCCTAGCGAAAAAATACACATACGGTTGTAATCGGGCGAGCTTCTACTTTTAGATGCAATAGGAATTTTTGGGTAAGGTCAATCCGTTCGCGAGATATGGGAGCTTGAAGCCAAGAAATGGTTGAGAAGGCAAAAAATTTTTCGCACTTCTGCTGCTCCAAACGTTTAACCAGATTGGCCTAGGGAAAAAATACCCATACCGTTGTAATCGGGCGAGCTTCTACTTTCAGATGCCATAGGAATTTTTGGGTTAGGTCAATCCGTTCGCGAGATATGGGAGTTTGAAGCCAAGAAATGGTTGAGAAGGCAAAAAATTTTTCGCACTTATGCTGCACCAAACGCTTAACCAGAATGGCCTAGGGAAAAAATATACATACCGTTGTAATCGGGCGAGATTCTACTTTCAGATGCAATAGGAATTTTTCGGTTAGGTCAATCCGTTCGCGAGATATGGGTGTTTGAAGCTAAGAAATGGTTGAGAAGGCAAAAAATTTTTGGCAATTCGGCTGCTCGAAACGCTTAACCAGAATGGCCTAGGGAAAAAATACACATACGGTTGTAATCGGGCGAGCTTCTTCTTTCAGATGCAATAGGAATTTTTGGGTAAGGTCAATCCGTTCGCGACATATGGGAGTTTGAAGCCAAGAAATGGTTGAGAAGGCAAAAAATTTTTCGCACTTCTGCTGCTCCAAACGTTTAACCAGAATGCCCTAGGGAAAAAATACACATACCGTTGTAATCGGGCGAGATTCTACTTTCAGATGAAATAGGAATTTTTGGGTTAGGTCAATCCGTTCGCGAGATATGGCAGTTTGAAACTAAGAAATGGTTGAGAAGGCAAAAAATTTTTCGCAATTCTGCTGCTCTAAACGCTTAACCAGAATGGCCTAGGGAAAAAATAAACATACCGTTGTAATCGGGCGAGTTTCTACTTTCAGTCGCAACAGGAATTTTTGGGTTATGTCAATCCGTTCGCGAATTATGGGAGTTTGAAGCCAAGAAGTGGTTGAGAAGGCCAAAAATTTTTCGCAATTCTGCTGCTCCAAACGCTTAACCAGAATGGCCTAGGGAAAAAATACACATACCGTTGTAATCGGGCGAGCTTCTACTTTCAGATGCCATAGGAATTTTTGGGTTAAGTCTATCCGTTCGCGAGATATGGGAGTTTGAAGCCAAGAAATGGTTGAGAAGGCAAAAAATTTTTCGCACTTCTGCTGCTCCAAACGCTTAACCAGAATGGCCTAGGGAAAAGATACACATACCGTTGTAATCGGGCGAGATTCTACTTTCAGATGCAATAGGAATTTTTGGGTTAGGTCAATCCGTTCGCGAGATATGGGAGTTTGAAGCTAAGAAATGGTTGAGAAGGCAAAAAATTTTTGGCAATTCGGCTGCTCGAAACGCTTAACCAGAATGGCCTAGGGAAAAAATACACATACCGTTGTAATCGGGCGAGTTTCTACTTTCAGTCGCAACAGGAATTTTTGGGTTATGTCATCCGTTCGCGAATTATGGGAGTTTGAAGCCAAGAAATGGTTGAGAAGGCATAAAATTTTTCGCAATTCTGCTGCTCCAAACGCTTAACCAGAATGGCCTAGGGAAAAAATGCACATACCGTTGTAATCGGGCGAGTTTCTACTTTCAGACGCAATAGGAGTTTTTGGGTTAGGTCAATCCGTTCGCGAGATATGGGAGTTTGAAGCCAAGAAATGGTTGAGAAGGGAAAAAATTTTTCGCAATTCTGCTGCTCCAAACGCTTAACCAGAATGGCCTAGGGAAAAAATACACATACCGTTGTAATCGGGCGAGTTTCTACTTTCAGTCGCAACAGGAATTTTTGGGTTATGTCAATCCGTTCGCGAATTATGGGAGTTTGAAGCCAAGAAATGGTTGAGAAGGCATAAAATTTTTCGCAATTCTGCTGCTCCAAACGCTTAACCAGAATGGCCTAGGGAAAAAATGCACATACCGTTGTACTCGGGCGAGTTTCTACTTTCAGACGCAATAGGAGTTTTTGGGTTAGGTCAATCCGTTCGCGAGATATGGGAGTTTGAAGCCAAGAAATGGTTGAGAAGGGAAAAAATTTTTCGCAATTCTGCTGCTCCAAACGCTTAACCAGAATGGCCTAGGGAAAAAATGCACATACCGTTGTAATCGGGCGAGTTTCTACTTTCAGACGCAATAGGAGTTTTTGGGTTAGGTCAATCCGTTCGCGAGATATGGGAGTTTGAAGCCAAGAAATGGTTGAGAAGGGAAAAAATTTTTCGCAATTCTGCTGCTCCAAACGCTTAACCAGAATGGCCTAGCGAAAAAATACACATACGGTTGTAATCGGGCGAGCTTCTACTTTTAGATGCAATAGGAATTTTTGGGTAAGGTCAATCCGTTCGCGAGATATGGGAGTTTGAAGCCAAGAAATGGTTGAGAAGGCAAAAAATTTTTCGCACTTCTGCTGCTCCAAACGTTTAACCAGAATGGCCTAGGGAAAAAATACCCATACCGTTGTAATCGGGCGAGCTTCTACTTTCAGATGCCATAGGAATTTTTGGGTTAGGTCAATCCGTTCGCGAGATATGGGAGTTTGAAGCCAAGAAATGGTTGAGAAGGCAAAAAATTTTTCGCACTTATGCTGCACCAAACGCTTAACCAGAATGGCCTAGGGAAAAAATATACATACCGTTGTAATCGGGCGAGATTCTACTTTCAGATGCAATAGGAATTTTTCGGTTAGGTCAATCCGTTCGCGAGATATGGGTGTTTGAAGCTAAGAAATGGTTGAGAAGGCAAAAAATTTTTGGCAATTCGGCTGCTCGAAACGCTTAACCAGAATGGCCTAGGGAAAAAATACACATACGGTTGTAATCGGGCGAGCTTCTTCTTTCAGATGCAATAGGAATTTTTGGGTAAGGTCAATCCGTTCGCGACATATGGGAGTTTGAAGCCAAGAAATGGTTGAGAAGGCAAAAAATTTTTCGCACTTCTGCTGCTCCAAACGTTTAACCAGAATGCCCTAGGGAAAAAATACACATACCGTTGTAATCGGGCGAGATTCTACTTTCAGATGAAATAGGAATTTTTGGGTTAGGTCAATCCGTTCGCGAGATATGGCAGTTTGAAACTAAGAAATGGTTGAGAAGGCAAACAATTTTTCGCAATTCTGCTGCTCTAAACGCTTAACCAGAATGGCCTAGGGAAAAAATAAACATACCGTTGTAATCGGGCGAGTTTCTACTTTCAGTCGCAACAGGAATTTTTGGGTTATGTCAATCCGTTCGCGAATTATGGGAGTTTGAAGCCAAGAACTGGTTGAGAAGGCCAAAAATTTTTCGCAATTCTGCTGCTCCAAACGCTTAACCAGAATGGCCTAGGGAAAAAATACACATACCGTTGTAATCGGGCGAGCTTCTACTTTCAGATGCCATAGGAATTTTTGGGTTAAGTCTATCCGTTCGCGAGATATGGGAGTTTGAAGCCAAGAAATGGTTGAGAAGGCAAAAAATTTTTCGCACTTCTGCTGCTCCAAACGCTTAACCAGAATGGCCTAGGGAAAAGATACACATACCGTTGTAATCGGGCGAGATTCTACTTTCAGATGCAATAGGAATTTTTGGGTTAGGTCAATCCGTTCGCGAGATATGGGAGTTTGAAGCTAAGAAATGGTTGAGAAGGCAAAAAATTTTTGGCAATTCGGCTGCTCGAAACGCTTAACCAGAATGGCCTAGGGAAAAAATACACATACCGTTGTAATCGGGCGAGTTTCTACTTTCAGTCGCAACAGGAATTTTTGGGTTATGTCATCCGTTCGCGAATTATGGGCGTTTGAAGCCAAGAAATGGTTGAGAAGGCAAAAAATTTTTCGCAATTCTGCTGCTCCAAACGCTTAACCAGAATGGTCTAGGGAAAAAATGCACATACCGTTGTAATCGGGCGAGATTCTACTTTCAGATGCAATAGGAACTTTTGGGTTAGGTCAATCCGTTCGCGAGATATGGGAGTTTGAAGCTAAGAAATGGTTGAGAAGATAACAAATTTTTCGCACATCAGCTGCTCCAAACGCTTAACCAGAATGGCCTAGGGAAAAAATACACATACCGTTGTAATCGGGCGAGTTTCTACTTTCAGTCGCAACAGGAATTTTTGGGTTATGTCAATCCGTTCGCGAATTATGGGAGTTTGAAGCCAAGAAATGGTTGAGAAGGCAAAAAATTTTTCGCAATTCTGCTGCTCCAAACGCTTAACCAGAATGGCCTAGGGAAAAAACAAACATACCGTTGTAATCGGGCGAGTTTCTACTTTCAGACGCAATAGGAATTTTTGGGTTAGGTCAATCCGTTCGCGAGATATGGGAGTTTGAATCCAAGAAATGGTTGAGAAGGGAAAAATTTTTCGCAATTCTGCTGCTCCAAACGCTTAACCAGAATTGCCTAGGGAAAAAATACACATACCGTTGTAATCGGGCGAGTTTCTACTTTCAGTCGCAACAGGAATTTTTGGGTTATGTCAATCCGTTCGCGAATTATGGGAGTTTGAAGCCAAGAAATGGTTGAGAAGGCAAAAAATTTTTCGCAATTCTGCTGCTCCAAACGCTTAACCAGAATGGCCTAGGGAAAAAATGCACATACCGTTGTAATCGGGCGAGTTTCTACTTTCAGACGCAATAGGAATTTTTGGGTTAGGTCAATCCGTTCGCGAGATATGGGAGTTTGAAGCTAAGAAATGGTTGAGAAGGCAAAAAATTTTTGGCAATTCGGCTGCTCGAAACGCTTAACCAGAATGGCCTAGGGAAAAGATACACATACCGTTGTAATCGGGCGAGATTCTACTTTCAGATGCAATAGGAATTTTTGGGTTAGGTCAATCCGTTCGCGAGATATGGGAGTTTGAAGCTAAGAAATGGTTGAGAAGGCAAAAAATTTTTGGCAATTCGGCTGCTCGAAACGCTTAACCAGAATGGCCTAGGGAAAAAATACACATACCGTTGTAATCGGGCGAGTTTCTACTTTCAGTCGCAACAGGAATTTTTGGGTTATGTCAATCCGTTCGCGAATTATGGGCGTTTGAAACCAAGAAATGGTTGAGAAGGCAAAAAATTTTTCGCAATTCTGCTGCTCCAAACGCTTAACCAGAATGGCCTAGGGAAAAAATGCACATACCGTTGTAATCGGGCGAGTTTCTACTTTCAGACGCAATAGGAATTTTTGGGTTAGGTCAATCCGGTGGCGAGATATGGGAGTTTGAAGCCAAGAAATGGTTGAGAAGGGAAAAAATTTTTTGCAATTCTGCTGCTCCAAACGCTTAACCAGAATGGCCTAGGGAAAAAATACACATACCGTTGTAATCGGGCGAGTTTCTACTTTCAGTCGCAACAGGAATTTTTGGGTTATGTCAATCCGTTCGCGAATTATGGGAGTTTGAAGCCAAGAAATGGTTGAGAAGGCATAAAATTTTTCGCAATTCTGCTGCTCCAAACGCTTAACCAGAATGGCCTAGGGAAAAAATGCACATACCGTTGTAATCGGGCGAGTTTCTACTTTCAGACGCAATACGAGTTTTTGGGTTAGGTCAATCCGTTCGCGAGATATGGGAGTTTGAAGCCAAGAAATGGTTGAGAAGGGAAAAAATTTTTCGCAATTCTGCTGCTCCAAATGCTTAACCAGAATGGCCTAGGGAAAAAATACACATACCGTTGTAATCGGGCGAGTTTCTACTTTCAGTCGCAACAGGAATTTTTGGGTTATGTCAATCCGTTCGCGAATTATGGGAGTTTGAAGCCAAGAAATGGTTGAGAATTCAAAAAATTTTTCGCAATTTTGCTGCTCCAAACGCTTAACCAGAATGGCCTAGGGAAAAAATAAACATACCGTTGTAATCGGGCGAGTTTCTACTTTCAGACGCAATAGGAATTTTTGGGTTAGGTCAATCCGTTCGCGAGATATGGGAGTTTGAAGCCAAGAAATGGTTGAGAAGGGAAAAAATTTTTCGCAATTCTGCTGCTCCAAACGCTTAACCAGAATGGCCTAGGGAAAAAATACACATACCGTTGTAATCGGGCGAGCTTCTACTTTCAGATGCCATAGGAATTTTTGGGTTAGGTCAATCCGTTCGCGAGATATGGGAGTTTGAAGCCAAGAAATGGTTGAGAAGGCAAAAAATTTTTCGCACTTATGCTGCACCAAACGATTAACCAGAATGGCCTAGGGAAAAAATATACATACCGTTGTAATCGGGCGAGATTCTACTTTCAGATGCAATAGGAATTTTTGGGTTAGGTCAATCCGTTCGCGAGATATGGGTGTTTGAAGCTAAGAAATGGTTGAGAAGGCAAAAAATTTTTGGCAATTCGGCTGCTCGAAACGCTTAACCAGAATGGCCTAGGGAAAAAATACACATACGGTTGTAATCGGGCGAGCTTCTTCTTTCAGATGCAATAGGAATTTTTGGGTAAGGTCAATCCGTTCGCGACATATGGGAGTTTGAAGCCAAGAAATGGTTGAGAAGGCAAAAAATTTTTCGCACTTCTGCTGCTCCAAACGTTTAACCAAAATGGCCTAGGGAAAAAATACACATACCGTTGTAATCGGGCGAGATTCTACTTTCAGATGAAATAGGAATTTTTGGGTTAGGTCAATCCGTTCGCGAGATATGCGAGTTTGAAGCTAAGAAATGGTTGAGAAGGGAAAAAATTTTTCGCAATTCAGCTGCTCCAAACGCTTAACCAGAATGGCCTAGGGAAAAAATACACCTACCGTTGTAATCGGGCGAGCTTCTACTTT
The DNA here is from genome assembly GCF_051014685.1 of Ptiloglossa arizonensis. Lineage (NCBI taxonomy): Eukaryota > Metazoa > Arthropoda > Insecta > Hymenoptera > Colletidae > Ptiloglossa > Ptiloglossa arizonensis. The sequence goes on from NW_027478387.1 coordinate 1,737,592, forward strand.
CAGATGCCATAGGAATTTTTGGGTTAGGTCAATCCGTTCGCGAGATATGGGAGTTTGAAGCCAAGAAATGGTTGAGAAGGCAAAAAATTTTTCGCACTTCTGCTGCACCAAACGCTTAACCAGAATGGCCTAGGGAAAAAATATACATACCGTTGTAATCGGGCGAGATTCTACTTTCAGATGCAATAGGAATTTTTGGGTTAGGTCAATCCGTTCGCGAGATATGGGTGTTTGAAGCTAAGAAATGGTTGAGAAGGCAAAAAATTTTTGGCAATTCGGCTGCTCGAAACGCTTAACCAGAATGGCCTAGGGAAAAAATACCTATACGGTTGTAATCGGGAAGCTTCTACTTTCAGATGCAATAGGAATTTTTGGGTAAGGTCAATCCGTTCGCGACATATGGGAGTTTGAAGCCAAGAAATGGTTGAGAAGGAAAAAAATTTTTCGCACTTCTGCTGCTCCAAACGTTTAACCAGAATGCCCTAGGGAAAAAATACACATACCGTTGTAATCGGGCGAGATTCTACTTTCAGATGAAATAGGAATTTTTGGGTTAGGTCAATCCGTTCGCGAGATATGCGAGTTTGAAGCTAAGAAATGGTTGAGAAGGCAAAAAATTTTTCGCAATTCTGCTGCTCTAAACGATTAACCAGAATGGCCTAGGGAAAAAATAAACATACCGTTGTAAACGGGCGAGTTTCTACTTTCAGTCGCAACAGGAATTTTTGGGTTATGTCAATCCGTTCGCGAATTATGGGAGTTTGAAGCCAAGAAGTGGTTGAGAAGGCCAAAAATTTTTCGCAATTCTGCTGCTCCAAACGCTTAACCAGAATGGCATAGGGAAAAAATACACATACCGTTGTAATCGGGCGAGTTTCTACATTCTGTCGCCACAGGAATTTTTGGGTTATGTCAATCCGTTCGCGAGATATGGGAGTTTGAAGCCAAGAAATGGTTGAGAAGGCAAAAAATTCTTCGCAATTCTGCTGCTCCAAACGCTTAACCAGACTGGCCTAGGGAAAAAATACACATACCGTTGTAATCGGGCGAGCTTCTACTTTCAGTCGCTACAGGAATTTTTGGGTTATGTCAATCCGTTCGCGAATTATGGGAGTTTGAAGCCAAGAAATGGTTGAGAAGGCAAAAAATTTTTCGCAATTCTGCTGCTCCAAACGCTTAACCAGAATGACCTAGGGAAAAAATGCACATACCGTTGTAATCGGGCGAGTTTCTACTTTCAGACGCAATAGGAATTTTTGGGTTAGGTCAATCCGTTCGCGAGATATGGGAGTTTGAAGCCAAGAAATGGTTGAGAAGGGAAAAAATTTTTCGCAATTCTGCTGCTCCAAACGCTTAACCAGAATGGCCTAGGGAAAAAATACACATACGGTTGTAATCGGGCGAGCTTCTACTTTCAGATGCAATAGGAATTTTTGGGTAAGGTCAATCCGTTCGCGAGATATGGGAGTTTGAAGCCAAGAAATGGTTGAGAAGGCAAAATATTTTTCGCACTTCTGCTGCTCCAAACGTTTAACCAGAATGGCCTAGGGAAAAAATACACATACCGTTGTAATCGGGCGAGATTCTACTTTCAGATGCAATAGGAATTTTTGGGTTAGGTCAATCCGTTCGCGAGATATGGGAGTTTGAAGCTAAGAAATGGTTGAGAAGACAACAAATTTTTCGCACATCTGCTGCTCCAAACGCTTAACCAGAATGGCCTAGGGAAAAAATACACATACCGTTGTAATCGGGCGAGTTTCTACATTCAGTCGCTACAGGAATTTTTGGGTTATGTCAATCCGTTCGCGAGATATGGTAGTTTGAAGCCAAGAAATGGTTGAGAAGGGAAAAAATTTTTCGCAATTCTGCTGCTCCAAACGTTTAACCAGAATGGCCTAGGGAAAAAATACACATACCCTTGTAATCGGGCGAGATTCTACTTTCAGATGCAATAGGAATTTTTGGGTTAGGTCAATCCGTTCGCGAGATATGGGAGTTTGAAGCTAAGAAATGGTTGAGAAGACAACAAATTTTTCGCAAATCTGCTGCTCCAAACGCTTAACCAGACTGGCCTAGGGAAAAAATACACATACCGTTGTCATCGGGCGAGCTTCTACTTTCAGATGCCATAATCATTTTTGGGTTAGGTCAATCCGTTCGCGAGATGTGGGAGTTTGAAGCCAAGAAATGGTTGAGAAGGCAAAAAATTTTTCGCAATTCTGCTGCTCCAAACGCTTAACCAGAATGGCCTAGGGAAAAAATACACATACGGTTGTAATCGGGAGAGCTTCTACTTTCAGATGCCATAGGAATTTTTGGGTTAGGTCAATCCGTTCGCGAGATATGGGAGTTTGAAGCCAAGAAATGGTTGAGAAGGCAAAAAATTCTTCGCAATTCTGCTGCTCCAAACGCTTAACCAGAATGGCCTAGGGAAAAAATACACATACCGTTGAAATCGGGCGAGTTGCTACTTTCAGTCGCAACAGGAATTTTTGGGTTATGTCAATCCGTTCGCGAATTATGGGAGTTTGAAGCCAAGAAATGGTTGAGAAGGCAAAAAATTTTTCCCAATTCTGCTGCTCCAAACGCTTAACCAGAATGACCTAGGGAAAAAATGCACATACCGTTGTAATCGGGCGAGTTTCTACTTTCAGACGCAATAGGAATTTTTGGGTTAGGTCAATCCGTTCGCGAGATATGGGAGTTTGAAGCCAAGTAATGGCTGAGAAGGCAAAAAATTTTTCGCACTTCTGCTGCACCAAACGCTTAACCAGAATGGCCTAGGGAAAAAATATACATACCGTTGTAATCGGGCGAGATTCTACTTTCAGATGCAATAGGAATTTTTGGGTAAGGTCAATCCGTTCGCGAGATATGGGTGTTTGAAGCTAAGAAATGGTTGAGAAGGCAAAAAATTTTTGGCAATTCGGCTGCTCGAAACGCTTAACCAGAATGGCCTAGGGAAAAAATACCTATACGGTTGTAATCGGGAAGCTTCTACTTTCAGATGCAATAGGAATTTTTGGGTAAGGTCAATCCGTTCGCGACATATGGGAGTTTGAAGCCAAGAAATGGTTGAGAAGGAAAAAAATTTTTCGCACTTCTGCTGCTCCAAACGTTTAACCAGAATGCCCTAGGGAAAAAATACACATACCGTTGTAATCGGGCGAGATTCTACTTTCAGATGAAATAGGAATTTTTGGGTTAGGTCAATCCGTTCGCGAGATATGCGAGTTTGAAGCTAAGAAATGGTTGAGAAGGCAAAAAATTTTTCGCAATTCTGCTGCTCTAAACGATTAACCAGAATGGCCTAGGGAAAAAATAAACATACCGTTGTAAACGGGCGAGTTTCTACTTTCAGATGCCATAGGAATTTTTGGGTTAGGTCGATCCGTTCGCGAGATATGGGAGTTTGAAGCCAAGAAATGGTTGAGAAGGCAAAAAATTCTTCGCAATTCTGCTGCTCCAAACGCTTAACCAGACTGGCCTAGGGAAAAAATACACATACCGTTGTCATCGGGCGAGCTTCTACTTTCAGATGCCATAATCATTTTTGGGTTAGGTCAATCCGTTCGCGAGATGTGGGAGTTTGAAGCCAAGAAATGGTTGAGAAGGCAAAAAATTTTTCGCACTTCTGCTGCTCCAAACGCTTAACCAGAGTGGCCTAGGGAAAAAATACACATACCGTTGTAATCGGGCGAGCTTCTACTTTCAGATGCAATAGGAATTTTTGGGTAAGGTCAATCCGTTCGCGAGATATGGGAGTTTGAAGCCAGGAAATAGTTGAGAAGGCAAAAAATTTTTCGCACTTCGGCTGCTCCAAACGTTTAACCAGAATGGCCTAGGGAAAAAATACACATACCGTTGTAATCGGGCGAGTTTCTACTTTCAGACGCAATAGGAATTTTTGGGTTAGGTCAATCCGTTCGCGAGATATGGGAGTTTGAAGCCAAGAAATGGTTGAGAAGGGAAAAAATTTTGGGCAATTCGGCTGCTCGAAACGCTTAACCAGAATGGCCTAGGGAAAAAATACCTATACGGTTGTAATCGGGCGAGCTTCTACTTTCAGATGCAATAGGAATTTTTGGGTAAGGTCAATCCGTTCGCGACATATGGGAGTTTGAAGCCAAGAAATGGTTGCGGAGGCAAAAAATTTTTCGCACTTCTGCTGCTCCAAACGTTTAACCAGAATGCCCTAGGGAAAAAATACGCATACCGTTGTAAACGGGCGAGTTTCTACTTTCAGTCGCAACAGGAATTTTTGGGTTATGTCAATCCGTTCGCGAATTATGGGAGTTTGAAGCCAAGAAGTGGTTGAGAAGGCCAAAAATTTTTCGCAATTCTGCTGCTCCAAACGTTTAACCAGAATGGCATAGGGAAAAAATACACATACCGTTGTAATCGGGCGAGTTTCTACATTCAGTCGCCACAGGAATTTTTGGGTTATGTCAATCCGTTCGCGAGATATGAGAGTTTGAAGCCAAGAAATGGTTGAGAAGGCAAAAAATTCTTCGCAATTCTGCTGCTCCAAACGCTTAACCAGACTGGCCTAGGGAAAAAATACACATACCGTTGTAATCGGGCGAGCTTCTACTTTCAGATGCCATAGGAATTTTTGGGTTAGGTCGATCCGTTCGCGAGATATGGGAGTTTGAAGCCAAGAAATGTTTGAGAAGGCAAAAAATTCTTCGCAATTCTGCTGCTCCAAACGCTTAACAAGAATGGCCTAGGGGAAAAATACACATACCGTTGAAATCGGGCGAGTTACTACTTTCAGTCGCAACAGGAATTTTTGGGTTATGTCAATCCGTTCGCGAATTATGGGAGTTTGAAGCCAAGAAATGGTTGAGAAGGCAAAAAATTTTTCGCAATTCTGCTGCTCCAAACGCTTAACCAGAATGGCCTAGGGAAAAAATACACATACGGTTGTAATCGGGCGAGCTTCTACTTTCAGATGCAATAGGAATTTTTGGGTAAGGTCAATCCGTTCGCGAGATATGGGAGTTTGAAGCCAAGAAATGGTTGAGAAGGCAAAATATTTTTCGCACTTCTGCTGCTCCAAACGTTTAACCAGAATGGCCTAGGGAAAAAATACACATACCGTTGTAATCGGGCGAGATTCTACTTTCAGATGCAATAGGAATTTTTGGTTAGGTCAATCCGTTCGCGAGATATGGGAGTTTGAAGCTAAGAAATGGTTGAGAAGACAACAAATTTTTCGCACATCTGCTGCTCCAAACGCTTAACCAGAATGGCCTAGGGAAAAAATACACATACCGTTGTAATCGGGCGAGTTTCTACATTCAGTCGCTACAGGAATTTTTGGGTTATGTCAATCCGTTCGCGAGATATGGGAGTTTGAAGCCAAGAAATGGTTGAGAAGGGAAAAAATTTTTCGCAATTCTGCTGCTCCAAACGCTTAACCAGAATTGCCTAGGGAAAAAATACACATACCGTTGTAATCGGGCGAGTTTCTACATTCAGTCGCAACAGGAATTTTTGGGTTATGTCAATCCATTCGCGAGATATGGAAGTTTGAAGCCAAGAAATGGTTGAGAAGGCAAAAAATTTTTCGCACTTCTGCTGCTCCAAACGTTTAACCAGAATGGCCTAGGGAAAAAATACACATACCGTTGTAATCGGGCGAGATTCTACTTTCAGATGCAATAGGAATTTTTGGGTTAGGTCAATCCGTTCGCGAGATATGGGAGTTTGAAGCTAAGAAATGGTTGAGAAGACAACAAATTTTTCGCAAATCTGCTGCTCCAAACGCTTAACCAGACTGGCCTAGGGAAAAAATACACATACCGTTGTCATCGGGCGAGCTTCTACTTTCAGATGCCATAAGAATTTTTGGGTTAGGTCAATCCGTTCGCGAGATGTGGGAGTTTGAAGCCAAGAAATGGTTGAGAAGGCAAAAAATTTTTCGCACTTCTGCTGCTCCAAACGCTTAACCAGAGTGGCCTAGGGAAAAAATACACATACCGTTGTAATCGGGCGAGCTTCTACTTTCAGATGCAATAGGAATTTTTGGGTAAGGTCAATCCGTTCGCGAGATATGGGAGTTTGAAGCCAAGAAATGGTTGAGAAGGGAAAAAATTTTTCGCAATTCTGCTGCTCCAAACGCTTAACCAGAATGGCCTAGGGAAAAAATACACATACGGTTGTAATCGGGCGAGCTTCTACTTTCAGATGCAATAGGAATTTTTGGGTAAGGTCAATCCGTTCGCCAGATATGGGAGTTTGAAGCCAAGAAATGGTTGAGAAGGCAAAATATTTTTCGCACTTCTGCTGCTCCAAACGTTTAACCAGAATGGCCTAGGGAAAAAATACACATACCGTTGTAATCGGGCGAGATTCTACTTTCAGATGCAATTGGAATTTTTGGGTTAGGTCAATCCGTTCGCGAGATATGGGAGTTTGAAGCTAAGAAATGGTTGAGAAGACAACAAATTTTTCGCAAATCTGCTGCTCCAAACGCTTAACCAGAATGGCCTAGGGAAAAAATACACATACCGTTGTAATCGGGCGAGTTTCTACATTCAGTCGCTACAGGAATTTTTGGGTTATGTCAATCCGTTCGCGAGATATGGGAGTTTGAAGCCAAGAAATGATTGAGAAGGGAAAAAATTTTTCGCAATTCTGCTGCTCCAAACGCTTAACCAGAATGGCCTAGGGAAAAAATACACATACGGTTGTAATCGGGCGAGCTTCTACTTTCAGATGCAATAGGAATTTTTAGGTAAGGTCAATCCGTTCGCGAGATATGGAAGTTTGACGCCAAGAAATGGTTGAGAAGGCAAAAAATTTTTCGCACTTCTGCTGCTCCAAACGTTTAACCAGAATGGCCTAGGGAAAAAATACACATACCGTTGTAATCGGGCGAGATTCTACTTTCAGATGCAATAGGAATTTTTGGGTTAGGTCAATCCGTTCGCGAGATATGGGAGTTTGAAGCCAAGAAATGGTTGAGAAGGGAAAAAATTTTTGGCAATTCGGCTGCTCGAAACGCTTAACCAGAATGGCCTAGGGAAAAAATACCTATACGGTTGTAATCGGGCGAGCTTCTACTTTCAGATGCAATAGGAATTTTTGGGTAAGGTCAATCCGTTCGCGACATATGGGAGTTTGAAGCCAAGAAATGGTTGCGAAGGCAAAAAATTTTTCGCACTTCTGCTGCTCCAAACGTTTAACCAGAATGCCCTAGGGAAAAAATACGCATACCGTTGTAAACGGGCGAGTTTCTACTTTCAGTCGCAACAGGAATTTTTGGGTTATGTCAATCCGTTCGCGAATTATGGGAGTTTGAAGCCAAGAAGTGGTTGAGAAGGCCAAAAATTTTTCGCAATTCTGCTGCTCCAAACGTTTAACCAGAATGGCATAGGGAAAAAATACACATACCGTTGTAATCGGGCGAGTTTCTACATTCAGTCGCCACAGGAATTTTTGGGTTATGTCAATCCGTTCGCGAGATATAAGAGTTTGAAGCCAAGAAATGGTTGAGAAGGCAAAAAATTCTTCGCAATTCTGCTGCTCCAAACGCTTAACCAGACTGGCCTAGGGAAAAAATACACATACCGTTGTAATCGGGCGAGCTTCTACTTTCAGATGCCATAGGAATTTTTGGGTTAGGTCGATCCGTTCGCGAGATATGGGAGTTTGAAGCCAAGAAATGTTTGAGAAGGCAAAAAATTCTTCGCAATTCTGCTGCTCCAAACGCTTAACAAGAATGGCCTAGGGAAAAAATACACATACCGTTGAAATCGGGCGAGTTACTACTTTCAGTCGCAACAGGAATTTTTGGGTTATGTCAATCCGTTCGCGAATTATGGGAGTTTGAAGCCAAGAAATGGTTGAGAAGGCAAAAAATTTTTCGCAATTCTGCTGCTCCAAACGCTTAACCAGAATGGCCTAGGGAAAAAATACACATACGGTTGTAATCGGGCGAGCTTCTACTTTCAGATGCAATAGGAATTTTTGGGTAAGGTCAATCCGTTCGCGAGATATGGGAGTTTGAAGCCAAGAAATGGTTGAGAAGGCAAAATATTTTTCGCACTTCTGCTGCTCCAAACGTTTAACCAGAATGGCCTAGGGAAAAAATACACATACCGTTGTAATCGGGCGAGATTCTACTTTCAGATGCAATAGGAATTTTTGGTTAGGTCAATCCGTTCGCGAGATATGGGAGTTTGAAGCTAAGAAATGGTTGAGAAGACAACAAATTTTTCGCACATCTGCTGCTCCAAACGCTTAACCAGAATGGCCTAGGGAAAAAATACACATACCGTTGTAATCGGGCGAGTTTCTACATTCAGTCGCTACAGGAATTTTTGGGTTATGTCAATCCGTTCGCGAGATATGGGAGTTTGAAGCCAAGAAATGGTTGAGAAGGGAAAAAATTTTTCGCAATTCTGCTGCTCCAAACGCTTAACCAGAATTGCCTAGGGAAAAAATACACATACCGTTGTAATCGGGCGAGTTTCTACATTCAGTCGCAACAGGAATTTTTGGGTTATGTCAATCCATTCGCGAGATATGGAAGTTTGAAGCCAAGAAATGGTTGAGAAGGCAAAAAATTTTTCGCACTTCTGCTGCTCCAAACGTTTAACCAGAATGGCCTAGGGAAAAAATACACATACCGTTGTAATCGGGCGAGATTCTACTTTCAGATGCAAGAGGAATTTTTGGGTTAGGTCAATCCGTTCGCGAGATATGGGAGTTTGAAGCTAAGAAATGGTTGAGAAGACAACAAATTTTTCGCAAATCTGCTGCTCCAAACGCTTAACCAGACTGGCCTAGGGAAAAAATACACATACCGTTGTCATCGGGCGAGCTTCTACTTTCAGATGCCATAAGAATTTTTGGGTTAGGTCAATCCGTTCGCGAGATGTGGGAGTTTGAAGCCAAGAAATGGTTGAGAAGGCAAAAAATTTTTCGCACTTCTGCTGCTCCAAACGCTTAACCAGAGTGGCCTAGGGAAAAAATACACATACCGTTGTAATCGGGCGAGCTTCTACTTTCAGATGCAATAGGAATTTTTGGGTAAGGTCAATCCGTTCGCGAGATATGGGAGTTTGAAGCCAGGAAATGGTTGAGAAGGCAAAAAATTTTTCGCACTTCGGCTGCTCCAAACGTTTAACCAGAATGGCCTAGGGAAAAAATACACATACCGTTGTAATCGGGCGAGTTTCTACTTTCAGACGCAATAGGAATTTTTGGGTTAGGTCAATCCGTTCGCGAGATATGGGAGTTTGAAGCCAAGAAATGGTTGAGAAGGGAAAAAATTTTTCGCAATTCTGCTGCTCCAAACGCTTAACCAGAATGGCCTAGGGAAAAAATACACATACGGTTGTAATCGGGCGAGCTTCTACTTTCAGATGCAATAGGAATTTTTGGGTTAGGTCAATCCGTTCGCGAGATATGGGACTTTGAAGCTAAGAAATAGTTGAGAAGACAACAAATTTTTCGCACTTCTGCTGCTCCAAACGTTTAACCAGAATGGCCTAGGGAAAAAATACACATACCGTTGTAATCGGGCGAGATTCTACTTTCAGATGCAATAGGAATTTTTGGGTTAGGTCAATCTGTTCGCGAGATATGGGAGTTTGAAGCTAAGAAATGGTTGAGAAGACAACAAATTTTTCGCAAATCTGCTGCTCCAAACGCTTAACCAGACTGGCCTAGGGAAAAAATACACATACCGTTGTCATCGGGCGAGCTTCTACTTTCAGATGCCATAAGAATTTTTGGGTTAGGTCAATCCGTTCGCGAGATGTGGGAGTTTGAAGCCAAGAAATGGTTGAGAAGGCAAAAAATTTTTCGCACTTCTGCTGCTCCAAACGCTTAACCAGAGTGGCCTAGGGAAAAAATACACATACCGTTGTAATCGGGCGAGCTTCTACTTTCAGATGCAATAGGAATTTTTGGGTAAGGTCAATCCGTTCGCGAGATATGGGAGTTTGAAGCCAAGAAATGGTTGAGAAGGGAAAAAATTTTTCGCAATTCTGCTGCTCCAAACGCTTAACCAGAATGGCCTAGGGAAAAAATACACATACGGTTGTAATCGGGGGAGCTTCTACTTTCAGATGCAATAGGAATTTTTGGGTAAGGTCAATCCGTTCGCCAGATATGGGAGTTTGAAGCCAAGAAATGGTTGAGAAGGCAAAATATTTTTCGCACTTCTGCTGCTCCAAACGTTTAACCAGAATGGCCTAGGGAAAAAATACACATACCGTTGTAATCGGGCGAGATTCTACTTTCAGATGCAATAGGAATTTTTGGGTTATGTCAATCCGTTCGCGAGATATGGGAGTTTGGACCTAAGAAATGGTTGAGAAGACAACAAATTTTTCGCAAATCTGCTGCTCCAAACGCTTAACCAGAATGGCCTAGGGAAAAAATACACATACCGTTGTAATCGGGCGAGTTTCTACTTTCAGTCGCAACAGGAATTTTTGGGTTATGTCAATCCGTTCGCGAATTATGGGAGTTTGAAGCCAAGAAGTGGTTGAGAAGGCCAAAAATTTTTCGCAATTCTGCTGCTCCAAACGCTTAACCAGAATGGCCTAGGGAAAAAATACACATACCGTTGTAATCGGGCGAGTTTCTACATTCAGTCGCAACAGGAATTTTTGGGTTATGTCAATCCGTTCGCGAATTATGGGAGTTTGAAGCCAAGAAATGGTTGAGAAGGCAAAAAATTCTTCGCAATTCTGCTGCTCCAAACGCTTACCAGACTGGCCTAGGGAAAAAATACACATACCGTTGTCATCGGGTGAGCTTCTACTTTCAGATGCCATAAGAATTTTTGGGTTAGGTCAATCCGTTCGCGAGATGTGGGAGTTTGAAGCCAAGAAATGGTTGAGAAGGCAAAAAATTTTTCGCACTTCTGCTGCTCCAAACGCTTAACCAGAGTGGCCTAGGGAAAAAATACACATACCGTTGTAATCGGGCGAGCTTCTACTTTCAGTCGCAACAGGAATTTTTGGGTTATGTCAATCCGTTCGCGAATTATGGGAGTTTGAAGCCAAGAAGTGGTTGAGAAGACCAAAAATTTTTCGCACTTCTGCTGCTCCAAACGTTTAACCAGAATGGCCTAGGGAAAAAATACACATACCGTTGTAATCGGGCGAGATTCTACTTTCAGATGCAATAGGAATTTTTGGGTTAGGTCAATCCGTTCGCGAGATATGGGAGTTTGAAGCTAAGAAATGGTTGAGAAGACAACAAATTTTTCGCAAATCTGCTGCTCCAAACGCTTAACCAGAATGGCATAGGGAAAAAATACACATACCGTTGTAATCGGGCGAGTTTCTACATTCTGTCGCCACAGGAATTTTTGGGTTATGTCGATCCGTTCGCGAGATATGGGAGTTTGAAGCCAAGAAATGGTTGAGAAGGCAAAAAATTCTTCGCAATTCTGCTGCTCCAAACGCTTAACCAGACTGGCCTAGGGAAAAAATACACATACCGTTGTAATCGGGCGAGCTTCTACTTTCAGTCGCTACAGGAATTTTTGGGTTATGTCAATCCGTTCGCGAATTATGGGAGTTTGAAGCCAAGAAATGGTTGAGAAGGCAAAAAATTTTTCGCAATTCTGCTGCTCCAAACGCTTAACCAGAATGGCCTAGGGAAAAAATACACATACGGTTGTAATCGGGCGAGCTTCTACTTTCAGATGCAATAGGAATTTTTGGGTAAGGTCAATCCGTTCGCGAGATATGGGAGTTTGAAGCCAAGAAATGGTTGAGAAGGCAAAATATTTTTCGCACTTCTGCTGCTCCAAACGTTTAACCAGAATGGCCTAGGGAAAAAATACACATACCGTTGTAATCGGGCGAGATTCTACTTTCAGATGCAATAGGAATTTTTGGGTTAGGTCAATCCGTTCGCGAATTATGGGAGTTTGAAGCCAAGAAATGGTTGAGAAGGCAAAAAATTCTTCGCAATTCTGCTGCTCCAAACGCTTAACCAGACTGGCCTAGGGAAAAAATACACATACCGTTGTAATCGGGCGAGTTTCTACATTCAGTCGCTACAGGAATTTTTGGGTTATATCAATCCGTTCGCGAGATATGGGAGTTTGAAGCCAAGAAATGGTTGAGAAGGGAAAAAATTTTTCGCAATTCTGCTGCTCCAAACGCTTAACCAGAATGGCCTAGGGAAAAAATACACATACGGTTGTCATCGGGTGAGCTTCTACTTTCAGATGCCATACGAATTTTTGGGTTAGGTCAATCCGTTCGCGAATTATGGGAGTTTGAATCCAAGAAATGGTTGAGAAGGCAAAAAATTCTTCGCAATTCTGCTGCTCCAAACGCTTAACCAGACTGGCCTAGGGAAAAAATACACATACCGTTGTCATCGGGTGAGCTTCTACTTTCAGATGCCATAAGAATTTTTGGGTTAGGTCAATCCGTTCGCGAGATGCGGGAGTTTGAAGCCAAGAAATGGTTGAGAAGGCAAAAAATTTTTCGCACTTCTGCTGTTCCAAACGCTTAACCAGAGTGGCCTAGGGAAAAAATACACATACCGTTGTAATCGGGCGAGCTTCTACTTTCAGTCGCAACAGGAATTTTTGGGTTATGTCAATCCGTTCGCGAATTATGGGAGTTTGAAGCCAAGAAGTGGTTGAGAAGACCAAAAATTTTTCGCACTTCTGCTGCTCCAAACGTTTAACCAGAATGGCCTAGGGAAAAAATACACATACCGTTGTAATCGGGCGAGATTCTACTTTCAGATGCAATAGGAATTTTTGGGTTAGGTCAATCCGTTCGCGAGATATGGGAGTTTGAAGCTAAGAAATGGTTGAGAAGACAACAAATTTTTCGCAAATCTGCTGCTCCAAACGCTTAACCAGAATGGCATAGGGAAAAAATACACATACCGTTGTAATCGGGCGAGTTTCTACATTCTGTCGCCACAGGAATTTTTGGGTTATGTCGATCCGTTCGCGAGATATGGGAGTTTGAAGCCAAGAAATGGTTGAGAAGGCAAAAAATTCTTCGCAATTCTGCTGCTCCAAACGCTTAACCAGACTGGCCTAGGGAAAAAATACACATACCGTTGTAATCGGGCGAGCTTCTACTTTCAGTCGCTACAGGAATTTTTGGGTTATGTCAATCCGTTCGCGAATTATGGGAGTTTGAAGCCAAGAAATGGTTGAGAAGGCAAAAAATTTTTCGCAATTCTGCTGCTCCAAACGCTTAACCAGAATGACCTAGGGAAAAAATGCACATACCGTTGTAATCGGGCGAGTTTCTACTTTCAGACGCAATAGGAATTTTTGGGTTAGGTCAATCCGTTCGCGAGATATGGGAGTTTGAAGCCAAGAAATGGTTGAGAAGGGAAAAAATTTTTCGCAATTCTGCTGCTCCAAACGCTTAACCAGAATGGCCTAGGGAAAAAATACACATACGGTTGTAATCGGGCGAGCTTCTACTTTCAGATGCAATAGGAATTTTTGGGTAAGGTCAATCCGTTCGCGAGATATGGGAGTTTGAAGCCAAGAAATGGTTGAGAAGGCAAAATATTTTTCGCACTTCTGCTGCTCCAAACGTTTAACCAGAATGGCCTAGGGAAAAAATACACATACCGTTGTAATCGGGCGAGATTCTACTTTCAGATGCAATAGGAATTTTTGGGTTAGGTCAATCCGTTCGCGAATTATGGGAGTTTGAAGCCAAGAAATGGTTGAGAAGGCAAAAAATTCTTCGCAATTCTGCTGCTCCAAACGCTTAACCAGACTGGCGTAGGGAAAAAATACACATACCGTTGTCATCGGGTGAGCTTCTACTTTCAGATGCCATAAGAATTTTTGGGTTAGGTCAATCCGTTCGCGAGATGTGGGAGTTTGAAGCCAAGAAATGGTTGAGAAGGCAAAAAATTTTTCGCACTTCTGCTGCTCCAAACGCTTAACCAGAGTGGCCTAGGGAAAAAATACACATACCGTTGTAATCGGGCGAGCTTCTACTTTCAGTCGCAACAGGAATTTTTGGGTTATGTCAATCCGTTCGCGAATTATGGGAGTTTGAAGCCAAGAAATGGTTGAGAAGGCAAAAAATTTTTCGCAATTCTGCTGCTCCAAACGCTTAACCAGAATGACCTAGGGAAAAAATGCACATACCGTTGTAATCGGGCGAGTTTCTACTTTCAGACGCAATAGGAATTTTTGAGTTAGGTCAATCCGTTCGCGAGATATGGGAGTTTGAAGCCAAGAAATGGTTGAGAAGGGAAAAAATTTTTCGCAATTCTGCTGCTCCAAACGCTTAACCAGAATGGCCTAGGGAAAAAATACACATACGGTTGTAATCGGGCGAGCTTCTACTTTCAGATGCAATAGGAATTTTTGGGTAAGGTCAATCCGTTCGCGAGATATGGGAGTTTGAAGCCAAGAAATGGTTGAGAAGGCAAAATATTTTTCGCACTTCTGCTGCTCCAAACGTTTAACCAGAATGGCCTAGGGAAAAAATACACATACCGTTGTAATCGGGCGAGATTCTACTTTCAGATGCAATAGGAATTTTTGGGTTAGGTCAATCCGTTCGCGAATTATGGGAGTTTGAAGCCAAGAAATGGTTGAGAAGGCAAAAAATTCTTCGCAATTCTGCTGCTCCAAACGCTTAACCAGACTGGCGTAGGGAAAAAATACACATACCGTTGTCATCGGGTGAGCTTCTACTTTCAGATGCCATAAGAATTTTTGGGTTAGGTCAATCCGTTCGCGAGATGTGGGAGTTTGAAGCCAAGAAATGGTTGAGAAGGCAAAAAATTTTTCGCACTTCTGCTGCTCCAAACGCTTAACCAGAGTGGCCTAGGGAAAAAATACACATACCGTTGTAATCGGGCGAGCTTCTACTTTCAGTCGCAACAGGAATTTTTGGGTTATGTCAATCCGTTCGCGAATTATGGGAGTTTGAAGCCAAGAAGTGGTTGAGAAGACCAAAAATTTTTCGCACTTCTGCTGCTCCAAACGTTTAACCAGAATGGCCTAGGGAAAAAATACACATACCGTTGTAATCGGGCGAGATTCTACTTTCAGATGCAATAGGAATTTTTGGGTTAGGTCAATCCGTTCGCGAGATATGGGAGTTTGAAGCCAAGAAATAGTTGAGAAGGCAAAAAATTCTTCGCAATTCTGCTGCTCCAAACGCTTAACCAGAATGGCCTAGGGAAAAAATACACATACGGTTGTAATCGGGCGAGCTTCTACTTTCAGATGCAATAGTAATTTTTGGGTAAGGTCAATCCGTTCGCGAGATATGGGAGTTTGAAGCCAAAAAATGGTTGAGAAGGTAAAAAATTTTTCGCACTTCTGCTGCTCCAAACGCTTAACCAGAATGGCCTAGGGAAAAAATGCACGTACCGTTGTAATCGGGCGAGTTTCTACTTTCAGACGCAATAGGAATTTTTGGGTTAGGTCAATCCGTTCGCGAGATATGGGAGTTTGAAGCCAAGAAATGGTTGAGAAGGCAAAAAATTCTTCGCAATTCTGCGGCTCCAAACGCTTAACCAGAATGGCCTAGGGAAAAAATACACATACCGTTGTAATCGGGCGAGATTCTACTTTCAGATGCAATAGGAATTTTTGGGTTAGGTCAATCCGTTCGCGAGATATGGGAGTTTGAAGCTAAGAAATGGTTGAGAAGGCAAAAAATTTTTGGTAATTCGGCTGCTCGAAACGCTTAACCAGAATGGCCTAGGGAAAAATACACATACCGTTGTAATCGGGCGAGCTTCTACTTTCAGGTGCAATAGGAATTTTTGGGTTATGTCAATCCGTTCGCGAGATATGGGAGTTTGGAGCTAAGAAATGGTTGAGAAGACAACAAATTTTTCGCAAATCTGCTGCTCCAAACGCTTAACCAGAATGGCCTAGGGAAAAAATACACATACCGTTGTAATCGGGCGAGTTTCTACTTTCAGTCGCAACAGGAATTTTTGGGTTATGTCAATCCGTTCGCGAATTATGGGAGTTTGAAGCCAAGAAGTGGTTGAGAAGGCCAAAAATTTTTCGCAATTCTGCTGCTCCAAACGCTTAACCAGAATGGCCTAGGGAAAAAATACACATACCGTTGTAATCGGGCGAGTTTCTACATTCAGTCGCAACCGGAATTTTTGGGTTATGTCAATCCGTTCGCGAATTATGGGAGTTTGAAGCCAAGAAATGGTTGAGAAGGCAAAAAATTCTTCGCAATTCTGCTGCTCCAAACGCTTAACCAGACTGGCCTAGGGAAAAAATACACATACCGTTGTCATCGGGTGAGCTTCTACTTTCAGATGCCATACGAATTTTTGGGTTAGGTCAATCCGTTCGCGAGATGTGGGAGTTTGAAGCCAAGAAATGGTTGAGAAGGCAAAAAATTTTTCGCACTTCTGCTGCTCCAAACGCTTAACCAGAGTGGCCTAGGGAAAAAATACACATACCGTTGTAATCGGGCGAGCTTCTACTTTCAGTCGCAACAGGAATTTTTGGGTTATGTCAATCCGTTCGCGAATTATGGGAGTTTGAAGCCAAGAAGTGGTTGAGAAGACCAAAAATTTTTTGCAATTCTGCTGCTCCAAACGCTTAACCAGAATGGCCTAGGCAAAAAATACACATACCGTTGTAATCGGGCGAGTTTCTACATTCAGTCGCAACAGGAATTTTTGGGTTATGTCAATCCGTTCGCGAGATATGGGAGTTTGAAGCCAAGAAATGGTTGAGAAGGCAAAAAATTCTTCGCAATTCTGCTGCTCCAAACGCTTAACCAGAATGGCCTAGGGAAAAAATGCACGTACCGTTGTAATCGGGCGAGTTTCTACTTTCAGACGCAATAGGAATTTTTGGGTTAGGTCAATCCGTTCGCGAGATATGGGAGTTTGAAGCCAAGAAATGGTTGAGAAGGGAAAAAATTTTTCGCACTTCTGCTGCTCCAAACGCTTAACCAGAATGGCCTAGGGAAAAAATACACATAGGGTTGTAATCGGGCGAGCTTCTACTTTCAGATGCAATAGGAATTTTTGGGTTAGGTCAATCCGTTCGCGAGATATGGGAGTTTGAAGCCAAGAAATGGTTGAGAAGGCAAAAAATTTTTCGCACTTCGGCTGCTCCAAAGGTTTAACCAGAATGGCCTAGGGAAAAAATACACATACCGTTGTAATCGGGCGAGGTTCTACTTTCAGATGCAATAGGAATTTTTGGCTTAGGTCAATCCGTTCGCAAGATATGGGAGTTTGAAGCTAAGAACTGGTTGAGAAGACAACAAATTTTTCGCACATCTGCTGCTCCAAACGCTTAACCAGAATGGCCTAGGGAAAAAATACACATACCGTTGTAATCGGGCGAGTTTCTACTTCCAGTCGCAACAGGAATTTTTGGGTTATGTCAATCCGTTCGCGAATTATGGGAGTTTGAAGCCAAGAAGTGGTTGAGAAGACCAAAAATTTTTTGCAATTCTGCTGCTCCAAACGCTTAACCAGAATGGCCTAGGCAAAAAATACACATACCGTTGAAATCGGGCGAGTTTCTACTTCCAGTCGCAACAGGAATTTTTGGGTTATGTCAATCCGTTCGCGAATTATGGGAGTTTGAAGCCAAGAAGTGGTTGAGAAGACCAAAAATTTTTTGCAATTCTGCTGCTCCAAACGCTTAACCAGAATGGCCTAGGCAAAAAATACACATACCGTTGTAATCGGGCGAGTTTCTACATTCAGTCGCAACAGGAATTTTTGGGTTATGTCAATCCGTTCGCGAGATATGGGAGTTTGAAGCCAAGAAATAGTTGAGAAGGCAAAAAATTCTTCGCAATTCTGCTGCTCCAAACGCTTAACCAGAATGGCCTAGGGAAAAAATACACATACGGTTGTAATCGGGCGAGCTTCTACTTTCAGATGCAATAGTAATTTTTGGGTAAGGTCAATCCGTTCGCGAGATATGGGAGTTTGAAGCCAAAAAATGGTTGAGAAGGTAAAAAATTTTTCGCACTTCTGCTGCTCCAAACGCTTAACCAGAATGGCCTAGGGAAAAAATGCACGTACCGTTGTAATCGGGCGAGTTTCTACTTTCAGACGCAATAGGAATTTTTGGGTTAGGTCAATCCGTTCGCGAGATATGGGAGTTTGAAGCCAAGAAATGGTTGAGAAGGCAAAAAATTCTTCGCAATTCTGCGGCTCCAAACGCTTAACCAGAATGGCCTAGGGAAAAAATACACATACCGTTGTAATCGGGCGAGATTCTACTTTCAGATGCAATAGGAATTTTTGGGTTAGGTCAATCCGTTCGCGAGATATGGGAGTTTGAAGCTAAGAAATGGTTGAGAAGGCAAAAAATTTTTGGTAATTCGGCTGCTCGAAACGCTTAACCAGAATGGCCTAGGGAAAAATACACATACCGTTGTAATCGGGCGAGCTTCTACTTTCAGGTGCAATAGGAATTTTTGGGTTAGGTCAATCCTTTCGCGAGATATGGGACTTTGAAGCTAAGAAATAGTTGAGAAGACAACAAATTTTTCGCACTTCTGCTGCTCCAAACGCTTAACCAGAATGGCCTAGGGAAAAAATACACATACCGTTGAAATCGGGCGAGTTTCTACTTTCAGTCGCAACAGGAATTTTTGGGTTATGTCAATCCGTTCGCGAATTATGGGAGTTTGAAGCCAAGAAGTGGTTGAGAAGGCCAAAAATTTTTCGCAATTCTGCTGCTCCAAACGCTTAACCAGAATGGCCTAGGGAAAAAATACACCAACCGTTGTAATCGGGCGAGTTTCTACTTTCAGTCGCAACAGGAATTTTTGGGTTAGGTCAATCCGTTCGCAGATATGGGAGTTTGAAACCAAGAAATGGTTGAGAAGACAACAAATTTTTCGCACATCTGCTGCTCCAAACGCTTAACCAGAATGGCCTAGGGAAAAAAAAACACATACCGTTGTAATCGGACGAGTTTCTACTTCCAGTCGCAACAGGAATTTTTGGATTATGTCAATCCGTTCGCGAATTATGGGAGTTTGAAGCCAAGAAGTGGTTGAGAAGGCCAAAAATTTTTCGCAATTCTGCTGCCCCAAACGCTTAACCAGAATGGCCTAGGGAAAAAATACACCAACCGTTGTAATCGGGCGAGTTTCTACTTTCAGTCGCAACAGGAATTTTTGGGTTATGTCAATCCGTTCGCGAATTATGGGAGTTTGAAGCCAAGAAGTGGTTGAGAAGACCAAAAATTTTTTGCAATTCTGCTGCTCCAAACGCTTAACCAGAATGGCCTAGGCAAAAAATACACATACCGTTGTAATCGGGCGAGTTTCTACATTCAGTCGCAACAGGAATTTTTGGGTTATGTCAATCCGTTCGCGAGATATGGGAGTTTGAAGCCAGGAAATGGTTGAGAAGGCAAAAAATTCTTCGCAATTCTGCTGCTACAAACGCTTAACCAGAATGGCCTAGGGAAAAAATGCACATACCGTTGTAATCGGGCGAGTTTCTACTTTCAGACGCAATAGGAATTTTTGGGTTAGGTCAATCCGTTCGCGAGATATGGGAGTTTGAAGCCAAGAAATGGTTGAGAAGGGAAAAAATTTTTCGCACTTCTGCTGCTCCAAACGCTTAACCAGAATGGCCTAGGGAAAAAATGCACGTACCGTTGTAATCGGGCGAGTTTCTACTTTCAGACGCAATAGGAATTTTTGGGTTAGGTCAATCCGTTCGCGAGATATGGGAGTTTGAAGCCAAGAAATGGTTGAGTAGGGAAAAAATTTTTCGCAATTCTGCTGCTCCAAACGCTTAACCAGAATGGCCTAGGGAAAAAATACACATACCGCTGTAATCGGGCGAGATTCTACTTTCAGATGCAATAGGAATTTTTGGGTTAGGTCAATCCGTTCGCGAGATATGGGAGTTTGAAGCTAAGAAATGGTTGAGAAGGCAAAAAATTTTTGGTAATTCGGCTGCTCGAAACGCTTAACCAGAATGGCCTAGGGAAAAATACACATACCGTTGTAATCGGGCGAGCTTCTACTTTCAGATGCAATAGGAATTTTTGGGTTAGGTCAATCCGTTCGCGAGATATGGGACTTTGAAGCTAAGAAATAGTTGAGAAGACAACAAATTTTTCGCACTTCTGCTGCTCCAAACGCTTAACCAGAATGGCCTAGGGAAAAAATACACATACCGTTGTAATCGGGCGAGTTTCTACTTCCAGTCGCAACAGGAATTTTTGGGTTATGTCAATCCGTTCGCGAATTATGGGAGTTTGAAGCCAAGAAGTGGTTGAGAAGACCAAAAATTTTTTGCAATTCTGCTGCTCCAAACGCTTAACCAGAATGGCCTAGGCAAAAAATACACATACCGTTGAAATCGGGCGAGTTTCTACTTTCAGTCGCAACAGGAATTTTTGGGTTATGTCAATCCGTTCGCGAATTATGGGAGTTTGAAGCCAAGAAGTGGTTGAGAAGGCCAAAAATTTTTCGCAATTCTGCTGCTCCAAACGCTTAACCAGAATGGCCTAGGGAAAAAATACACCTACCGTTGTAATCGGGCGAGTTTCTACTTTCAGTCGCAACAGGAATTTTTGGGTTATGTCAATCCGTTCGCGAATTATGGGAGTTTGAAGCCAAGAAATGGTTGAGAAGGCAAAAAATTTTTCGCAATTCTGCTGCTCCAAACGCTTAACCAGAATGGCCTAGGGAAAAAATACACATACAGTTGTAATCGGGCGAGCTTCTACTTTCAGATGCAATAGGAATTTTTGGGTAAGGTCAATCCGTTCGCGAGATATGGGAGTTTGAAGCCAAGAAATGGTTGAGAAGGCAGAAAATTTGTCGCACTTCGGCTGCTCCAAACGTTTAACCAGAATGGCCTAGGGAAAAAATACACATACCGTTGTAATCGGGCGAGATTCTACTTTCAGATGCAATAGGAATTTTTGGCTTAGGTCAATCCGTTCGCGAGATATGGGAGTTTGAAGCTAAGAAATGGTTGAGAAGACAACAAATTTTTCGCACATCTGCTGCTCCAAACGCTTAACCAGAATGGCCTAGGGAAAAAACACACATACCGTTGTAATCGGGCGAGTTTCTACTTTCAGTCGCAACAGGAATTTTTGGGTTATGTCAATCCGTTCGCGAATTATGGGAGTTTGAAGCCAAGAAGTGGTTGAGAAGACCAAAAATTTTTTGCAATTCTGCTGCTCCAAACGCTTAACCAGAATGGCCTAGGCAAAAAATACACATACCGTTGAAATCGGGCGAGTTTCTACTTTCAGTCGCAACAGGAATTTTTGGGTTATGTCAATCCGTTCGCGAATTATGGGAGTTTGAAGCCAAGAAGTGGTTGAGAAGGCCAAAAATTTTTCGCAATTCTGCTGCTCCAAACGCTTAACCAGAATGGCCTAGGGAAAAAATACACCTACCGTTGTAATCGGGCGAGTTTCTACTTTCAGTCGCAACAGGAATTTTTGGGTTATGTCAATCCGTTCGCGAATAATGGGAGTTTGAAGCCAAGAAGTGGTTGAGAAGGCCAAAAATTTTTCGCAATTCTGCTGCTCCAAACGCTTAACCAGAATGGCCTAGGGAAAAAATACACCTACCGTTGTAATCGGGCGAGTTTCTACTTTCAGTCGCAACAGGAATTTTTGGGTTATGTCAATCCGTTCGCGAGATATGGGAGTTTGAAGCTAAGAAATGGTTGAGAAGACAACAAATTTTTCGCACATCTGCTGCTCCAAACGCTTAACCAGCATGGCCTAGGGAAAAAACACACATACCGTTGTAATCGGGCGAGTTTCTACTTTCAGTCGCAACAGGAATTTTTGGGTTATGTCAATCCGTTCGCGAATTATGGGAGTTTGAAGCCAAGAAGTGGTTGAGAAGACCAAAAATTTTTCGCAATTCTGCTGCTCCAAACGCTTAACCAGAATGGCCTAGGGAAAAAATACACCTACCGTTGTAATCGGGCGAGTTTCTACTTTCAGTCGCAACAGGAATTTTTGGGTTATGTCAATCCGTTCGCGAATTATGGGAGTTTGAAGCCAAGAAGTGGTTGAGAAGGCCAAAAATTTTTCGCAATTCTGCTGCTCCAAACGCTTAACCAGAATGGCCTAGGGAAAAAATACACCAACCGTTGTAATCGGGCGAGTTTCTACTTTCAGTCAGAACAGGAATTTTTGGGTTAGGTCAATCCGTTCGCAGATATGGGAGTTTGAAACCAAGAAATGGTTGAGAAGACAACAAATTTTTCGCACATCTGCTGCTCCAAACGCTTAACCAGAATGGCCTAGGGAAAAAAAAAACATACCGTTGTAATCGGGCGAGTTTCTACTTCCAGTCGCAACAGGAATTTTTGGGTTATGTCAATCCGTTCGCGAATTATGGGAGTTTGAAGCCAAGAAGTGGTTGAGAAGACCAAAAATTTTTTGCAATTCTGCTGCTCCAAACGCTTAACCAGAATGGCCTAGGCAAAAAATACACATACCGTTGTAATCGGGCGAGTTTCTACATTCAGTCGCAACAGGAATTTTTGGGTTATGTCAATCCGTTCGCGAGATATGGGAGTTTGAAGCCAAGAAATGGTTGAGAAGGCAAAAAATTCTTCGCAATTCTGCTGCTCCAAACGCTTAACCAGAATGGCCTAGGGAAAAAATGCACGTACCGTTGTAATCGGGCGAGTTTCTACTTTCAGACGCAATAGGAATTTTTGGGTTAGGTCATTCCGTTCGCGAGATATGGGAGTTTGAAGCCAAGAAATGGTTGAGTAGGGAAACAATTTTTCGCAATTCTGCTGCTCCAAACGCTTAACCAGAATGGCCTAGGGAAAAAATACACATACGGTTGTAATCGGGCGAGCTTCTACTTTCAGATGCCATAGGAATTTTTCGGTTAGGTCAATCCGTTCGCGAGATATGGGAGTTTGAAGCCAAGAAATGGTTGAGAAGGCAAAAAATTTTTCGCACTTCTGCTGCTCCAAACGCTTAACCAGAATGGCCTAGGGAAAAAATACACATACCGTTGTAATCGGGCGAGATTCTACTTTCAGATGCAATAGGAATTTTTTGGTTAGGTCAATCCGTTCGCGAGATATGGGAGTTTGAAGCTAAGAAATGGTTGAGAAGGCAAAAAATTTTTGGTAATTCGGCTGCTCGAAACGCTTAACCAGAATGGCCTAGGGAGAAATACACATACCGTTGTAATCGGGCGAGCCTCTACTTTCAGATGCAATAGGAATTTTTGGGTTAGGTCAATCCGTTCGCGAGATATGGGACTTTGAAGCTAAGAAATAGTTGAGAAGACAACAAATTTTTCGCACTTCTGCTGCTCCAAACGCTTAACCAGAATGGCCTAGGGAAAAAATACACATACCGTTGTAATCGGGCGAGTTTCTACTTCCAGTCGCAACAGGAATTTTTGGGTTATGTCAATCCGTTCGCGAATTATGGGAGTTTGAAGCCAAGAAATGGTTGAGAAGGCAAAAAATTTTTCGCAATTCTGCTGCTCCAAACGCTTAACCAGAATGGCCTAGGGAAAAAATACACATACAGTTGTAATAGGGCGAGCTTCTACTTTCAGATGCAATAGGAATTTTTGGGTAAGGTCAATCCGTTCGCGAGATATGGGAGTTTGAAGCCAAGAAATGGTTGAGAAGGCAAAAAATTTGTCGCACTTCGGCTGCTCCAAACGTTTAACCAGAATGGCCTAGGGAAAAAATACACATACCGTTGTAATCGGGCGAGATTCTACTTTCAGATGCAATAGGAATTTTTGGCTTAGGTCAATCCGTTCGCGAGATATGGGAGTTTGAAGCTAAGAAATGGTTGAGAAGACAACAAATTTTTCGCACATCTGCTGCTCCAAACGCTTAACCAGAATGGCCTAGGGAAAAAACACACAAACCGTTGTAATCGGGCGAGTTTCTACTTCCAGTCGCAACAGGAATTTTTGGGTTATGTCAATCCGTTCGCGAATTATGGGAGTTTGAAGCCAAGAAGTGGTTGAGAAGACCAAAAATTTTTTGCAATTCTGCTGCTCCAAACGTTTAACCAGAAAGGCCTAGGCAAAAAATACACATACCGTTGTAATCGGGCGAGTTTCTACATTCAGTCGCAACAGGAATTTTTGGGTTATGTCAATCCGTTCGCGAGATATGGGAGTTTGAAGCCAAGAAATGGTTGAGAAGGCAAAAAATTCTTCGCAATTCTGCTGCTCCAAACGCTTAACCAGAATGGCCTAGGGAAAAAATGCACGTACCGTTGTAATCGGGCGAGTTTCTACTTTCAGACGCAATAGGAATTTTTGGGTTAGGTCAATCCGTTCGCGAGATATGGGAGTTTGAAGCCAAGAAATGGTTGAGAAGGGAAAAAATTTTTCGCACTTCTGCTGCTCCAAACGCTTAACCAGAATGGCCTAGAGAAAAAATGCACGTACCGTTGTAATCGGGCGAGTTTCTACTTTCAGACGCAATACGAATTTTTGGGGTAGGTCAATCCGTTCGCGAGATATGGGAGTTTGAAGCCAAGAAATGGTTGAGTAGGGAAAAAATTTTTCGCAATTCTGCTGCTCCAAACGCTTAACCAGAATGGCCTAGGGAAAAAATACACATACGGTTGTAATCGGGCGAGCTTCTACTTTCAGATGCCATAGGAATTTTCGGGTTAGGTCAATCCGTTCGCGAGATATGGGAGTTTGAAGCCAAGAAATGGTTGAGAAGGCAAAAAATTTTTCGCACTTCTGCTGCTCCAAACGCTTAACCAGAATGGCCTAGGGAAAAAATACACATACCGTTGTAATCGGGCGAGATTCTACTTTCAGATGCAATAGGAATTTTTGGGTTAGGTCAATCCGTTCGCGAGATATGGGACTTTGAAGCTAAGAAATTGTTGAGAAGACAACAAATTTTTCGCACTTCTGCTGCTCCAAACGCTTAACCAGAATGGCCTAGGGAAAAAATACACATACGGTTGTAATCGGGCGAGCTTCTACTTTCAGATGCAATAGGAATTTTCGGGTTAGGTCAATCCGTTCGCGAGATATGGGAGTTTGAAGCCAAGAAATGGTTGAGAAGGCAAAAAATTTTTCGCAATTCTGCTGCTCCAAACGCTTCACCAGAATGGCCTAGGGAAAAAATACAAGTACCGTTGTAATCGGGCGAGTTTCTACTTTCAGTCGCAACAGGAATTTTTGGGTTATGTCAATCCGTTCGCGAATTATGGGAGTTTGAAGCCAAGAAATAGTTGAGAAGGCAAAAAATTCTTCGCAATTCCGCTGCTCCAAACGCTTGACCAGAATGGCCTAGGGAAAAAATACACATACCGTTGTAATCGGGCGAGATTCTACTTTCAGATGCAATAGGAATTTTTGGCTTAGGTCAATCCGTTCGCGAGATATGGGAGTTTGAAGCTAAGAAATGGTTGAGAAGACAACAAATTTTTCGCACATCTGCTGCTCCAAACGCTTAACCAGAATGGCCTAGGGAAAAAATACACATACCGTTGTAATCGGGCGAGTTTCTACTTCCAGTCGCAACAGGAATTTTTGGGTTATGTCAATCCGTTCGCGAATTATGGGAGTTTGAAGCCAAGAAGTGGTTGAGAAGACCAAAAATTTTTTGCAATTCTGCTGCTCCAAACGCTTAACCAGAATGGCCTAGGCAAAAAATACACATACCGTTGTAATCGGGCGAGTTTCTACATTCAGTCGCAACAGGAATTTTTGGGTTATGTCAATCCGTTCGCGAGATATGGGAGTTTGAAGCCAAGAAATGGTTGAGAAGGCAAAAAATTCTTCGCAATTCTGCTGCTCCAAACGCTTAACCAGAATGGCCTAGGGAAAAAATGCACGTACCGTTGTAATCGGGCGAGTTTCTACTTTCAGACGCAATAGGAATTTTTGGGTTAGGTCAATCCGTTCGCGAGATATGGGAGTTTGAAGCCAAGAAATGGTTGAGAAGGGAAAAAATTTTTCGCACTTCTGCTGCTCCAAACGCTTAACCAGAATGGCCTAGGGAAAAAATGCACGTACCGTTGTAATCGGGCGAGTTTCTACTTTCAGAAGCAATACGAATTTTTGGGGTAGGTCAATCCGTTCGCGAGATATGGGAGTTTGAAGCAAAGAAATGGTTGAGTAGGGAAAAAATTTTTCGCAATTCTGCTGCTCCAAACGCTTAACCAGAATGGCCTAGGGAAAAAATACACATACGGTTGTAATCGGGCGAGCTTCTACTTTCAGATGCCATAGGAATTTTTGGGTTAGGTTCAATCCGTTCGCGAGATATGGGAGTTTGAAGCCAAGAAATGGTTGAGAAGGCAAAAAATTTTTCGCACTTCTGCTGCTCCAAACGCTTAACCAGAATGGCCTAGGGAAAAAATACACATACCGTTGTAATCGGGCGAGATTCTACTTTCAGATGCAATAGGAATTTTTGGGTTAGGTCAATCCGTTCGCGAGATATGGGAGTTTGAAGCTAAGAAATGGTTGAGAAGGCAAAAAATTTTTGGTAATTCGGCTGCTCGAAACGCTTAACCAGAATGGCCTAGGGAAAAATACACATACCGTTGTAATCGGGCGAGCTTCTACTTTCAGATGCAATAGGAATTTTTGGGTTAGGTCAATCCGTTCGCGAGATATGGGAGTTTGAAGCTAAGAAATGGTTGAGAAGGCAAAAAATTTTTGGTAATTCGGCTGCTCGAAACGCTTAACCAGAATGGCCTAGGGAAAAATACACATACCGTTGTAATCGGGCGAGCTTCTACTTTCAGATGCAATAGGAATTTTTGGGTTAGGTCAATCCGTTCGCGAGATATGGGACTTTGAAGCTAAGAAATAGTTGAGAAGACAACAAATTTTTCGCACTTCTGCTGCTCCAAACGCTTAACCAGAATGGCCTAGGGAGAAAATACACATACCGTTGAAATCGGGCGAGTTTCTACTTTCAGTCGCAACAGGAATTTTTGGGTTATGTCAATCCGTTCGCGAATTATGGGAGTTTGAAGCCAAGAAGTGGTTGAGAAGGCCAAAAATTTTTCGCAATTCTGCTGCTCCAAACGCTTAACCAGAATGGCCTAGGGAAAAAGTACACCTACCGTTGTTATCGGGCGAGTTTCTACTTTCAGTCGCAACAGGAATTTTTGGGTTAGGTCAATCCGTTCGCAGATATGGGAGTTTGAAACCAAGAAATGGTTGAGAAGACAACAAATTTTTCGCACATCTGCTGCTCCAAACGCTTAACCAGAATGGCCTAGGGAAAAAAAACACATACCGTTGTAATCGGGCGAGTTTCTACTTCCAGTCGCAACAGGAATTTTTGGATTATGTCAATCCGTTCGCGAATAATGGGAGTTTGAATCCAAGAAGTGGTTGAGAAGGCCAAAAATTTTTCGCAATTCAGATGCTCCAAACGCTTAACCAGAATGGCCTAGGGAAAAAATACACCAACCGTTGTAATCGGGCGAGTTTCTACTTTCAGTCGCAACAGGAATTTTTGGGTTATGTCAATCCGTTCGCGAATTATGGGAGTTTGAAGCCAAGAAATGGTTCAGAAGGCAAAAAATTTTTCGCAATTCTGCTGCTCCATACGCTTAACCAGAATGGCCTAGGGAAAAAATACACATACCGTTGTAATCGGGCGAGTTTCTACTTTCAGACGCAATAGGAATTTTTGGGTTAGGTCAATCCGTTCGGGAGATATGGGAGTTTGAAGCCAAGAAATGGTTGAGAAGGAAAAAAATTTTTCGCAATTCTGCTGCTCCAAACGCTTAACCAGAATGGCCCAGGGAAAAAATACACATACCGTTGTAATCGGGCGAGATTCTACTTTCAGATGCAATAGGAATTTTTGGCTTAGGTCAATCCGTTCGCGAGATATGGGAGTTTGAAGCTAAGAAATGGTTGAGAAGACAACAAATTTTTCGCACATCTGCTGCTCCAAACGCTTAACCAGAATGGCCTAGGGAAAAAATACACATACCGTTGTAATCGGGCGAGTTTCTACTTCCAGTCGCAACAGGAATTTTTGGGTTATGTCAATCCGTTCGCGAATTATGGGAGTTTGAAGCCAAGAAGTGGTTGAGAAGACCAAAAATTTTTTGCAATTCTGCTGCTCCAAACGCTTAACCAGAATGGCCTAGGCAAAAAATACACATACCGTTGTAATCGGGCGAGTTTCTACATTCAGTCGCAACAGGAATTTTTGGGTTATGTCAATCCGTTCGCGAGATATGGGAGTTTGAAGCCAAGAAATGGTTGAGAAGGCAAAAAATTCTTCGCAATTCTGCTGCTCCAAACGCTTAACCAGAATGGCCTAGGGAAAAAATGCACGTACCGTTGTAATCGGGCGAGTTTCTACTTTCAGACGCAATAGGAATTTTTGGGTTAGGTCAATCCGTTCGCGAGATATGGGAGTTTGAAGCCAAGAAATGGTTGAGAAGGGAAAAAATTTTTCGCACTTCTGCTGCTCCAAACGCTTAACCAGAATAGCCTAGGGAAAAAATGCACGTACCGTTGTAATCGGGCGAGTTTCTACTTTCAGAAGCAATACGAATTTTTGGGGTAGGTCAATCCGTTCGCGAGATATGGGAGTTTGAAGCCAAGAAATGGTTGAGTAGGGAAAAAATTTTTCGCAATTCTGCTGCTCCAAACGCTTAACCAGAATGGCCTAGGGAAAAAATACACATACGGTTGTAATCGGGCGAGCTTCTACTTTCAGATGCCATAGGAATTTTTGGGTTAGGTCAATCCGTTCGCGAGATATGGGAGTTTGAAGCCAAGAAATGGTTGAGAAGGCAAAAAATTTTTCGCACTTCTGCTGCTCCAAACGCTTAACCAGAATGGCCTAGGGAAAAAATACACATACCGTTGTAATCGGGCGAGATTCTACTTTCAGATGCAATAGGAATTTTTGGGTTAGGTCAATCCGTTCGCGAGATATGGGAGTTTGAAGCTAAGAAATGGTTGAGAAGGCAAAAAATTTTTGGTAATTCGGCTGCTCGAAACGCTTAACCAGAATGGCCTAGGGAAAAATACACATACCGTTGTAATCGGGCGAGCTTCTACTTTCAGATGCAATAGGAATTTTTGGGTTAGGTCAATCCGTTCGCGAGATATGGGAGTTTGAAGCTAAGAAATGGTTGAGAAAGCAAAAAATTTTTGGTAATTCGGCTGCTCGAAACGCTTAACCAGAATGGCCTAGGGAAAAATACACATACCGTTGTAATCGGGCGAGCTTCTACTTTCAGATGCAATAGGAATTTTTGGGTTAGGTCAATCCGTTCGCGAGATATGGGACTTTGAAGCTAAGAAATAGTTGAGAAGACAACAAATTTTTCGCACTTCTGCTGCTCCAAACGCTTAACCAGAATGGCCTAGGGAAAAAATACACATACCGTTGAAATCGGGCGAGTTTCTACTTTCAGTCGCAACAGGAATTTTTGGGTTATGTCAATCCGTTCGCGAATTATGGGAGTTTGAAGCCAAGAAGTGGTTGAGAAGGCCAAAAATTTTTCGCAATTCTGCTGCTCCAAACGCTTAACCAGAATGGCCTAGGGAAAAAGTACACCTACCGTTGTTATCGGGCGAGTTTCTACTTTCAGTCGCAACAGGAATTTTTGGGTTAGGTCAATCCGTTCGCAGATATGGGAGTTTGAAACCAAGAAATGGTTGAGAAGACAACAAATTTTTCGCACATCTGCTGCTCCAAACGCTTAACCAGAATGGCCTAGGGAAAAAAAACACATACCGTTGTAATCGGGCGAGTTTCTACTTCCAGTCGCAACAGGAATTTTTGGATTATGTCAATCCGTTCGCGAATTATGGGAGTTTGAATCCAAGAAGTGGTTGAGAAGGCCAAAAATTTTTCGCAATTCAGCTGCTCCAAACGCTTAACCAGAATGGCCTAGGGAAAAAATACACCAACCGTTGTAATCGGGCGAGTTTCTACTTTCAGTCGCAACAGGAATTTTTGGGTTATGTCAATCCGTTCGCGAATTATGGGAGTTTGAAGCCAAGAAATGGTTCAGAAGGCAAAAAATTTTTCGCAATTCTGCTGCTCCATACGCTTAACCAGAATGGCCTAGGGAAAAAATACACATACCGTTGTAATCGGGCGAGTTTCTACTTTCAGACGCAATAGGAATTTTTGGGTTAGGTCAATCCGTTCGCGAGATATGGGAGTTTGAAGCCAAGAAATGGTTGAGAAGGAAAAAAATTTTTCGCAATTCTGCTGCTCCAAACGCTTAACCAGAATGGCCTAGGGAAAAAATACACATACGGTTGTAATCGGGCGAGCTTCTACTTTCAGATACCATAGGAATTTTTGGGTTAGGTCAATCCGTTCGCGAGATATGGGAGTTTTAAGCCAAGAAATGGTTGAGAAGGCAAAAAATTTTTCGCACTTCTGCTGCTCCAAACGCTTAACCAGAATGGCCCAGGGAAAAAATACACATACCGTTGAAATCGGGCGAGTTTCTACTTTTAGTCGCAACAGGAATTTTTGGGTTATGTTAATCCGTTCGCGAATTATGGGAGTTTGAAGCCAAGAAGTGGTTGAGAAGGCCAAAAATTTTTCGCAATTCTGCTGCTCCAAACGTTTAACCAGAATGGCCTAGGGAAAAAATACACATACCGTTGTAATCGGGCGAGATTCTACTTTCAGATGCAATAGGAATTTTGGGGTTAGGTCAATCCGTTCGCGAGATATGGGAGTTTGAAGCTAAGAAATGGTTGAGAAGACAACAAATTTTTCGCAAATCTGCTGCTCCAAACGCTTAACCAGAATGGCCTAGGGAAAAAATACACCTACCGTTGTAATCGGGCGAGTTTCTACTTTCAGTCGCAACAGGAATTTTTGGGTTATGTCAATCCGTTCGCGAATTATGGGAGTTTGAAGCCAAGAAATGGTTGAGTAGGCAAAAAAATTTTTCGCAATTCTGCTGCTCCAAACGCTTAACCAGAATGGCCTAGGGAAAAAATGCACGTACCGTTGTAATCGGGCGAGTTTCTACTTTCAGACGCAATAGGAATTTTTGGGTAAGGTCAATCCGTTCGCGAGATATGGGAGTTTGAAGCCAAGAAATGGTTGAGAAGGGAAAAAATTTTTCGCAATTCTGCTGCTCCAAACGCTTAACCAGAATGGCCTAGGGAAAAAATACACATGCGGTTGTAATCGGGCGAGCTTCTACTTTCAGATGCCATAGGAATTTTTGGGTTAGGTCAATCCGTTCGCGAGATATGGGAGTTTGAAGCCAAGAAATGGTTGAGAAGGCAAAAAATTTTTCGCACTTCTGCTGCTCCAAACGCTTAACCAGAATGGCCTAGGGAAAAAATACACATACCGTTGTAATCGGGCGAGTTTCTACTTTCAGCCGCAACAGGAATTTTTGGGTTATGTCAATCCGTTCGCGAATTATGGGAGTTTGAAGCCAAGAAGTGGTTGAGAAGGCCAAAAATTTTTCGCAATTCTGCTGCTCCAAACGCTTAACCAGAATGGCCTAGGGAAAAAGTACACCTACCGTTGTTATCGGGCGAGTTTCTACTTTCAGTCGCAACAGGAATTTTTGGGTTAGGTCAATCCGTTCGCAGATATGGGAGTTTGAAACCAAGAAATGGTTGAGAAGACAACAAATTTTTCGCACATCTGCTGCTCCAAACGCTTAACCAGAATGGCCTAGGGAAAAAAAACACATACCGTTGTAATCGGGCGAGTTTCTACTTCCAGTCGCAACAGGAATTTTTGGATTATGTCAATCCGTTCGCGAATAATGGGAGTTTGAATCCAAGAAGTGGTTGAGAAGGCCAAAAATTTTTCGCAATTCAGATGCTCCAAACGCTTAACCAGAATGGCCTAGGGAAAAAATACACCAACCGTTGTAATCGGGCGAGTTTCTACTTTCAGTCGCAACAGGAATTTTTGGGTTATGTCAATCCGTTCGCGAATTATGGGAGTTTGAAGCCAAGAAATGGTTCAGAAGGCAAAAAATTTTTCGCAATTCTGCTGCTCCATACGCTTAACCAGAATGGCCTAGGGAAAAAATACACATACCGTTGTAATCGGGCGAGTTTCTACTTTCAGACGCAATAGGAATTTTTGGGTTAGGTCAATCCGTTCGGGAGATATGGGAGTTTGAAGCCAAGAAATGGTTGAGAAGGAAAAAAATTTTTCGCAATTCTGCTGCTCCAAACGCTTAACCAGAATGGCCCAGGGAAAAAATACACATACCGTTGTAATCGGGCGAGATTCTACTTTCAGATGCAATAGGAATTTTTGGCTTAGGTCAATCCGTTCGCGAGATATGGGAGTTTGAAGCTAAGAAATGGTTGAGAAGACAACAAATTTTTCGCACATCTGCTGCTCCAAACGCTTAACCAGAATGGCCTAGGGAAAAAATACACATACCGTTGTAATCGGGCGAGTTTCTACTTCCAGTCGCAACAGGAATTTTTGGGTTATGTCAATCCGTTCGCGAATTATGGGAGTTTGAAGCCAAGAAGTGGTTGAGAAGACCAAAAATTTTTTGCAATTCTGCTGCTCCAAACGCTTAACCAGAATGGCCTAGGCAAAAAATACACATACCGTTGTAATCGGGCGAGTTTCTACATTCAGTCGCAACAGGAATTTTTGGGTTATGTCAATCCGTTCGCGAGATATGGGAGTTTGAAGCCAAGAAATGGTTGAGAAGGCAAAAAATTCTTCGCAATTCTGCTGCTCCAAACGCTTAACCAGAATGGCCTTGGGAAAAAATACACATACCGTTGTAATCGGGCGAGTTTCGACTTTCAGAAGCAATAGGAATTTTTGGGTTAGGTCAATCCGTTCGCGAGATATGGGAGTTTGAAGCCAAGAAATGGTTGAGAAGGGAAAAAATTTTTCGCACTTCTGCTGCTCCAAACGCTTAACCAGAATAGCCTAGGGAAAAAATGCACGTACCGTTGTAATCGGGCGAGTTTCTACTTTCAGAAGCAATACGAATTTTTGGGGTAGGTCAATCCGTTCGCGAGATATGGGAGTTTGAAGCCAAGAAATGGTTGAGTAGGGAAAAAATTTTTCGCAATTCTGCTGCTCCAAACGCTTAACCAGAATGGCCTAGGGAAAAAATACACATACGGTTGTAATCGGGCGAGCTTCTACTTTCAGATGCCATAGGAATTTTTGGGTTAGGTCAATCCGTTCGCGAGATATGGGAGTTTGAAGCCAAGAAATGGTTGAGAAGGCAAAAAATTTTTCGCACTTCTGCTGCTCCAAACGCTTAACCAGAATGGCCTAGGGAAAAAATACACATACCGTTGTAATCGGGCGAGATTCTACTTTCAGATGCAATAGGAATTTTTGGGTTAGGTCAATCCGTTCGCGAGATATGGGAGTTTGAAGCTAAGAAATGGTTGAGAAGGCAAAAAATTTTTGGTAATTCGGCTGCTCGAAACGCTTAACCAGAATGGCCTAGGGAAAAATACACATACCGTTGTAATCGGGCGAGCTTCTACTTTCAGATGCAATAGGAATTTTTGGGTTAGGTCAATCCGTTCGCGAGATATGGGAGTTTGAAGCTAAGAAATGGTTGAGAAAGCAAAAAATTTTTGGTAATTCGGCTGCTCGAAACGCTTAACCAGAATGGCCTAGGGAAAAATACACATACCGTTGTAATCGGGCGAGCTTCTACTTTCAGATGCAATAGGAATTTTTGGGTTAGGTCAATCCGTTCGCGAGATATGGGACTTTGAAGCTAAGAAATAGTTGAGAAGACAACAAATTTTTCGCACTTCTGCTGCTCCAAACGCTTAACCAGAATGGCCTAGGGAAAAAATACACATACCGTTGAAATCGGGCGAGTTTCTACTTTCAGTCGCAACAGGAATTTTTGGGTTATGTCAATCCGTTCGCGAATTATGGGAGTTTGAAGCCAAGAAGTGGTTGAGAAGGCCAAAAATTTTTCGCAATTCTGCTGCTCCAAACGCTTAACCAGAATGGCCTAGGGAAAAAGTACACCTACCGTTGTTATCGGGCGAGTTTCTACTTTCAGTCGCAACAGGAATTTTTGGGTTAGGTCAATCCGTTCGCAGATATGGGAGTTTGAAACCAAGAAATGGTTGAGAAGACAACAAATTTTTCGCACATCTGCTGCTCCAAACGCTTAACCAGAATGGCCTAGGGAAAAAAAACACATACCGTTGTAATCGGGCGAGTTTCTACTTCCAGTCGCAACAGGAATTTTTGGATTATGTCAATCCGTTCGCGAATTATGGGAGTTTGAATCCAAGAAGTGGTTGAGAAGGCCAAAAATTTTTCGCAATTCAGCTGCTCCAAACGCTTAACCAGAATGGCCTAGGGAAAAAATACACCAACCGTTGTAATCGGGCGAGTTTCTACTTTCAGTCGCAACAGGAATTTTTGGGTTATGTCAATCCGTTCGCGAATTATGGGAGTTTGAAGCCAAGAAATGGTTCAGAAGGCAAAAAATTTTTCGCAATTCTGCTGCTCCATACGCTTAACCAGAATGGCCTAGGGAAAAAATACACATACCGTTGTAATCGGGCGAGTTTCTACTTTCAGACGCAATAGGAATTTTTGGGTTAGGTCAATCCGTTCGCGAGATATGGGAGTTTGAAGCCAAGAAATGGTTGAGAAGGAAAAAAATTTTTCGCAATTCTGCTGCTCCAAACGCTTAACCAGAATGGCCTAGGGAAAAAATACACATACGGTTGTAATCGGGCGAGCTTCTACTTTCAGATACCATAGGAATTTTTGGGTTAGGTCAATCCGTTCGCGAGATATGGGAGTTTTAAGCCAAGAAATGGTTGAGAAGGCAAAAAATTTTTCGCACTTCTGCTGCTCCAAACGCTTAACCAGAATGGCCCAGGGAAAAAATACACATACCGTTGAAATCGGGCGAGTTTCTACTTTTAGTCGCAACAGGAATTTTTGGGTTATGTTAATCCGTTCGCGAATTATGGGAGTTTGAAGCCAAGAAGTGGTTGAGAAGGCCAAAAATTTTTCGCAATTCTGCTGCTCCAAACGTTTAACCAGAATGGCCTAGGGAAAAAATACACATACCGTTGTAATCGGGCGAGATTCTACTTTCAGATGCAATAGGAATTTTGGGGTTAGGTCAATCCGTTCGCGAGATATGGGAGTTTGAAGCTAAGAAATGGTTGAGAAGACAACAAATTTTTCGCAAATCTGCTGCTCCAAACGCTTAACCAGAATGGCCTAGGGAAAAAATACACCTACCGTTGTAATCGGGCGAGTTTCTACTTTCAGTCGCAACAGGAATTTTTGGGTTATGTCAATCCGTTCGCGAATTATGGGAGTTTGAAGCCAAGAAATGGTTGAGTAGGCAAAAAAATTTTTCGCAATTCTGCTGCTCCAAACGCTTAACCAGAATGGCCTAGGGAAAAAATGCACGTACCGTTGTAATCGGGCGAGTTTCTACTTTCAGACGCAATAGGAATTTTTGGGTAAGGTCAATCCGTTCGCGAGATATGGGAGTTTGAAGCCAAGAAATGGTTGAGAAGGGAAAAAATTTTTCGCAATTCTGCTGCTCCAAACGCTTAACCAGAATGGCCTAGGGAAAAAATACACATGCGGTTGTAATCGGGCGAGCTTCTACTTTCAGATGCCATAGGAATTTTTGGGTTAGGTCAATCCGTTCGCGAGATATGGGAGTTTGAAGCCAAGAAATGGTTGAGAAGGCAAAAAATTTTTCGCACTTCTGCTGCTCCAAACGCTTAACCAGAATGGCCTAGGGAAAAAATACACATACCGTTGTAATCGGGCGAGTTTCTACTTTCAGCCGCAACAGGAATTTTTGGGTTATGTCAATCCGTTCGCGAATTATGGGAGTTTGAAGCCAAGAAGTGGTTGAGAAGGCCAAAAATTTTTCGCAATTCTGCTGCTCCAAACGCTTAACCAGAATGGCCTAGGGAAAAAATACACATACCGTTGTAATCGGGCGAGTTTCTACATTCAGTCGCAACAGGAATTTTTGGGTTAGGTCAATCCGTTCGCGAGATACGGGAGTTTGAAGCCAAGAAATGATTGAGAA
The DNA here is from genome assembly GCF_051014685.1 of Ptiloglossa arizonensis. NCBI lineage: Eukaryota > Metazoa > Arthropoda > Insecta > Hymenoptera > Colletidae > Ptiloglossa > Ptiloglossa arizonensis. The sequence continues at coordinate 1,773,584 of NW_027478387.1, forward strand.
GGCAAAAAATTCTTCGCAATTCTGCTGCTCCAAACGCTTAACCAGAATGGCCTAGGGAAAAGATACACGTACCGTTGTAATCGGGCGAGTTTCTACTTTCACACGCAACAGGAATTTTTGTGTTAGGTCAATCCGTTCGCGAGATATGGGAGTTTAAATCCAAGAAATGCTTGAGAAGGCATACAATTTTTCGCAATGCTGCTGCTCCAAACGCTTAACCAGAATGGCCTAGGGAAAAATACACATACCGTTGTAATCGGGCGAGATTCTACTTTCAGATGCAATAGGAATTTTTGGGTTAGGTCAATCCGTTCGCGAGATATGGGAGTTTGAAGCTAAGAAATGGTTGAGAAGGCAAAAAATTTTTGGCAATTCGGCTGCTCGAAACGCTTAACCAGAATGGCCTAGGGAAAAAAAAACATACCGTTGTAATCGGGCGAGCTTCTACTTTCAGACGCAATAGGAATTTTTGGGTTAGGTCAATCCGTTCGCGAGATATGGGAGTTTGAAGCCAAGAAATGGTTGAGAAGGCAAAAAATTCTTCGCAATTCTGCTGCTCCAAACGCTTAACCAGAATGGCCTAGGGAAAAAATACACGTACCGTTGTAATCGGGCGAGTTTCTACTTTCAGACGCAATAGGAATTTTTGGGTTAGGTCTATCCGTTCGCGAGATATGGGAGTTTGAAGCCAAGAAATGATTGAGAAGGCAAAAAATTCTTCGCAATTCTGCTGCTCCAAACGCTTAACCAGAATGACCTAGGGAAAAAATGCACGTACCGTTGTAATCGGGCGAGTTTCTACTTTCAGACGCAATAGGAATTTTTGGGTTAGGTCAATCCGTTCGCGAGATATGGGAGTTTGAAGCCAAGAAATGGTTGAGAAGGGAAAAAATTTTTCGCACTTCTGCTGCTCCAAACGCTTAACCAGAATGGCCTAGGGAAAAAATGCACGTACCGTTGTAATCGGGCGAGTTTCTACTTTCAGACGCAATACGAATTTTTGGGGTAGGTCAATCCGTTCGCGAGATATGGGAGTTTGAAGCCAAGAAATGTTTGAGTAGGGAAAAAATTTTTCGCAATTCTGCTGCTCCAAACGCTTAACCAGAATGGCCTAGGGAAAAAATACACATACGGTTGTAATCGGGCGAGCTTCTACTTTCAGATGCAATAGGAATTTTTGGGTAAGGTCAATCCGTTCGCGAGATATGGGAGTTTGAAGCCAAGAAATGGTTGAGAAGGCAACAAATTTTTCGCACTTCGGCTGCTCCAAACGTTTAACCAGAATGGCCTAGGGAAAAAATACACATACCGTTGTAATCGGGCGAGATTCTACTTTCAGATGCAATAGGAATTTTTGGCTTAGGTCAATCCGTTCGCGAGATATGGGAGTTTGAAGCTAAGAAATGGTTGAGAAGACAACAAATTTTTCGCACATCTGCTGCTCCAAACGCTTAACCAGAATGGCCTAGGGAAAAAATACACATACCGTTGTAATCGGGCGAGTTTCTACTTCCAGTCGCAACAGGAATTTTTGGGTTATGTCAATCCGTTCGCGAATTATGGGAGTTTGAAGCCAAGAAGTGGTTGAGAAGACCAAAAATTTTTTGCAATTCTGCTGCTCCAAACGCTTAACCAGAATGGCCTAGGCAAAAAATACACATACCGTTGTAATCGGGCGAGTTTCTACATTCAGTCGCAACAGGAATTTTTGGGTTATGTCAATCCGTTCGCGAGATATGCGAGTTTGAAGCCAAGAAATGGTTGAGAAGGCAAAAAATTCTTCGCAATTCTGCTGCTCCAAACGCTTAACCCGAATGGCCTAGGGAAAAAATGCACGTACCGTTGTAATCGGGCGAGTTTCTACTTTCAGACGCAATAGGAATTTTTGGGTTAGGTCAATCCGTTCGCGAGATATGGGAGTTTGAAGCCAAGAAATGGTTGAGAAGGGAAAAAATTTTTCGCACTTCTGCTGCTCCAAACGCTTAACCAGAATGGCCTAGGGAAAAAATGCACGTACCGTTGTAATCGGGCGAGTTTCTACTTTCAGACGCAATACGAATTTTTGGGGTAGGTCAATCCGTTCGCGAGATATGGGAGTTTGAAGCCAAGAAATGGTTGAGTAGGGAAAAAATTTTTCGCAATTCTGCTGCTCCAAACGCTTAACCAGAATGGCCTAGGGAAAAAATACACATACGGTTGTAATCGGGCGAGCTTCTACTTTCAGATGCCATAGGAATTTTTGGGTTAGGTCAATCCGTTCGCGAGATATGGGAGTTTGAAGCCAAGAAATGGTTGAGAAGGCAAAAAATTTTTCGCACTTCTGCTGCTCCAAACGCTTAACCAGAATGGCCTGGGGAAAAAATACACATACCGTTGTAATCGGGCGAGATTCTACTTTCAGATGCAATAGGAATTTTTGGGTTAGATCAATCCGTTCGCGAGATATGGGAGTTTGAAGCTAAGAAATGGTTGAGAAGGCAAAAAATTTTTGGTAATTCGGCTGCTCGAAACGCTTAACCAGAATGGCCTAGGGAAAAATACACATACCGTTGTAATCGGGCGAGCTTCTACTTTCAGATGCAATAGGAATTTTTGGGTTAGGTCAATCCGTTCGCGAGATATGGGAGTTTGAAGCTAAGAAATGGTTGAGAAGGCAAAAAATTTTTGGTAATTCGGCTGCTCGAAACGCTTAACCAGAATGGCCTAGGGAAAAATACACATACCGTTGTAATCGGGCGAGCTTCTACTTTCAGATGCAATAGGAATTTTTGGGTTAGGTCAATCCGTTCGCGAGATATGGGACTTTGAAGCTAAGAAATAGTTGAGAAGACAACAAATTTTTCGCACTTCTGCTGCTCCAAACGCTTAACCAGAATGGCCTAGGGAAAAAATACACATACGGTTGTAATCGGGCGAGCTTCTACTTTCAGATGCAATAGGAATTTTCGGGTTAGGTCAATCCGTTCGCGAGATATGGGAGTTTGAAGCCAAGAAATGGTTGAGAAGGCAAAAAATTCTTCGCAATTCTGCTGCTCCAAACGCTTAACCAGAATGGCCTAGGGAAAAAATGCACGTACCGTTGTAATCGGGCGAGTTTCTACTTTCAGACGCAATAGGAATTTTTGGGTTAGGTCAATCCGTTCGCGAGATATGGGAGTTTGAAGCCAAGAAATGGTTGAGAAGGGAAAAAATTTTTCGCACTTCTGCTGCTCCAAACGCTTAACCAGAATGGCCTAGGGAAAAAATGCACGTACCGTTGTAATCGGGCGAGTTTCTACTTTCAGACGCAATAGGAATTTTTGGGTTAGGTCAATCCGTTCGCGAGATATGGGAGTTTGAAGCCAAGAAATGGTTGAGTAGGGAAAAAATTTTTCGCAATTCTGCTGCTCCAAACGCTTAACCAGAATGCCCTAGGGAAAAAATACACATACGGTTGTAATCGGGCGAGCTTCTACTTTCAGATGCCATAGGAATTTTTCGGTTAGGTCAATCCGTTCGCGAGATATGGGAGTTTGAAGCCAAGAAATGGTTGAGAAGGCAAAAAAATTTTCGCACTTCTGCTGCTCCAAACGCTTAACCAGAATGGCCTAGGGAAAAAATACACATACCGTTGTAATCGGGCGAGATTCTACTTTCAGATGCAATAGGAATTTTTGGGTTAGGTCAATCCGTTCGCGAGATATGGGAGTTTGAAGCTAAGAAATGGTTGAGAAGGCAAAAAATTTTTGGTAATTCGGCTGCTCGAAACGCTTAACCAGAATGGCCTAGGGAAAAATACACATACCGTTGTAATCGGGCGAGCTTCTACTTTCAGATGCAATAGGAATTTTTGGGTTAGGTCAATCCGTTCGCGAGATATGGGACTTTGAAGCTAAGAAATAGTTGAGAAGACAACAAATTTTTCGCACTTCTGCTGCTCCAAACGCTTAACCAGAATGGCCTAGGGAAAAAATACACATACCGTTGTAATCGGGCGAGTTTCTACTTCCAGTCGCAACAGGAATTTTTGGGTTATGTCAATCCGTTCGCGAATTATGGGAGTTTGAAGCCAAGAAGTGGTTGAGAAGACCAAAAATTTTTTGCAATTCTGCTGCTCCAAACGCTTAACCAGAATGGCCTAGGGAAAAAATACACCTACCGTTGTAATCGGGCGAGTTTCTACTTTCAGTCGCAACAGGAATTTTTGGGTTATGTCAATCCGTTCGCGAATTATGGGAGTTTGAAGCCAAGAAGTGGTTGAGAAGACCAAAAATTTTTTGCAATTCTGCTGCTCCAAACGCTTAACCAGAATGGCCTAGGCAAAAAATACACATACCGTTGAAATCGGGCGAGTTTCTACTTTCAGTCGCAACAGGAATTTTTGGGTTATGTCAATCCGTTCGCGAATTATGGGAGTTTGAAGCCAAGAAGTGGTTGAGAAGGCCAAAAATTTTTCGCAATTCTGCTGCTCCAAACGCTTAACCAGAATGGCCTAGGGAAAAAATACACCTACCGTTGTAATCGGGCGAGTTTCTACTTTCAGTCGCAACAGGAATTTTTGGGTTATGTCAATCCGTTCGCGAATTATGGGAGTTTGAAGCCAAGAAGTGGTTGAGAAGGCCAAAAATTTTTCGCAATTCTGCTGCTCCAAACGCTTAACCAGAATGGCCTAGGGAAAAAATACACATACCGTTGTAATCGGGCGAGTTTCTACATTCAGTCGCAACAGGAATTTTTGGGTTAGGTCAATCCGTTCGCGAGATATGGGAGTTTGAAGCCAAGAAATGATTGAGAAGGCAAAAAATTCTTCGCAATTCTGCTGCTCCAAACGCTTAACCAGAATGGCCTAGGGAAAAGATACACGTACCGTTGTAATCGGGCGAGTTTCTACTTTCACACGCAACAGGAATTTTTGTGTTAGGTCAATCCGTTCGCGAGATATGGGAGTTTAAATCCAAGAAATGCTTGAGAAGGCATACAATTTTTCGCAATGCTGCTGCTCCAAACGCTTAACCAGAATGGCCTAGGGAAAAATACACATACCGTTGTAATCGGGCGAGATTCTACTTTCAGATGCAATAGGAATTTTTGGGTTAGGTCAATCCGTTCGCGAGATATGGGAGTTTGAAGCTAAGAAATGGTTGAGAAGGCAAAAAATTTTTGGCAATTCGGCTGCTCGAAACGCTTAACCAGAATGGCCTAGGGAAAAAAAAACATACCGTTGTAATCGGGCGAGCTTCTACTTTCAGACGCAATAGGAATTTTTGGGTTAGGTCAATCCGTTCGCGAGATATGGGAGTTTGAAGCCAAGAAATGGTTGAGAAGGCAAAAAATTCTTCGCAATTCTGCTGCTCCAAACGCTTAACCAGAATGGCCTAGGGAAAAAATACACGTACCGTTGTAATCGGGCGAGTTTCTACTTTCAGACGCAATAGGAATTTTTGGGTTAGGTCTATCCGTTCGCGAGATATGGGAGTTTGAAGCCAAGAAATGATTGAGAAGGCAAAAAATTCTTCGCAATTCTGCTGCTCCAAACGCTTAACCAGAATGACCTAGGGAAAAAATGCACGTACCGTTGTAATCGGGCGAGTTTCTACTTTCAGACGCAATAGGAATTTTTGGGTTAGGTCAATCCGTTCGCGAGATATGGGAGTTTGAAGCCAAGAAATGGTTGAGAAGGGAAAAAATTTTTCGCACTTCTGCTGCTCCAAACGCTTAACCAGAATGGCCTAGGGAAAAAATGCACGTACCGTTGTAATCGGGCGAGTTTCTACTTTCAGACGCAATACGAATTTTTGGGGTAGGTCAATCCGTTCGCGAGATATGGGAGTTTGAAGCCAAGAAATGTTTGAGTAGGGAAAAAATTTTTCGCAATTCTGCTGCTCCAAACGCTTAACCAGAATGGCCTAGGGAAAAAATACACATACGGTTGTAATCGGGCGAGCTTCTACTTTCAGATGCAATAGGAATTTTTGGGTAAGGTCAATCCGTTCGCGAGATATGGGAGTTTGAAGCCAAGAAATGGTTGAGAAGGCAAAAAATTTTTCGCACTTCGGCTGCTCCAAACGTTTAACCAGAATGGCCTAGGGAAAAAATACACATACCGTTGTAATCGGGCGAGATTCTACTTTCAGATGCAATAGGAATTTTTGGCTTAGGTCAATCCGTTCGCGAGATATGGGAGTTTGAAGCTAAGAAATGGTTGAGAAGACAACAAATTTTTCGCACATCTGCTGCTCCAAACGCTTAACCAGAATGGCCTAGGGAAAAAATACACATACCGTTGTAATCGGGCGAGTTTCTACTTCCAGTCGCAACAGGAATTTTTGGGTTATGTCAATCCGTTCGCGAATTATGGGAGTTTGAAGCCAAGAAGTGGTTGAGAAGACCAAAAATTTTTTGCAATTCTGCTGCTCCAAACGCTTAACCAGAATGGCCTAGGCAAAAAATACACATACCGTTGTAATCGGGCGAGTTTCTACATTCAGTCGCAACAGGAATTTTTGGGTTATGTCAATCCGTTCGCGAGATATGCGAGTTTGAAGCCAAGAAATGGTTGAGAAGGCAAAAAATTCTTCGCAATTCTGCTGCTCCAAACGCTTAACCCGAATGGCCTAGGGAAAAAATGCACGTACCGTTGTAATCGGGCGAGTTTCTACTTTCAGACGCAATAGGAATTTTTGGGTTAGGCCAATCCGTTCGCGAGATATGGGAGTTTGAAGCCAAGAAATGGTTGAGAAGGGAAAAAATTTTTCGCACTTCTGCTGCTCCAAACGCTTAACCAGAATGGCCTAGGGAAAAAATGCACGTACCGTTGTAATCGGGCGAGTTTCTACTTTCAGACGCAATACGAATTTTTGGGGTAGGTCAATCCGTTCGCGAGATATGGGAGTTTGAAGCCAAGAAATGGTTGAGTAGGGAAAAAATTTTTCGCAATTCTGCTGCTCCAAACGCTTAACCAGAATGGCCTAGGGAAAAAATACACATACGGTTGTAATCGGGCGAGCTTCTACTTTCAGATGCCATAGGAATTTTTGGGTTAGGTCAATCCGTTCGCGAGATATGGGAGTTTGAAGCCAAGAAATGGTTGAGAAGGCAAAAAATTTTTCGCACTTCTGCTGCTCCAAACGCTTAACCAGAATGGCCTGGGGAAAAAATACACATACCGTTGTAATCGGGCGAGATTCTACTTTCAGATGCAATAGGAATTTTTGGGTTAGATCAATCCGTTCGCGAGATATGGGAGTTTGAAGCTAAGAAATGGTTGAGAAGGCAAAAAATTTTTGGTAATTCGGCTGCTCGAAACGCTTAACCAGAATGGCCTAGGGAAAAATACACATACCGTTGTAATCGGGCGAGCTTCTACTTTCAGATGCAATAGGAATTTTTGGGTTAGGTCAATCCGTTCGCGAGATATGGGAGTTTGAAGCTAAGAAATGGTTGAGAAGGCAAAAAATTTTTGGTAATTCGGCTGCTCGAAACGCTTAACCAGAATGGCCTAGGGAAAAATACACATACCGTTGTAATCGGGCGAGCTTCTACTTTCAGATGCAATAGGAATTTTTGTGTTAGGTCAATCCGTTCGCGAGATATGGGACTTTGAAGCTAAGAAATAGTTGAGAAGACAACAAATTTTTCGCACTTCTGCTGCTCCAAACGCTTAACCAGAATGGCCTAGGGAAAAAATACACATACGGTTGTAATCGGGCGAGCTTCTACTTTCAGATGCAATAGGAATTTTCGGGTTAGGTCAATCCGTTTGCGAGATATGGGAGTTTGAAGCCAAGAAATGGTTGAGAAGGCAAAAAATTCTTCGCAATTCTGCTGCTCCAAACGCTTAACCAGAATGGCCTAGGGAAAAAATGCACGTACCGTTGTAATCGGGCGAGTTTCTACTTTCAGACGCAATAGGAATTTTTGGGTTAGGTCAATCCGTTCGCGAGATATGGGAGTTTGAAGCCAAGAAATGGTTGAGAAGGGAAAAAATTTTTCGCACTTCTGCTGCTCCAAACGCTTAACCAGAATGGCCTAGGGAAAAAATGCACGTACCGTTGTAATCGGGCGAGTTTCTACTTTCAGTCGCAACAGGAATTTTTGGGTTATGTCAATCCGTTCGCGAATTATGGGAGTTTGAAGCCAAGAAGTGGTTGAGAAGGCCAAAAATTTTTCGCAATTCTGCTGCTCCAAACGCTTAACCAGAATGGCCTAGGGAAAAAATACACATACCGTTGTAATCGGGCGAGTTTCTACTTCCAGTCGCAACAGGAATTTTTGGGTTATGTCAATCCGTTCGCGAATTATGGGAGTTTGAAGCCAAGAAGTGGTTGAGAAGACCAAAAATTTTTTGCAATTCTGCTGCTCCAAACGCTTAACCAGAATGGCCTAGGCAAAAAATACACATACCGTTGAAATCGGGCGAGTTTCTACTTTCAGTCGCAACAGGAATTTTTGGGTTATGTCAATCCGTTCGCGAATTATGGGAGTTTGAAGCCAAGAAGTGGTTGAGAAGGCCAAAAATTTTTCGCAATTCTGCTGCTCCAAACGCTTAACCAGAATGGCCTAGGGAAAAAATACACCTACCGTTGTAATCGGGCGAGTTTCTAGTTTCAGTCGCAACAGGAATTTTTGGGTTATGTCAATCCGTTCGCGAATTATGGGAGTTTGAAGCCAAGAAGTGGTTGAGAAGGCCAAAAATTTTTCGCAATTCTGCTGCTCCAAACGCTTAACCAGAATGGCCTAGGGAAAAAATACACCAACCGTTGTAATCGGGCGAGTTTCTACTTTCAGTCAGAACAGGAATTTTTGGGTTAGGTCAATCCGTTCGCAGATATGGGAGTTTGAAACCAAGAAATGGTTGAGAAGACAACAAATTTTTCGCACATCTGCTGCTCCAAACGCTTAACCAGAATGGCCTAGGGAAAAAAACACATACCGTTGTAATCGGGCGAGTTTCTACTTCCAGTCGCAACAGGAATTTTTGGGTTATGTCAATCCGTTCGCGAATTATGGGAGTTTGAAGCCAAGAAGTGGTTGAGAAGACCAAAAATTTTTTGCAATTCTGCTGCTCCAAACGCTTAACCAGAATGGCCTAGGCAAAAAATACACATACCGTTGTAATCGGGCGAGTTTCTACATTCAGTCGCAACAGGAATTTTTGGGTTATGTCAATCCGTTCGCGAGATATGGGAGTTTGAAGCCAAGAAATGGTTGAGAAGGCAAAAAATTCTTCGCAATTCTGCTGCTCCAAACGCTTAACCAGAATGGCCTAGGGAAAAAATGCACGTACCGTTGTAATCGGGCGAGTTTCTACTTTCAGACGCAATAGGAATTTTTGGGTTAGGTCAATCCGTTCGCGAGATATGGGAGTTTGAAGCCAAGAAATGGTTGAGAAGGGAAAAAATTTTTCGCAATTCTGCTGCTCCAAACGCTTAACCAGAATGGCCTAGGGAAAAAATACACGTACCGTTGTAATCGGGCGAGTTTCTACTTTCAGTCGCAACAGGAATTTTTGGGTTATGTCAATCCGTTCGCGAATTATGGGAGTTTGAAGCCAAGAAGTGGTTGAGAAGGCCAAAAATTTTTCGCAATTCTGCTGCTCCAAACGCTTAACCAGAATGGCCTAGGGAAAAAATACACATACCGTTGTAATCGGGCGAGTTTCTACTTCCAGTCGCAACAGGAATTTTTGGGTTATGTCAATCCGTTCGCGAATTATGGGAGTTTGAAGCCAAGAAGTGGTTGAGAAGACCAAAAATTTTTTGCAATTCTGCTGCTCCAAACGCTTAACCAGAATGGCCTAGGCAAAAAATACACATACCGTTGAAATCGGGCGAGTTTCTACTTTCAGTCGCAACAGGAATTTTTGGGTTATGTCAATCCGTTCGCGAATTATGGGAGTTTGAAGCCAAGAAGTGGTTGAGAAGGCCAAAAATTTTTCGCAATTCTGCTGCTCCAAACGCTTAACCAGAATGGCCTAGGGAAAAAATACACCAACCGTTGTAATCGGGCGAGTTTCTACTTTCAGTCAGAACAGGAATTTTTGGGTTAGGTCAATCTGTTCGCAGATATGGGAGTTTGAAACCAAGAAATGGTTGAGAAGACAACAAATTTTTCGCACATCTGCTGCTCCAAACGCTTAACCAGAATGGCCTAGGGAAAAAAAACACATACCGTTGTAATCGGGCGAGTTTCTACTTCCAGTCGCAACAGGAATTTTTGGGTTATGTCAATCCGTTCGCGAATTATGGGAGTTTGAAGCCAAGAAGTGGTTGAGAAGACCAAAAATTTTTTGCAATTCTGCTGCTCCAAACGCTTAACCAGAATGGCCTAGGCAAAAAATACACATACCGTTGTAATCGGGCGAGTTTCTACATTCAGTCGCAACAGGAATTTTTGGGTTATGTCAATCCGTTCGCGAGATATGGGAGTTTGAAGCCAAGAAATGGTTGAGAAGGCAAAAAATTCTTCGCAATTCTGCTGCTCCAAACGCTTAACCAGAATGGCCTAGGGAAAAAATGCACGTACCGTTGTAATCGGGCGAGTTTCTACTTCCAGTCGCAACAGGAATTTTTGGGTTATGTCAATCCGTTCGCGAATTATGGGAGTTTGAAGCCAAGAAGTGGTTGAGAAGACCAAAAATTTTTTGCAATTCTGCTGCTCCAAACGCTTAACCAGAATGGCCTAGGCAAAAAATACACATACCGTTGAAATCGGGCGAGTTTCTACTTTCAGTCGCAACAGGAATTTTTGGGTTATGTCAATCCGTTCGCGAATTATGGGAGTTTGAAGCCAAGAAGTGGTTGAGAAGGCCAAAAATTTTTCGCAATTCTGCTGCTCCAAACGCTTAACCAGAATGGCCTAGGGAAAAAATACACCTACCGTTGTAATCGGGCGAGTTTCTACTTTCAGTCGCAACAGGAATTTTTGGGTTATGTCAATCCGTTCGCGAATTATGGGAGTTTGAAGCCAAGAAGTGGTTGAGAAGGCCAAAAATTTTTCGCAATTCTGCTGCTCCAAACGCTTAACCAGAATGGCCTAGGGAAAAAATACACCAACCGTTGTAATCGGGCGAGTTTCTACTTTCAGTCAGAACAGGAATTTTTGGGTTAGGTCAATCCGTTCGCAGATATGGGAGTTTGAAACCAAGAAATGGTTGAGAAGACAACAAATTTTTCGCACATCTGCTGCTCCAAACGCTTAACCGGAATGGCCTAGGGAAAAAAAACACATACCGTTGTAATCGGGCGAGTTTCTACTTCCAGTCGCAACAGGAATTTTTGGGTTATGTCAATCCGTTCGCGAATTATGGGAGTTTGAAGCCAAGAAGTGGTTGAGAAGACCAAAAATTTTTTGCAATTCTGCTGCTCCAAACGCTTAACCAGAATGGCCTAGGCAAAAAATACACATACCGTTGTAATCGGGCGAGTTTCTACATTCAGTCGCAACAGGAATTTTTGGGTTATGTCAATCCGTTCGCGAGATATGGGAGTTTGAAGCCAAGAAATGGTTGAGAAGGCAAAAAATTCTTCGCAATTCTGCTGCTCCAAACGCTTAACCAGAATGGCCTAGGGAAAAAATGCACGTACCGTTGTAATCGGGCGAGTTTCTACTTTCAGACGCAATAGGAATTTTTGGGTTAGGTCATTCCGTTCGCGAGATATGGGAGTTTGAAGCCAAGAAATGGTTGAGTAGGGAAAAAATTTTTCGCAATTCTGCTGCTCCAAACGCTTAACCAGAATGGCCTAGGGAAAAAATACACATACGGTTGTAATCGGGCGAGCTTCTACTTTCAGATGCCATAGGAATTTTTCGGTTAGGTCAATCCGTTCGCGAGATATGGGAGTTTGAAGCCAAGAAATGGTTGAGAAGGCAAAAAATTTTTCGCACTTCTGCTGCTCCAAACGCTTAACCAGAATGGCCTAGGGAAAAAATACACATACGGTTGTAATCGGGCGAGCTTCTACTTTCAGATGCCATAGGAATTTTTGGGTTAGGTCAATCCGTTCGCGAGATATGGGAGTTTGAAGCCAAGAAATGGTTGAGAAGGCAAAAAATTTTTCGCACTTCTGCTGCTCCAAACGCTTAACCAGAATGGCCTAGGGAAAAAATACACATACCGTTGTAATCGGGCGAGATTCTACTTTCAGATGCAATAGGAATTTTTGGGTTAGATCAATCCGTTCGCGAGATATGGGAGTTTGAAGCTAAGAAATGGTTGAGAAGGCAAAAAATTTTTGGTAATTCGGCTGCTCGAAACGCTTAACCAGAATGGCCTAGGGAAAAATACACATACCGTTGTAATCGGGCGAGCTTCTACTTTCAGATGCAATAGGAATTTTTGGGTTAGGTCAATCCGTTCGCGAGATATGGGAGTTTGAAGCTAAGAAATGGTTGAGAAGGCAAAAAATTTTTGGTAATTCGGCTGCTCGAAACGCTTAACCAGAATGGCCTAGGGAAAAATACACATACCGTTGTAATCGGGCGAGCTTCTACTTTCAGATGCAATAGGAATTTTTGGGTTAGGTCAATCCGTTCGCGAGATATGGGACTTTGAAGCTAAGAAATAGTTGAGAAGACAACAAATTTTTCGCACTTCTGCTGCTCCAAACGCTTAACCAGAATGGCCTAGGGAAAAAATACACATACGGTTGTAATCGGGCGAGCTTCTACTTTCAGATGCAATAGGAATTTTCGGGTTAGGTCAATCCGTTCGCGAGATATGGGAGTTTGAAGCCAAGAAATGGTTGAGAAGGCAAAAAATTCTTCGCAATTCTGCTGCTCCAAACGCTTAACCAGAATGGCCTAGGGAAAAAATGCACGTACCGTTGTAATCGGGCGAGTTTCTACTTTCAGACGCAATAGGAATTTTTGGGTTAGGTCAATCCGTTCGCGAGATATGGGAGTTTGAAGCCAAGAAATGGTTGAGAAGGGAAAAAATTTTTCGCACTTCTGCTGCTCCAAACGCTTAACCAGAATGGCCTAGGGAAAAAATGCACGTACCGTTGTAATCGGGCGAGTTTCTACTTTCAGACGCAATAGGAATTTTTGGGTTAGGTCAATCCGTTCGCGAGATATGGGAGTTTGAAGCCAAGAAATGGTTGAGTAGGGAAAAAATTTTTCGCAATTCTGCTGCTCCAAACGCTTAACCAGAATGCCCTAGGGAAAAAATACACATACGGTTGTAATCGGGCGAGCTTCTACTTTCAGATGCCATAGGAATTTTTCGGTTAGGTCAATCCGTTCGCGAGATATGGGAGTTTGAAGCCAAGAAATGGTTGAGAAGGCAAAAAAATTTTCGCACTTCTGCTGCTCCAAACGCTTAACCAGAATGGCCTAGGGAAAAAATACACATACCGTTGTAATCGGGCGAGATTCTACTTTCAGATGCAATAGGAATTTTTGGGTTAGGTCAATCCGTTCGCGAGATATGGGAGTTTGAAGCTAAGAAATGGTTGAGAAGGCAAAAAATTTTTGGTAATTCGGCTGCTCGAAACGCTTAACCAGAATGGCCTAGGGAAAAATACACATACCGTTGTAATCGGGCGAGCTTCTACTTTCAGATGCAATAGGAATTTTTGGGTTAGGTCAATCCGTTCGCGAGATATGGGACTTTGAAGCTAAGAAATAGTTGAGAAGACAACAAATTTTTCGCACTTCTGCTGCTCCAAACGCTTAACCAGAATGGCCTAGGGAAAAAATACACATACCGTTGTAATCGGGCGAGTTTCTACTTCCAGTCGCAACAGGAATTTTTGGGTTATGTCAATCCGTTCGCGAATTATGGGAGTTTGAAGCCAAGAAGTGGTTGAGAAGACCAAAAATTTTTTGCAATTCTGCTGCTCCAAACGCTTAACCAGAATGGCCTAGGCAAAAAATACACATACCGTTGTAATCGGGCGAGTTTCTACTTTCAGTCAGAACAGGAATTTTTGGGTTAGGTCAATCCGTTCGCAGATATGGGAGTTTGAAACCAAGAAATGGTTGAGAAGACAACAAATTTTTCGCACATCTGCTGCTCCAAACGCTTAACCAGAATGGCCTAGGGAAAAAAAACACATACCGTTGTAATCGGGCGAGTTTCTACTTCCAGTCGCAACAGGAATTTTTGGGTTATGTCAATCCGTTCGCGAATTATGGGAGTTTGAAGCCAAGAAGTGGTTGAGAAGACCAAAAATTTTTTGCAATTCTGCTGCTCCAAACGCTTAACCAGAATGGCCTAGGCAAAAAATACACATACCGTTGTAATCGGGCGAGTTTCTACATTCAGTCGCAACAGGAATTTTTGGGTTATGTCAATCCGTTCGCGAGATATGGGAGTTTGAAGCCAAGAAATGGTTGAGAAGGCAAAAAATTCTTCGCAATTCTGCTGCTCCAAACGCTTAACCAGAATGGCCTAGGGAAAAAATGCACGTACCGTTGTAATCGGGCGAGTTTCTACTTTCAGACGCAATAGGAATTTTTGGGTTAGGTCATTCCGTTCGCGAGATATGGGAGTTTGAAGCCAAGAAATGGTTGAGTAGGGAAAAAATTTTTCGCAATTCTGCTGCTCCAAACGCTTAACCAGAATGGCCTAGGGAAAAAATACACATACGGTTGTAATCGGGCGAGCTTCTACTTTCAGATGCCATAGGAATTTTTCGGTTAGGTCAATCCGTTCGCGAGATATGGGAGTTTGAAGCCAAGAAATGGTTGAGAAGGCAAAAAATTTTTCGCACTTCTGCTGCTCCAAACGCTTAACCAGATTGGCCTAGGGAAAAAATACACATACGGTTGTAATCGGGCGAGCTTCTACTTTCAGATGCCATAGGAATTTTTGGGTTTGGTCAATCCGTTCGCGAGATATGGGAGTTTGAAGCCAAGAAATGGTTGAGAAGGCAAAAAATTTTTCGCACTTCTGCTGCTCCAAACGCTTAACCAGAATGGCCTAGGGAAAAAATACACATACCGTTGTAATCGGGCGAGATTCTACTTTCAGATGCAATAGGAATTTTTGGGTTAGATAAATCCGTTCGCGAGATATGGGAGTTTGAAGCTAAGAAATGGTTGAGAAGGCAAAAAATTTTTGGTAATTCGGCTGCTCGAAACGCTTAACCAGAATGGCCTAGGGAAAAATACACATACCGTTGTAATCGGGCGAGCTTCTACTTTCAGATGCAATAGGAATTTTTGGGTTAGGTCAATCCGTTCGCGAGATATGGGAGTTTGAAGCTAAGAAATGGTTGAGAAGGCAAAAAATTTTTGGTAATTCGGCTGCTCGAAACGCTTAACCAGAATGGCCTAGGGAAAAATACACATACCGTTGTAATCGGGCGAGCTTCTACTTTCAGATGCAATAGGAATTTTTGGGTTAGGTCAATCCGTTCGCGAGATATGGGACTTTGAAGCTAAGAAATAGTTGAGAAGACAACAAATTTTTCGCACTTCTGCTGCTCCAAACGCTTAACCAGAATGGCCTAGGGAAAAAATACACATACGGTTGTAATCGGGCGAGCTTCTACTTTCAGATGCAATAGGAATTTTCGGGTTAGGTCAATCCGTTCGCGAGATATGGGAGTTTGAAGCCAAGAAATGGTTGAGAAGGCAAAAAATTCTTCGCAATTCTGCTGCTCCAAACGCTTAACCAGAATGGCCTAGGGAAAAAATGCACGTACCGTTGTAATCGGGCGAGTTTCTACTTTCAGACGCAATAGGAATTTTTGGGTTAGGTCAATCCGTTCGCGAGATATGGGAGTTTGAAGCCAAGAAATGGTTGAGAAGGGAAAAAATTTTTCGCACTTCTGCTGCTCCAAACGCTTAACCAGAATGGCCTAGGGAAAAAATGCACGTACCGTTGTAATCGGGCGAGTTTCTACTTTCAGACGCAATAGGAATTTTTGGGTTAGGTCAATCCGTTCGCGAGATATGGGAGTTTGAAGCCAAGAAATGGTTGAGTAGGGAAAAAATTTTTCGCAATTCTGCTGCTCCAAACGCTTAACCAGAATGCCCTAGGGAAAAAATACACATACGGTTGTAATCGGGCGAGCTTCTACTTTCAGATGCCATAGGAATTTTTCGGTTAGGTCAATCCGTTCGCGAGATATGGGAGTTTGAAGCCAAGAAATGGTTGAGAAGGCAAAAAAATTTTCGCACTTCTGCTGCTCCAAACGCTTAACCAGAATGGCCTAGGGAAAAAATACACATACCGTTGTAATCGGGCGAGATTCTACTTTCAGATGCAATAGGAATTTTTGGGTTAGGTCAATCCGTTCGCGAGATATGGGAGTTTGAAGCTAAGAAATGGTTGAGAAGGCAAAAAATTTTTGGTAATTCGGCTGCTCGAAACGCTTAACCAGAATGGCCTAGGGAAAAATACACATACCGTTGTAATCGGGCGAGCTTCTACTTTCAGATGCAATAGGAATTTTTGGGTTAGGTCAATCCGTTCGCGAGATATGGGACTTTGAAGCTAAGAAATAGTTGAGAAGACAACAAATTTTTCGCACTTCTGCTGCTCCAAACGCTTAACCAGAATGGCCTAGGGAAAAAATACACATACCGTTGTAATCGGGCGAGTTTCTACTTCCAGTCGCAACAGGAATTTTTGGGTTATGTCAATCCGTTCGCGAATTATGGGAGTTTGAAGCCAAGAAGTGGTTGAGAAGACCAAAAATTTTTTGCAATTCTGCTGCTCCAAACGCTTAACCAGAATGGCCTAGGCAAAAAATACACATACCGTTGAAATCGGGCGAGTTTCTACTTTCAGTCGCAACAGGAATTTTTGGGTTATGTCAATCCGTTCGCGAATTATGGGAGATTGAAGCCAAGAAGTGGTTGAGAAGGCCAAAAATTTTTCGCAATTCTGCTGCTCCAAACGCTTAACCAGAATGGCCTAGGGAAAAAATACACCTACCGTTGTAATCGGGCGAGTTTCTACTTTCAGTCGCAACAGGAATTTTTGGGTTATGTCAATCCGTTCGCGAATTATGGGAGTTTGAAGCCAAGAAGTGGTTGAGAAGGCCAAAAATTTTTCGCAATTCTGCTGCTCCAAACGCTTAACCAGAATGGCCTAGGGAAAAAATACACCAACCGTTGTAATCGGGCGAGTTTCTACTTTCAGTCAGAACAGGAATTTTTGGGTTAGGTCAATCCGTTCGCAGATATGGGAGTTTGAAACCAAGAAATGGTTGAGAAGACAACAAATTTTTCGCACATCTGCTGCTCCAAACGCTTAACCAGAATGGCCTAGGGAAAAAATACACATACGGTTGTAATCGGGCGAGCTTCTACTTTCAGATGCCATAGGAATTTTTCGGTTAGGTCAATCCGTTCGCGAGATATGGGAGTTTGAAGCCAAGAAATGGTTGAGAAGGCAAAAAATTTTTCGCACTTCTGCTGCTCCAAACGCTTAACCAGAATGGCCTAGGGAAAAAATACACATACCGTTGTAATCGGGCGAGATTCTACTTTCAGATGCAATAGGAATTTTTGGGTTAGGTCAATCCGTTCGCGAGATATGGGAGTTTGAAGCTAAGAAATGGTTGAGAAGGCAAAAAATTTTTGGTAATTCGGCTGCTCGAAACGCTTAACCAGAATGGCCTAGGGAGAAATACACATACCGTTGTAATCGGGCGAGCTTCTACTTTCAGATGCAATAGGAATTTTTGGGTTAGGTCAATCCGTTCGCGAGATATGGGACTTTGAAGCTAAGAAATAGTTGAGAAGACAACAAATTTTTCGCACTTCTGCTGCTCCAAACGCTTAACCAGAATGGCCTAGGGAAAAAATACACATACCGTTGTAATCGGGCGAGCTTCTACTTTCAGATGCAATAGGAATTTTTGGGTAAGGTCAATCCGTTCGCGAGATATGGGAGTTTGAAGCCAAGAAATGGTTGAGAAGGCAAAAAATTTGTCGCACTTCGGCTGCTCCAAACGTTTAACCAGAATGGCCTAGGGAAAAAATACACATACCGTTGTAATCGGGCGAGATTCTACTTTCAGATGCAATAGGAATTTTGGGCTTAGGTCAATCCGTTCGCGAGATATGGGAGTTTGAAGCTAAGAAATGGTTGAGAAGACAACAAATTTTTCGCACATCTGCTGCTCCAAACGCTTAACCAGAATGGCCTAGGGAAAAAACACACATACCGTTGTAATCGGGCGAGTTTCTACTTCCAGTCGCAACAGGAATTTTTGGGTTATGTCAATCCGTTCGCGAATTATGGGAGTTTGAAGCCAAGAAGTGGTTGAGAAGACCAAAAATTTTTTGCAATTCTGCTGCTCCAAACGCTTAACCAGAAAGGCCTAGGCAAAAAATACACATACCGTTGTAATCGGGCGAGTTTCTACATTCAGTCGCAACAGGAATTTTTGGGTTATGTCAATCCGTTCGCGAGATATGGGAGTTTGAAGCCAAGAAATGGTTGAGAAGGCAAAAAATTCTTCGCAATTCTGCTGCCCCAAACGCTTAACCAGAATGGCCTAGGGAAAAAATGCACGTACCGTTGTAATCGGGCGAGTTTCTACTTTCAGACGCAATAGGAATTTTTGGGTTAGGTCAATCCGTTCGCGAGATATGGGAGTTTGAAGCCAAGAAATGGTTGAGAAGGGAAAAAATTTTTCGCACTTCTGCTGCTCCAAACGCTTAACCAGAATGGCCTAGGGAAAAAATGCACGTACCGTTGTAATCGGGCGAGTTTCTACTTTCAGACGCAATACGAATTTTTGGGGTAGGTCAATCCGTTCGCGAGATATGGGAGTTTGAAGCCAAGAAATGGTTGAGTAGGGAAAAAATTTTTCGCAATTCTGCTGCTCCAAACGCTTAACCAGAATGGCCTAGGGAAAAAATACACATACGGTTGTAATCGGGCGAGCTTCTACTTTCAGATGCCATAGGAATTTTCGGGTTAGGTCAATCCGTTCGCGAGATATGGGAGTTTGAAGCCAAGAAATGGTTGAGAAGGCAAAAAATTTTTCGCACTTCTGCTGCTCCAAACGCTTAACCAGAATGGCCTAGGGAAAAAATACACATACCGTTGTAATCGGGCGAGATTCTACTTTCAGATGCAATAGGAATTTTTGGGTTAGGTCAATCCGTTCGCGAGATATGGGACTTTGAAGCTAAGAAATAGTTGAGAAGACAACAAATTTTTCGCACTTCTGCTGCTCCAAACGCTTAACCAGAATGGCCTAGGGAAAAAATACACATACGGTTGTAATCGGGCGAGCTTCTACTTTCAGATGCAATAGGAATTTTCGGGTTAGGTCAATCCGTTCGCGAGATATGGGAGTTTGAAGCCAAGAAATGGTTGAGAAGGCAAAAAATTTTTCGCAATTCTGCTGCTCCAAACGCTTCACCAGAATGGCCTAGGGAAAAAATACAAGTACCGTTGTAATCGGGCGAGTTTCTACTTTCAGTCGCAACAGGAATTTTTGGGTTATGTCAATCCGTTCGCGAATTATGGGAGTTTGAAGCCAAGAAATAGTTGAGAGGGCAAAAAATTCTTCGCAATTCTGCTGCTCCAAACGCTTGACCAGAATGGCCTAGGGAAAAAATACACATACCGTTGTAATCGGGCGAGATTCTACTTTCAGATGCAATAGGAATTTTTGGCTTAGGTCAATCCGTTCGCGAGATATGGGAGTTTGAAGCTAAGAAATGGTTGAGAAGACAACAAATTTTTCGCACATCTGCTGCTCCAAACGCTTAACCAGAATGGCCTAGGGAAAAAATACACATACCGTTGTAATCGGGCGAGTTTCTACTTCCAGTCGCAACAGGAATTTTTGGGTTATGTCAATCCGTTCGCGAATTATGGGAGTTTGAAGCCAAGAAGTGGTTGAGAAGACCAAAAATTTTTTGCAATTCTGCTGCTCCAAACGCTTAACCAGAATGGCCTAGGCAAAAAATACACATACCGTTGTAATCGGGCGAGTTTCTACATTCAGTCGCAACAGGAATTTTTGGGTTATGTCAATCCGTTCGCGAGATATGGGAGTTTGAAGCCAAGAAATGGTTGAGTAGGGAAAAAATTTTTCGCAATTCTGCTGCTCCAAACGCTTAACCAGAATGGCCTAGGGAAAAAATACACATACCGTTGTAATCGGGCGAGTTTCTACTTCCAGTCGCAACAGGAATTTTTGGGTTATGTCAATCCGTTCGCGAATTATGGGAGTTTGAAGCCAAGAAATGGTTGAGAAGGCAAAAAATTTTTCGCAATTCTGCTGCTCCAAACGCTTAACCAGAATGGCCTAGGGAAAAAATACACATACAGTTGTAATCGGGCGAGCTTCTACTTTCAGATGCAATAGGAATTTTTGGGTAAGGTCAATCCGTTCGCGAGATATGGGAGTTTGAAGCCAAGAAATGGTTGAGAAGGCAAAAAATTTGTCGCACTTCGGCTGCTCCAAACGTTTAACCAGAATGGCCTAGGGAAAAAATACACATACCGTTGTAATCGGGCGAGATTCTACTTTCAGATGCAATAGGAATTTTGGGCTTAGGTCAATCCGTTCGCGAGATATGGGAGTTTGAAGCTAAGAAATGGTTGAGAAGACAACAAATTTTTCGCACATCTGCTGCTCCAAACGCTTAACCAGAATGGCCTAGGGAAAAAACACACATACCGTTGTAATCGGGCGAGTTTCTACTTCCAGTCGCAACAGGAATTTTTGGGTTATGTCAATCCGTTCGCGAATTATGGGAGTTTGAAGCCAAGAAGTGGTTGAGAAGACCAAAAATTTTTTGCAATTCTGCTGCTCCAAACGCTTAACCAGAAAGGCCTAGGCAAAAAATACACATACCGTTGTAATCGGGCGAGTTTCTACATTCAGTCGCAACAGGAATTTTTGGGTTATGTCAATCCGTTCGCGAGATATGGGAGTTTGAAGCCAAGAAATGGTTGAGAAGGCAAAAAATTCTTCGCAATTCTGCTGCCCCAAACGCTTAACCAGAATGGCCTAGGGAAAAAATGCACGTACCGTTGTAATCGGGCGAGTTTCTACTTTCAGACGCAATAGGAATTTTTGGGTTAGGTCAATCCGTTCGCGAGATATGGGAGTTTGAAGCCAAGAAATGGTTGAGAAGGGAAAAAATTTTTCGCACTTCTGCTGCTCCAAACGCTTAACCAGAATGGCCTAGGGAAAAAATGCACGTACCGTTGTAATCGGGCGAGTTTCTACTTTCAGACGCAATACGAATTTTTGGGGTAGGTCAATCCGTTCGCGAGATATGGGAGTTTGAAGCCAAGAAATGGTTGAGTAGGGAAAAAATTTTTCGCAATTCTGCTGCTCCAAACGCTTAACCAGAATGGCCTAGGGAAAAAATACACATACGGTTGTAATCGGGCGAGCTTCTACTTTCAGATGCCATAGGAATTTTCGGGTTAGGTCAATCCGTTCGCGAGATATGGGAGTTTGAAGCCAAGAAATGGTTGAGAAGGCAAAAAATTTTTCGCACTTCTGCTGCTCCAAACGCTTAACCAGAATGGCCTAGGGAAAAAATACACATACCGTTGTAATCGGGCGAGATTCTACTTTCAGATGCAATAGGAATTTTTGGGTTAGGTCAATCCGTTCGCGAGATATGGGACTTTGAAGCTAAGAAATAGTTGAGAAGACAACAAATTTTTCGCACTTCTGCTGCTCCAAACGCTTAACCAGAATGGCCTAGGGAAAAAATACACATACGGTTGTAATCGGGCGAGCTTCTACTTTCAGATGCAATAGGAATTTTCGGGTTAGGTCAATCCGTTCGCGAGATATGGGAGTTTGAAGCCAAGAAATGGTTGAGAAGGCAAAAAATTTTTCGCAATTCTGCTGCTCCAAACGCTTCACCAGAATGGCCTAGGGAAAAAATACAAGTACCGTTGTAATCGGGCGAGTTTCTACTTTCAGTCGCAACAGGAATTTTTGGGTTATGTCAATCCGTTCGCGAATTATGGGAGTTTGAAGCCAAGAAATAGTTGAGAGGGCAAAAAATTCTTCGCAATTCTGCTGCTCCAAACGCTTGACCAGAATGGCCTAGGGAAAAAATACACATACCGTTGTAATCGGGCGAGATTCTACTTTCAGATGCAATAGGAATTTTTGGCTTAGGTCAATCCGTTCGCGAGATATGGGAGTTTGAAGCTAAGAAATGGTTGAGAAGACAACAAATTTTTCGCACATCTGCTGCTCCAAACGCTTAACCAGAATGGCCTAGGGAAAAAATACACATACCGTTGTAATCGGGCGAGTTTCTACTTCCAGTCGCAACAGGAATTTTTGGGTTATGTCAATCCGTTCGCGAATTATGGGAGTTTGAAGCCAAGAAGTGGTTGAGAAGACCAAAAATTTTTTGCAATTCTGCTGCTCCAAACGCTTAACCAGAATGGCCTAGGCAAAAAATACACATACCGTTGTAATCGGGCGAGTTTCTACATTCAGTCGCAACAGGAATTTTTGGGTTATGTCAATCCGTTCGCGAGATATGGGAGTTTGAAGCCAAGAAATGGTTGAGTAGGGAAAAAATTTTTCGCAATTCTGCTGCTCCAAACGCTTAACCAGAATGGCCTAGGGAAAAAATACACATACCGTTGTAATCGGGCGAGTTTCTACTTCCAGTCGCAACAGGAATTTTTGGGTTATGTCAATCCGTTCGCGAATTATGGGAGTTTGAAGCCAAGAAATGGTTGAGAAGGCAAAAAATTTTTCGCAATTCTGCTGCTCCAAACGCTTAACCAGAATGGCCTAGGGAAAAAATACACATACAGTTGTAATCGGGCGAGCTTCTACTTTCAGATGCAATAGGAATTTTTGGGTAAGGTCAATCCGTTCGCGAGATATGGGAGTTTGAAGCCAAGAAATGGTTGAGAAGGCAAAAAATTTGTCGCACTTCGGCTGCTCCAAACGTTTAACCAGAATGGCCTAGGGAAAAAATACACATACCGTTGTAATCGGGCGAGATTCTACTTTCAGATGCAATAGGAATTTTTGGCTTAGGTCAATCCGTTCGCGAGATATGGGAGTTTGAAGCTAAGAAATGGTTGAGAAGACAACAAATTTTTCGCACATCTGCTGCTCCAAACGCTTAACCAGAATGGCCTAGGGAAAAAACACACATACCGTTGTAATCGGGCGAGTTTCTACTTCCAGTCGCAACAGGAATTTTTGGGTTATGTCAATCCGTTCGCGAATTATGGGAGTTTGAAGCCAAGAAGTGGTTGAGAAGACCAAAAATTTTTTGCAATTCTGCTGCTCCAAACGCTTAACCAGAAAGGCCTAGGCAAAAAATACACATACCGTTGTAATCGGGCGAGTTTCTACATTCAGTCGCAACAGGAATTTTTGGGTTATGTCAATCCGTTCGCGAGATATGGGAGTTTGAAGCCAAGAAATGGTTGAGAAGGCAAAAAATTCTTCGCAATTCTGCTGCTCCAAACGCTTAACCAGAATGGCCTAGGGAAAAAATGCACGTACCGTTGTAATCGGGCGAGTTTCTACTTTCAGACGCAATAGGAATTTTTGGGTTAGGTCAATCCGTTCGCGAGATATGGGAGTTTGAAGCCAAGAAATGGTTGAGAAGGGAAAAAATTTTTCGCACTTCTGCTGCTCCAAACGCTTAACCAGAATGGCCTAGGGAAAAAATGCACGTACCGTTGTAATCGGGCGAGTTTCTACTTTCAGACGCAATACGAATTTTTGGGGTAGGTCAATCCGTTCGCGAGATATGGGAGTTTGAAGCCAAGAAATGGTTGAGTAGGGAAAAAATTTTTCGCAATTCTGCTGCTCCAAACGCTTAACCAGAATGGCCTAGGGAAAAAATACACATACGGTTGTAATCGGGCGAGCTTCTACTTTCAGATGCCATAGGAATTTTCGGGTTAGGTCAATCCGTTCGCGAGATATGGGAGTTTGAAGCCAAGAAATGGTTGAGAAGGCAAAAAATTTTTCGCACTTCTGCTGCTCCAAACGCTTAACCAGAATGGCCTAGGGAAAAAATACACATACCGTTGTAATCGGGCGAGATTCTACTTTCAGATGCAATAGGAATTTTTGGGTTAGGTCAATCCGTTCGCGAGATATGGGACTTTGAAGCTAAGAAATAGTTGAGAAGACAACAAATTTTTCGCACTTCTGCTGCTCCAAACGCTTAACCAGAATGGCCTAGGGAAAAAATACACATACGGTTGTAATCGGGCGAGCTTCTACTTTCAGATGCAATAGGAATTTTCGGGTTAGGTCAATCCGTTCGCGAGATATGGGAGTTTGAAGCCAAGAAATGGTTGAGAAGGCAAAAAATTTTTCGCAATTCTGCTGCTCCAAACGCTTCACCAGAATGGCCTAGGGAAAAAATACAAGTACCGTTGTAATCGGGCGAGTTTCTACTTTCAGTCGCAACAGGAATTTTTGGGTTATGTCAATCCGTTCGCGAATTATGGGAGTTTGAAGCCAAGAAATAGTTGAGAGGGCAAAAAATTCTTCGCAATTCTGCTGCTCCAAACGCTTGACCAGAATGGCCTAGGGAAAAAATACACATACCGTTGTAATCGGGCGAGATTCTACTTTCAGATGCAATAGGAATTTTTGGCTTAGGTCAATCCGTTCGCGAGATATGGGAGTTTGAAGCTAAGAAATGGTTGAGAAGACAACAAATTTTTCGCACATCTGCTGCTCCAAACGCTTAACCAGAATGGCCTAGGGAAAAAATACACATACCGTTGTAATCGGGCGAGTTTCTACTTCCAGTCACAACAGGAATTTTTGGGTTATGTCAATCCGTTCGCGAATTATGGGAGTTTGAAGCCAAGAAGTGGTTGAGAAGACCAAAAATTTTTTGCAATTCTGCTGCTCCAAACGCTTAACCAGAATGGCCTAGGCAAAAAATACACATACCGTTGTAATCGGGCGAGTTTCTACATTCAGTCGCAACAGGAATTTTTGGGTTATGTCAATCCGTTCGCGAGATATGGGAGTTTGAAGCCAAGAAATGGTTGAGTAGGGAAAAAATTTTTCGCAATTCTGCTGCTCCAAACGCTTAACCAGAATGGCCTAGGGAAAAAATGCACGTACCGTTGTAATCGGGCGAGTTTCTACTTTCAGACGCAATAGGAATTTTTGGGTTAGGTCAATCCGTTCGCGAGATATGGGAGTTTGAAGCCAAGAAATGGTTGAGAAGGGAAAAAATTTTTCGCACTTCTGCTGCTCCAAACGCTTAACCAGAATGGCCTAGGGAAAAAATGCACGTACCGTTGTAATCGGGCGAGTTTCTACTTTCAGAAGCAATACGAATTTTTGGGGTAGGTCAATCCGTTCGCGAGATATGGGAGTTTGAAGCCAAGAAATGGTTGAGTAGGGAAAAAATTTTTCGCAATTCTGCTGCTCCAAACGCTTAACCAGAATGGCCTAGGGAAAAAATACACATACGGTTGTAATCGGGCGAGCTTCTACTTTCAGATGCCATAGGAATTTTTGGGTTAGGTCAATCCGTTCGCGAGATATGGGAGTTTGAAGCCAAGAAATGGTTGAGAAGGCAAAAAATTTTTCGCACTTCTGCTGCTCCAAACGCTTAACCAGAATGGCCTAGGGAAAAAATACACATACCGTTGTAATCGGGCGAGATTCTACTTTCAGATGCAATAGGAATTTTTGGGTTAGGTCAATCCGTTCGCGAGATATGGGAGTTTGAAGCTAAGAAATGGTTGAGAAGGCAAAAAATTTTTGGTAATTCGGCTGCTCGAAACGCTTAACCAGAATGGCCTAGGGAAAAATACACATACCGTTGTAATCGGGCGAGCTTCTACTTTCAGATGCAATAGGAATTTTTGGGTTAGGTCAATCCGTTCGCGAGATATGGGAGTTTGAAGCTAAGAAATGGTTGAGAAGGCAAAAAATTTTTGGTAATTCGGCTGCTCGAAACGCTTAACCAGAATGGCCTAGGGAAAAATACACATACCGTTGTAATCGGGCGAGCTTCTACTTTCAGATGCAATAGGAATTTTTGGGTTAGGTCAATCCGTTCGCGAGATATGGGACTTTGAAGCTAAGAAATAGTTGAGAAGACAACAAATTTTTCGCACTTCTGCTGCTCCAAACGCTTAACCAGAATGGCCTAGGGAAAAAATACACATACCGTTGAAATCGGGCGAGTTTCTACTTTCAGTCGCAACAGGAATTTTTGGGTTATGTCAATCCGTTCGCGAATTATGGGAGTTTGAAGCCAAGAAGTGGTTGAGAAGACCAAAAATTTTTTGCAATTCTGCTGCTCCAAACGCTTAACCAGAATGGCCTAGGCAAAAAATACACATACCGTTGTAATCGGGCGAGTTTCTACATTCAGTCGCAACAGGAATTTTTGGGTTATGTCAATCCGTTCGCGAGATATGGGAGTTTGAAGCCAAGAAATGGTTGAGTAGGGAAAAAATTTTTCGCACTTCTGCTGCTCCAAACGCTTAACCAGAATGGCCTAGGGAAAAAATGCACGTACCGTTGTAATCGGGCGAGTTTCTACTTTCAGAAGCAATACGAATTTTTGGGGTAGGTCAATCCGTTCGCGAGATATGGGAGTTTGAAGCCAAGAAATGGTTGAGTAGGGAAAAAATTTTTCGCAATTCTGCTGCTCCAAACGCTTAACCAGAATGGCCTAGGGAAAAAATACACATACGGTTGTAATCGGGCGAGCTTCTACTTTCAGATGCCATAGGAATTTTTGGGTTAGGTCAATCCGTTCGCGAGATATGGGAGTTTGAAGCCAAGAAATGGTTGAGAAGGCAAAAAATTTTTCGCACTTCTGCTGCTCCAAACGCTTAACCAGAATGGCCTAGGGAAAAAATACACATACCGTTGTAATCGGGCGAGATTCTACTTTCAGATGCAATAGGAATTTTTGGGTTAGGTCAATCCGTTCGCGAGATATGGGAGTTTGAAGCTAAGAAATGGTTGAGAAGGCAAAAAATTTTTGGTAATTCGGCTGCTCGAAACGCTTAACCAGAATGGCCTAGGGAAAAATACACATACCGTTGTAATCGGGCGAGCTTCTACTTTCAGATGCAATAGGAATTTTTGGGTTAGGTCAATCCGTTCGCGAGATATGGGAGTTTGAAGCTAAGAAATGGTTGAGAAGGCAAAAAATTTTTGGTAATTCGGCTGCTCGAAACGCTTAACCAGAATGGCCTAGGGAAAAATACACATACCGTTGTAATCGGGCGAGCTTCTACTTTCAGATGCAATAGGAATTTTTGGGTTAGGTCAATCCGTTCGCGAGATATGGGACTTTGAAGCTAAGAAATAGTTGAGAAGACAACAAATTTTTCGCACTTCTTCTGCTCCAAACGCTTAACCAGAATGGCCTAGGGAAAAAATACACATACCGTTGAAATCGGGCGAGTTTCTACTTTCAGTCGCAACAGGAATTTTTGGGTTATGTCAATCCGTTCGCGAATTATGGGAGTTTGAAGCCAAGAAGTGGTTGAGAAGGCCAAAAATTTTTCGCAATTCTGCTGCTCCAAACGCTTAACCAGAATGGCCTAGGGAAAAAGTACACCTACCGTTGTTATCGGGCGAGTTTCTACTTTCAGTCGCAACAGGAATTTTTGGGTTAGGTCAATCCGTTCGCAGATATGGGAGTTTGAAACCAAGAAATGGTTGAGAAGACAACAAATTTTTCGCACATCTGCTGCTCCAAACGCTTAACCAGAATGGCCTAGGGAAAAAAAACACATACCGTTGTAATCGGGCGAGTTTCTACTTCCAGTCGCAACAGGAATTTTTGGATTATGTCAATCCGTTCGCGAATTATGGGAGTTTGAATCCAAGAAGTGGTTGAGAAGGCCAAAAATTTTTCGCAATTCTGCTGCTCCAAACGCTTAACCAGAATGGCCTAGGGAAAAAATACACCAACCGTTGTAATCGGGCGAGTTTCTACTTTCAGTCGCAACAGGAATTTTTGGGTTATGTCAATCCGTTCGCGAATTATGGGAGTTTGAAGCCAAGAAATGGTTCAGAAGGCAAAAAATTTTTCGCAATTCTGCTGCTCCATACGCTTAACCAGAATGGCCTAGGGAAAAAATACACATACCGTTGTAATCGGGCGAGTTTCTACTTTCAGACGCAATAGGAATTTTTGGGTTAGGTCAATCCGTTCGCGAGATATGGGAGTTTGAAGCCAAGAAATGGTTGAGAAGGAAAAAAATTTTTCGCAATTCTGCTGCTCCAAACGCTTAACCAGAATGGCCTAGGGAAAAAATACACATACGGTTGTAATCGGGCGAGCTTCTACTTTCAGATACCATAGGAATTTTTGGGTTAGGTCAATCCGTTCGCGAGATATGGGAGTTTTAAGCCAAGAAATGGTTGAGAAGGCAAAAAATTTTTCGCACTTCTGCTGCTCCAAACGCTTAACCAGAATGGCCCAGGGAAAAAATACACATACCGTTGAAATCGGGCGAGTTTCTACTTTCAGTCGCAACAGGAATTTTTGGGTTATGTTAATCCGTTCGCGAATTATGGGAGTTTGAAGCCAAGAAGTGGTTGAGAAGGCCAAAAATTTTTCGCAATTCTGCTGCTCCAAACGCTTAACCAGAATGGCCTAGGGAAAAAATACACATACGGTTGTAATCGGGCGAGCTTCTACTTTCAGATACCATAGGAATTTTTGGGTTAGGTCAATCCGTTCGCGAGATATGGGAGTTTGAAGCTAAGAAATGGTTGAGAAGGCAAAAAATTTTTGGTAATTCGGCTGCTCGAAACGCTTAACCAGAATGGCCTAGGGAAAAATACACATACCGTTGTAATCGGGCGAGCTTCTACTTTCAGATGCAATAGGAATTTTTGGGTTAGGTCAATCCGTTCGCGAGATATGGGAGTTTGAAGCTAAGAAATGGTTGAGAAGGCAAAAAATTTTTGGTAATTCGGCTGCTCGAAACGCTTAACCAGAATGGCCTAGGGAAAAATACACATACCGTTGTAATCGGGCGAGCTTCTACTTTCAGATGCAATAGGAATTTTTGGGTTAGGTCAATCCGTTCGCGAGATATGGGACTTTGAAGCTAAGAAATAGTTGAGAAGACAACAAATTTTTCGCACTTCTTCTGCTCCAAACGCTTAACCAGAATGGCCTAGGGAAAAAATACACATACCGTTGAAATCGGGCGAGTTTCTACTTTCAGTCGCAACAGGAATTTTTGGGTTATGTCAATCCGTTCGCGAATTATGGGAGTTTGAAGCCAAGAAGTGGTTGAGAAGGCCAAAAATTTTTCGCAATTCTGCTGCTCCAAACGCTTAACCAGAATGGCCTAGGGAAAAAGTACACCTACCGTTGTTATCGGGCGAGTTTCTACTTTCAGTCGCAACAGGAATTTTTGGGTTAGGTCAATCCGTTCGCAGATATGGGAGTTTGAAACCAAGAAATGGTTGAGAAGACAACAAATTTTTCGCACATCTGCTGCTCCAAACGCTTAACCAGAATGGCCTAGGGAAAAAAAACACATACCGTTGTAATCGGGCGAGTTTCTACTTCCAGTCGCAACAGGAATTTTTGGATTATGTCAATCCGTTCGCGAATTATGGGAGTTTGAATCCAAGAAGTGGTTGAGAAGGCCAAAAATTTTTCGCAATTCTGCTGCTCCAAACGCTTAACCAGAATGGCCTAGGGAAAAAATACACCAACCGTTGTAATCGGGCGAGTTTCTACTTTCAGTCGCAACAGGAATTTTTGGGTTATGTCAATCCGTTCGCGAATTATGGGAGTTTGAAGCCAAGAAATGGTTCAGAAGGCAAAAAATTTTTCGCAATTCTGCTGCTCCATACGCTTAACCAGAATGGCCTAGGGAAAAAATACACATACCGTTGTAATCGGGCGAGTTTCTACTTTCAGACGCAATAGGAATTTTTGGGTTAGGTCAATCCGTTCGCGAGATATGGGAGTTTGAAGCCAAGAAATGGTTGAGAAGGAAAAAAATTTTTCGCAATTCTGCTGCTCCAAACGCTTAACCAGAATGGCCTAGGGAAAAAATACACATACGGTTGTAATCGGGCGAGCTTCTACTTTCAGATACCATAGGAATTTTTGGGTTAGGTCAATCCGTTCGCGAGATATGGGAGTTTTAAGCCAAGAAATGGTTGAGAAGGCAAAAAATTTTTCGCACTTCTGCTGCTCCAAACGCTTAACCAGAATGGCCCAGGGAAAAAATACACATACCGTTGAAATCGGGCGAGTTTCTACTTTCAGTCGCAACAGGAATTTTTGGGTTATGTTAATCCGTTCGCGAATTATGGGAGTTTGAAGCCAAGAAGTGGTTGAGAAGGCCAAAAATTTTTCGCAATTCTGCTGCTCCAAACGCTTAACCAGAATGGCCTAGGGAAAAAATACACATACGGTTGTAATCGGGCGAGCTTCTACTTTCAGATACCATAGGAATTTTTGGGTTAGGTCAATCCGTTCGCGAGATATGGGAGTTTGAAGCTAAGAAATGGTTGAGAAGGCAAAAAATTTTTGGTAATTCGGCTGCTCGAAACGCTTAACCAGAATGGCCTAGGGAAAAATACACATACCGTTGTAATCGGGCGAGCTTCTACTTTCAGATGCAATAGGAATTTTTGGGTTAGGTCAATCCGTTCGCGAGATATGGGAGTTTGAAGCTAAGAAATGGTTGAGAAGGCAAAAAATTTTTGGTAATTCGGCTGCTCGAAACGCTTAACCAGAATGGCCTAGGGAAAAATACACATACCGTTGTAATCGGGCGAGCTTCTACTTTCAGATGCAATAGGAATTTTTGGGTTAGGTCAATCCGTTCGCGAGATATGGGACTTTGAAGCTAAGAAATAGTTGAGAAGACAACAAATTTTTCGCACTTCTTCTGCTCCAAACGCTTAACCAGAATGGCCTAGGGAAAAAATACACATACCGTTGAAATCGGGCGAGTTTCTACTTTCAGTCGCAACAGGAATTTTTGGGTTATGTCAATCCGTTCGCGAATTATGGGAGTTTGAAGCCAAGAAGTGGTTGAGAAGGCCAAAAATTTTTCGCAATTCTGCTGCTCCAAACGCTTAACCAGAATGGCCTAGGGAAAAAGTACACCTACCGTTGTTATCGGGCGAGTTTCTACTTTCAGTCGCAACAGGAATTTTTGGGTTAGGTCAATCCGTTCGCAGATATGGGAGTTTGAAACCAAGAAATGGTTGAGAAGACAACAAATTTTTCGCACATCTGCTGCTCCAAACGCTTAACCAGAATGGCCTAGGGAAAAAAAACACATACCGTTGTAATCGGGCGAGTTTCTACTTCCAGTCGCAACAGGAATTTTTGGATTATGTCAATCCGTTCGCGAATTATGGGAGTTTGAATCCAAGAAGTGGTTGAGAAGGCCAAAAATTTTTCGCAATTCTGCTGCTCCAAACGCTTAACCAGAATGGCCTAGGGAAAAAATACACCAACCGTTGTAATCGGGCGAGTTTCTACTTTCAGTCGCAACAGGAATTTTTGGGTTATGTCAATCCGTTCGCCAATTATGGGAGTTTGAAGCCAAGAAATGGTTCAGAAGGCAAAAAATTTTTCGCAATTCTGCTGCTCCATACGCTTAACCAGAATGGCCTAGGGAAAAAATACACATACCGTTGTAATCGGGCGAGTTTCTACTTTCAGACGCAATAGGAATTTTTGGGTTAGGTCAATCCGTTCGCGAGATATGGGAGTTTGAAGCCAAGAAATGGTTGAGAAGGAAAAAAATTTTTCGCAATTCTGCTGCTCCAAACGCTTAACCAGAATGGCCTAGGGAAAAAATACACATACGGTTGTAATCGGGCGAGCTTCTACTTTCAGATACCATAGGAATTTTTGGGTTAGGTCAATCCGTTCGCGAGATATGGGAGTTTTAAGCCAAGAAATGGTTGAGAAGGCAAAAAATTTTTCGCACTTCTGCTGCTCCAAACGCTTAACCAGAATGGCCCAGGGAAAAAATACACATACCGTTGAAATCGGGCGAGTTTCTACTTTCAGTCGCAACAGGAATTTTTGGGTTATGTTAATCCGTTCGCGAATTATGGGAGTTTGAAGCCAAGAAGTGGTTGAGAAGGCCAAAAATTTTTCGCAATTCTGCTGCTCCAAACGCTTAACCAGAATGGCCTAGGGAAAAAATACACCTACCGTTGTAATCGGGCGAGTTTCTACTTTCAGTCGCAACAGGAATTTTTGGGTTAGGTCAATCCGTTCGCAGATATGGGAGTTTGAAACCAAGAAATGGTTGAGAAGACAACAAATTTTTCGCACATCTGCTGCTCCAAACGCGTAACCAGAATGGCCTAGGGAAAAAATACACATACCGTTGTAATCGGGCGAGTTTCTACTTCCAGTCGCAACTGGAATTTTTGGATTATGTCAAACCGTTCGCGAATTATGGGAGTTTGAAGCCAAGAAGTGGTTGAGAAGGCCAAAAATTTTTCGCACTTCTGCTGCTCTAAACGCTTAACCAGAATGGCCTAGGGAAAAAATACACCAACCGTTGTAATCGGGCGAGTTTCTACTTTCAGTCGCAACAGGAATTTTTGGGTTATGTCAATCCGTTCGCGAATTATGGGAGTTTGAAGCCATGAAATGGTTGAGAAGGCAAAAAATTTTTCACAATTCTGCTGCTCCAAACGCTTAACCAGAATGGCCTAGGGAAAAAATACACATACCGTTGTAATCGGGCGAGTTTCTACTTTCAGACGCAATAGGAATTTTTGGGTTAGGTCAATCCGTTCGCGAGATATGGGAGTTTGAAGCCAAGAAATGGTTGAGAAGGGAAAAAATTTTTCGCAATTCTGCTGCTCCAAACGCTTAACCAGAATGGCCTAGGGAAAAAATACACATACGGTTGTAATCGGGCGAGCTTCTACTTTCAGATACCATAGGAATTTTTGGGTTAGGTCAATCCGTTCGCGAGATATGGGAGTTTTAAGCCAAGAAATGGTTGAGAAGGCAAAAAATTTTTCGCACTTCTGCTGCTCCAAACGCTTAACCAGAATGGCCTAGGGAAAAAATACACATACCGTTGTAATCGGGCGAGATTCTACTTTCCGATGCAATAGGAATTTTTGGGTTAGGTCAATCCGTTCGCGACACATGGGTATTTGAAGCTAAGAAATGGTTGAGAAGGCAAAAAATTTTTGGCAATTCGGCTGCTCGAAACGCTTAACCAGAATGGCCTAGGGAAAAATACACATAACGTTGTAATCGGGCGAGCTTCTACTTTCAGATGCAATAGGATTTTTTGGGTTAGGTCAATCCGTTCGCGAGATATGGGACTTTGAAGCTAAGAAATGGTTGAGAAGACAACAAATTTTTCGCAAATCTGCTGCTCCAAACGCTTAACCAGAATGGCCTAGGGAAAAAATGCACGTACCGTTGTAATCGGGCGAGTTTCTACTTTCAGACGCAATAGGAATTTTTGGGTAAGGTCAATCCGTTCGCGAGATATGGGAGTTTGAAGCCAAGAAATGGTTGAGAAGGGAAAAAATTTTTCGCAATTCTGCTGCTCCAAACGCTTAACCAGAATGGCCTAGGGAAAAAATACACATGCGGTTGTAATCGGGCGAGCTTCTACTTTCAGATGCCATAGGAATTTTTGGGTTAGGTCAATCCGTTCGCGAGATATGGGAGTTTGAAGCCAAGAAATGGTTGAGAAGGCAAAAAATTTTTCGCACTTCTGCTGCTCCAAACGCTTAACCAGAATGGCCTAGGGAAAAAATACACATACCGTTGTAATCGGGCGAGTTTCTACTTTCAGCCGCAACAGGAATTTTTGGGTTATGTCAATCCGTTCGCGAATTATGGGAGTTTGAAGCCAAGAAGTGGTTGAGAAGGCCAAAAATTTTTCGCAATTCTGCTGCTCCAAACGCTTAACCAGAATGGCCTAGGGAAAAAATACACATACCGTTGTAATCGGGCGAGTTTCTACATTCAGTAGCAACAGGAATTTTTGGGTTAGGTCAATCCGTTCGCGAGATATGGGAGTTTGAAGCCAAGAAATGATTGAGAAGGCAAAAAATTCTTCGCAATTCTGCTGCTCCAAACGCTTAACCAGAATGGCCTAGGGAAAAGATACACGTACCGTTGTAATCGGGCGAGTTTCTACTTTCACACGCAACAGGAATTTTTGTGTTAGGTCAATCCGTTCGCGAGATATGGGAGTTTAAATCCAAGAAATGCTTGAGAAGGCATACAATTTTTCGCAATGCTGCTGCTCCAAACGCTTAACCAGAATGGCCTAGGGAAAAATACACATACCGTTGTAATCGGGCGAGATTCTACTTTCAGATGCAATAGGAATTTTTGGGTTAGGTCAATCCGTTCGCGAGATATGGGAGTTTGAAGCTAAGAAATGGTTGAGAAGGCAAAAAATTTTTGGCAATTCGGCTGCTCGAAACGCTTAACCAGAATGGCCTAGGGAAAAAAAAACATACCGTTGTAATCGGGCGAGCTTCTACTTTCAGACGCAATAGGAATTTTTGGGTTAGGTCAATCCGTTCGCGAGATATGGGAGTTTGAAGCCAAGAAATGGTTGAGAAGGCAAAAAATTCTTCGCAATTCTGCTGCTCCAAACGCTTAACCAGAATGGCCTAGGGAAAAAATACACGTACCGTTGTAATCGGGCGAGTTTCTACTTTCAGACGCAATAGGAATTTTTGGGTTAGGTCTATCCGTTCGCGAGATATGGGAGTTTGAAGCCAAGAAATGATTGAGAAGGCAAAAAATTCTTCGCAATTCTGCTGCTCCAAACGCTTAACCAGAATGACCTAGGGAAAAAATGCACGTACCGTTGTAATCGGGCGAGTTTCTACTTTCAGACGCAATAGGAATTTTTGGGTTAGGTCAATCCGTTCGCGAGATATGGGAGTTTGAAGCCAAGAAATGGTTGAGAAGGGAAAAAATTTTTCGCACTTCTGCTGCTCCAAACGCTTAACCAGAATGGCCTAGGGAAAAAATGCACGTACCGTTGTAATCGGGCGAGTTTCTACTTTCAGACGCAATACGAATTTTTGGGGTAGGTCAATCCGTTCGCGAGATATGGGAGTTTGAAGCCAAGAAATGGTTGAGTAGGGAAAAAATTTTTCGCAATTCTGCTGCTCCAAACGCTTAACCAGAATGGCCTAGGGAAAAAATACACATACGGTTGTAATCGGGCGAGCTTCTACTTTCAGATGCAATAGGAATTTTTGGGTAAGGTCAATCCGTTCGCGAGATATGGGAGTTTGAAGCCAAGAAATGGTTGAGAAGGCAAAAAATTTTTCGCACTTCGGCTGCTCCAAACGTTTAACCAGAATGGCCTAGGGAAAAAATACACATACCGTTGTAATCGGGCGAGATTCTACTTTCAGATGCAATAGGAATTTTTGGCTTAGGTCAATCCGTTCGCGAGATATGGGAGTTTGAAGCTAAGAAATGGTTGAGAAGACAACAAATTTTTCGCACATCTGCTGCTCCAAACGCTTAACCAGAATGGCCTAGGGAAAAAATACACATACCGTTGTAATCGGGCGAGTTTCTACTTCCAGTCGCAACAGGAATTTTTGGTTTATGTCAATCCGTTCGCGAATTATGGGAGTTTGAAGCCAAGAAGTGGTTGAGAAGACCAAAAATTTTTTGCAATTCTGCTGCTCCAAACGCTTAACCAGAATGGCCTAGGCAAAAAATACACATACCGTTGTAATCGGGCGAGTTTCTACATTCAGTCGCAACAGGAATTTTTGGGTTATGTCAATCCGTTCGCGAGATATGCGAGTTTGAAGCCAAGAAATGGTTGAGAAGGCAAAAAATTCTTCGCAATTCTGCTGCTCCAAACGCTTAACCCGAATGGCCTAGGGAAAAAATGCACGTACCGTTGTAATCGGGCGAGTTTCTACTTTCAGACGCAATAGGAATTTTTGGGTTAGGTCAATCCGTTCGCGAGATATGGGAGTTTGAAGCCAAGAAATGGTTGAGAAGGGAAAAAATTTTTCGCACTTCTGCTGCTCCAAACGCTTAACCAGAATGGCCTAGGGAAAAAATGCACGTACCGTTGTAATCGGGCGAGTTTCTACTTTCAGACGCAATACGAATTTTTGGGGTAGGTCAATCCGTTCGCGAGATATGGGAGTTTGAAGCCAAGAAATGGTTGAGTAGGGAAAAAATTTTTCGCAATTCTGCTGCTCCAAACGCTTAACCAGAATGGCCTAGGGAAAAAATACACATACGGTTGTAATCGGGCGAGCTTCTACTTTCAGATGCCATAGGAATTTTTGGGTTAGGTCAATCCGTTCGCGAGATATGGGAGTTTGAAGCCAAGAAATGGTTGAGAAGGCAAAAAATTTTTCGCACTTCTGCTGCTCCAAACGCTTAACCAGAATGGCCTAGGGAAAAAATACATATACCGTTGTAATCGGGCGAGATTCTACTTTCAGATGCAATAGGAATTTTTGGGTTAGATCAATCCGTTCGCGAGATATGGGAGTTTGAAGCTAAGAAATGGTTGAGAAGGCAAAAAATTTTTGGTAATTCGGCTGCTCGAAACGCTTAACCAGAATGGCCTAGGGAAAAATACACATACCGTTGTAATCGGGCGAGCTTCTACTTTCAGATGCAATAGGAATTTTTGGGTTAGGTCAATCCGTTCGCGAGATATGGGTCTTTGAAGCTAAGAAATAGTTGAGAAGACAACAAATTTTTCGCACTTCTGCTGCTCCAAACGCTTAACCAGAATGGCCTAGGGAAAAAATATACATACCGTTGAAATCGGGCGAGTTTCTACTTTCAGTCGCAACAGGAATTTTTGGGTTATGTCAATCCGTTCGCGAATTATGGGAGTTTGAAGCTAAGAAATGGTTGAGAAGACAACAAATTTTTCGCACATCTGCTGCTCCAAACGCTTAACCAGAATGGCCTAGGGAAAAAAAACACATACCGTTGTAATCGGGCGAGCTTCTACTTTCAGATGCAATAGGAATTTTTGGGTTAGGTCAATCCGTTCGCGAGATATGGGAGTTTGAAGCCAAGAAATGGTTGAGAAGGCAAAAAATTTTTCGCACTTCTGCTGCTCCAAACGCTTAACCAGAATGGCCTAGGGAAAAAATACATATACCGTTGTAATCGGGCGAGATTCTACTTTCAGATGCAATAGGAATTTTTGGGTTAGGTCAATCCGTTCGCGAGGTATGGGAGTTTGAAGCTAAGAAATGGTTGAGAAGACAACAAATTTTTCGCACATCTGCTGCTCCAAACGCTTAACCAGAATGGCCTAGGGAAAAAAAACACATACCGTTGTAATCGGGCGAGCTTCTACTTTCAGATGCAATAGGAATTTTTGGGTTAGGTCAATCCGTTCGCGAGATATGGGAGTTTGAAGCCAAGAAATGGTTGAGAAGGCAAAAAATTTTTCGCACTTCTGCTGCTCCAAACGCTTAACCAGAATGGCCTAGGGAAAAAATACACATACCGTTGTAATCGGGCGAGATTCTACTTTCAGATGCAATAGGAATTTTTGGGTTAGATCAATCCGTTCGCGAGATATGGGAGTTTGAAGCTAAGAAATGGTTGAGAAGGCAAAAAATTTTTGGTAATTCGGCTGCTCGAAACGCTTAACCAGAATGGCCTAGGGAAAAATACACATACCGTTGTAATCGGGCGAGCTTCTACTTTCAGATGCAATAGGAATTTTTGGGTTAGGTCAATCCGTTCGCGAGATATGGGAGTTTGAAGCTAAGAAATGGTTGAGAAGGCAAAAAATTTTTGGTAATTCGGCTGCTCGAAACGCTTAACCAGAATGGCCTAGGGAAAAATACACATACCGTTGTAATCGGGCGAGCTTCTACTTTCAGATGCAATACGAATTTTTGGGTTAGGTCAATCCGTTCGCGAGATATGGGACTTTGAAGCTAAGAAATAGTTGAGAAGACAACAAATTTTTCGCAATTCTGCTGCTCCAAACGCTTAACCAGAATGGCCTAGGGAAAAAATACACATACGGTTGTAATCGGGCGAGCTTCTACTTTCAGATGCCATAGGAATTTTTGGGTTAGGTCAATCCGTTCGCGAGATATGGGAGTTTGAAGCCAAGAAATGGTTGAGAAGGCAAAAAATTTTTCGCACTTCTGCTGCTCCAAACGCTTAACCAGAATGGCCTAGGGAAAAAATACATATACCGTTGTAATCGGGCGAGATTCTACTTTCAGATGCAATAGGAATTTTTGGGTTAGATCAATCCGTTCGCGAGATATGGGAGTTTGAAGCTAAGAAATGGTTGAGAAGGCAAAAAATTTTTGGTAATTCGGCTGCTCGAAACGCTTAACCAGAATGGCCTAGGGAAAAATACACATACCGTTGTAATCGGGCGAGCTTCTACTTTCAGATGCAATAGGAATTTTTGGGTTAGGTCAATCCGTTCGCGAGATATGGGTCTTTGAAGCTAAGAAATAGTTGAGAAGACAACAAATTTTTCGCACTTCTGCTGCTCCAAACGCTTAACCAGAATGGCCTAGGGAAAAAATATACATACCGTTGAAATCGGGCGAGTTTCTACTTTCAGTCGCAACAGGAATTTTTGGGTTATGTCAATCCGTTCGCGAATTATGGGAGTTTGAAGCTAAGAAATGGTTGAGAAGACAACAAATTTTTCGCACATCTGCTGCTCCAAACGCTTAACCAGAATGGCCTAGGGAAAAAAAACACATACCGTTGTAATCGGGCGAGCTTCTACTTTCAGATGCAATAGGAATTTTTGGGTTAGGTCAATCCGTTCGCGAGATATGGGAGTTTGAAGCCAAGAAATGGTTGAGAAGGCAAAAAATTTTTCGCACTTCTGCTGCTCCAAACGCTTAACCAGAATGGCCTAGGGAAAAAATACATATACCGTTGTAATCGGGCGAGATTCTACTTTCAGATGCAATAGGAATTTTTGGGTTAGGTCAATCCGTTCGCGAGGTATGGGAGTTTGAAGCTAAGAAATGGTTGAGAAGACAACAAATTTTTCGCACATCTGCTGCTCCAAACGCTTAACCAGAATGGCCTAGGGAAAAAAAACACATACCGTTGTAATCGGGCGAGCTTCTACTTTCAGATGCAATAGGAATTTTTGGGTTAGGTCAATCCGTTCGCGAGATATGGGAGTTTGAAGCCAAGAAATGGTTGAGAAGGCAAAAAATTTTTCGCACTTCTGCTGCTCCAAACGCTTAACCAGAATGGCCTAGGGAAAAAATACACATACCGTTGTAATCGGGCGAGATTCTACTTTCAGATGCAATAGGAATTTTTGGGTTAGATCAATCCGTTCGCGAGATATGGGAGTTTGAAGCTAAGAAATGGTTGAGAAGGCAAAAAATTTTTGGTAATTCGGCTGCTCGAAACGCTTAACCAGAATGGCCTAGGGAAAAATACACATACCGTTGTAATCGGGCGAGCTTCTACTTTCAGATGCAATAGGAATTTTTGGGTTAGGTCAATCCGTTCGCGAGATATGGGAGTTTGAAGCTAAGAAATGGTTGAGAAGGCAAAAAATTTTTGGTAATTCGGCTGCTCGAAACGCTTAACCAGAATGGCCTAGGGAAAAATACACATACCGTTGTAATCGGGCGAGCTTCTACTTTCAGATGCAATACGAATTTTTGGGTTAGGTCAATCCGTTCGCGAGATATGGGACTTTGAAGCTAAGAAATAGTTGAGAAGACAACAAATTTTTCGCACTTCTGCTGCTCCGAACGCTTAACCAGAATGGCCTAGGGAAAAAATACACATACCGTTGAAATCGGGCGAGTTTCTACTTTCAGTCGCAACAGGAATTTTTGGGTTATGTCAATCCGTTCGCGAATTATGGGAGTTTGAAGCCAAGAAGTGGTTGAGAAGGC
This sequence comes from Ptiloglossa arizonensis, assembly GCF_051014685.1. Lineage (NCBI taxonomy): Eukaryota > Metazoa > Arthropoda > Insecta > Hymenoptera > Colletidae > Ptiloglossa > Ptiloglossa arizonensis. Next base: position 1,813,369 of record NW_027478387.1, read on the forward strand.
CAAAAATTTTTCGCAATTCTGCTGCTCCAAACGCTTAACCAGAATGGCCTAGGGAAAAAATACACCTACCGTTGTTATCGGGCGAGTGTCTACTTTCAGTCGCAACAGGAATTTTTGGGTTAGGTCAATCCGTTCGCAGATATGGGAGTTTGAAACCAAGAAATGGTTGAGAAGACAACAAATTTTTCGCACATCTGCTGCTCCAAACGCTTAACCAGAATGGCCTAGGGAAAAAAAACACATACCGTTGTAATCGGGCGAGTTTCTACTTCCAGTCGCAACAGGAATTTTTGTATTATGTCAATCCGTTCGCGAATTATGGGAGTTTGAATCCAAGAAGTGGTTGAGAAGGCCAAAAATTTTTCGCAATTCTGCTGCTCCAAACGCTTAACCAGAATGGCCTAGGGAAAAAATACACCAACCGTTGTAATCGGGCGAGTTTCTACTTTCAGTCGCAACAGGAATTTTTGGGTTATGTCAATCCGTTCGCGAATTATGGGAGTTTGAAGCCAAGAAATGGTTCAGAAGGCAAAAAATTTTTCGCAATTCTGCTGCTCCATACGCTTAACCAGAATGGCCTAGGGAAAAAATACACATACCGTTGTAATCGGGCGAGTTTCTACTTTCAGACACAATAGGAATTTTTGGGTTAGGTCAATCCGTTCGCGAGATATGGGAGTTTGAAGCCAAGAAATGGTTGAGAAGGAAAAAAATTTTTCGCAATTCTGCTGCTCCAAACGCTTAACCAGAATGGCCTAGGGAAAAAATACACATACGGTTGTAATCGGGCGAGCTTCTACTTTCAGATACCATAGGAATTTTTGGGTTAGGTCAATCCGTTCGCGAGATATGGGAGTTTTAAGCCAAGAAATGGTTGAGAAGGCAAAAAATTTTTCGCACTTCTGCTGCTCCAAACGCTTAACCAGAATGGCCTAGGGAAAATATACACATACCGTTGTAATCGGGCGAGTTTCTACTTTCACACGCAACAGGAATTTTTGGGTTAGGTCAATCCGTTCGCGAGATATGGGAGTTTGAAGCTAAGAAATGGTTGAGAAGGCAAAAAATTTTTGGTAATTCGGCTGCTCGAAACGCTTAACCAGAATGGCCTAGGGAAAAATACACATACCGTTGTAATCGGGCGAGCTTCTACTTTCAGATGCAATAGGAATTTTTGGGTTAGGTCAATCCGTTCGCGAGATATGGGACTTTGAAGCTAAGAAATAGTTGAGAAGACAACAAATTTTTCGCACTTCTGCTGCTCCAAACGCTTAACCAGAATGGCCTAGGTAAAAAAAAATAAACATACCGTTGAAATCGGGCGAGTTTCTACTTTCAGTCGCAACAGGAATTATTGGGTTATGTCAATCCGTTCGCGAATTATGGGAGTTTGAAGCCAAGAAGTGGTTGAGAAGGCCAAAAATTTTTCGCAATTCTGCTGCTCCAAACGCTTAACCAGAATGGCCTAGGGAAAAAATACACCTACCGTTGTAATCGGGCGAGTTTCTACTTTCAGTCGCAACAGGAATTTTTGGGTTAGGTCAATCCGTTCGCAGATATGGGAGTTTGAAACCAAGAAATGGTTGAGAAGACAACAAATTTTTCGCACTTCTGCTGCTCCAAACGCTTAACCAGAATGGCCTAGGGAAAAAATACACCAACCGTTGTAATCGGGCGAGTTTCTACTTTCAGTCGCAACAGGAATTTTTGGGTTATGTCAATCCGTTCGCGAATTATGGGAGTTTGAAGCCAAGAAATGGTTGAGAAGGCAAAAAATTTTTCGCAATTCTGCTGCTCCAAACGCTTAACCAGAATGGCCTAGGGGAAAAATACACATACCGTTGTAATCGGGCGAGTTTCTACTTTCAGACGCAATAGGAATTTTTGGGTTATGTCAATCCGTTCGCGAGATATGGGAGTTTGAAGCCAAGAAATGGTTGAGAAGGGAAAAAATTTTTCGCAATTCTGCTGCTCCAAACGCTTAACCAGAATGGCCTAGGGAAAAAATACACATGCGGTTGTAATCGGGCGAGCTTCTACTTTCAGATGCCATAGGAATTTTTGGGTTAGGTCAATCCGTTCGCGAGATATGGGAGTTTGAAGCCAAGAAATGGTTGAGAAGGCAAAAAATTTTTCGCACTTCTGCTGCTCCAAACGCTTAACCAGAATGGCCTAGGGAAAAAATACACATACCGTTGTAATCGGGCGAGCTTCTACTTTCAGATGCAATAGGAATTTTTGGGTTATGTCAATCCGTTCGCGAATTATGGGAGTTTGAAGCCAAGAAGTGGTTGAGAAGGCCAAAAATTTTTCGCAATTCTGCTGCTCCAAACGCTTAACCAGAATGGCCTAGGGAAAAAATACACATACCGTTGTAATCGGGCGAGTTTCTACATTCAGTCGCAACAGGAATTTTTGGGTTAGGTCAATCCGTTCGCGAGATATGGGAGTTTGAAGCCAAGAAATGATTGAGAAGGCAAAAAATTCTTCGCAATTCTGCTGCTCCAAACGCTTAACCAGAATGGCCTAGGGAAAAAATACACGTACCGTTGTAATCGGGCGAGTTTCTACTTTCACACGCAACAGGAATTTTTGTGTTAGGTCAATCCGTTCGCGAGATATGGGAGTTTAAAGCCAAGAAATGCTTGAGAAGGCATAAAATTTTTCGCAATGCTGCTGCTCCAAACGCTTAACCAGAATGGCCTAGGGAAAAATACACATACCGTTGTAATCGGGCGAGATTCTACTTTCAGATGCAATAGGAATTTTTGGGTTAGGTCAATCCGTTCACGAGATATGGGAGATTGAAGCTAAGAAATGGTTGAGAAGGCAAAAAATTTTTGGCAATTCGGCTGCTCGAAACGCTTAACCAGAATGGCCTAGGGAAAAAATACACATACCGTTGTAATCGGGCGAGCTTCTACTTTCAGACGCAATAGGAATTTTTGGGTTATGTCAATCCGTTCGCGAGATATGGGAGTTTGAAGCCAAGAAATGGTTGAGAAGGCCAAAAATTCTTCGCAATTCTGCTGCTCCAAACGCTTAACCAGAATGGCCTAGGGAAAAAATACACGTACCGTTGTAATCGGGCGAGTTTCTACTTTCAGACGCAATAGGTATTTTTGGGTTAGGTCAATCCGTTCGCGAGATATGGGAGTTTGAAGCCAAGAAATGATTGAGAAGGCAAAAAATTCTTCGCAATTCTGCTGCTCCAAACGCTTAACCAGAATGGCCTAGGGAAAAAATACACGTACCGTTGTAATCGGGCGAGTTTCTACTTTCACACGCAACAGGAATTTTTGGGTTAGGTCAATCCGTTCGCGAGATATGGGAGTTTAAAGCCAAGAAATGCTTGAGAAGGCATAAAATTTTTCGCAATGCTGCTGCTCCAAACGCTTAACCAGAATGGCCTAGGGAAAAAATACACGTACCGTTGTAATCCGGCGAGTTTCTACTTTCAGACGCAATAGGAATTTTTGGGTTAGGTCAATCCGTTCGCGAGATATGGGAGTTTGAAGCCAAGAAATGATAGAGAAGGCAAAAAATTCTTCGCAATTCTGCTGCTCCAAACGCTTAACCAGAATGGCCTAGGGAAAAAATACACGTACCGTTGTAATCGGGCGAGTTTCTACTTTCACACGCAACAGGAATTTTTGTGTTAGGTCAATCCGTTCGCGAGATATGGGAGTTTAAAGCCAAGAAATGCTTGAGAAGGCATAAAATTTTTCGCAATGCTGCTGCTCCAAACGCTTAACCAGAATGGCCTAGGGAAAAAATACACATACCGTTGTAATCGGGCGAGCTTCTACTTTCAGACGCAATAGGAATTTTTGGGTTAGGTCAATCCGTTCGCGAGATATGGGAGTTTGAAGCTAAGAAATGGTTGAGAAGGCAAACAATTTTCGGCAATTCGGCTGCTCGAAACGCTTAACCAGTATGGCCTAGGGAAAAAATACACATACCGTTGTAATCGGGCGAGCTTCTACTTTCAGATGCAATAGGAATTTTTGGGTTAGGTCAATCCGTTCGCGAGATATGGGGGTTTGAAGCCAAGAAATGGTTGAGAAGGCAAAAAATTTTTCGCACTTCTGCTGCTCCAAACGCTTAACCAGAATGGCCGAGGGAAAAAATACACATCCCGTTGTAATCGGGCGAGATTCTACTTTCAGATGCAATAGGAATTTTTGGGTTAGGTCAATCCGTTCGCAAGATATGGGAGTTTGAAGCTAAGAAATGGTTGAGAAGACAACAAATTTTTCGCACATCTGCTGCTCCAAACGCTTAACCAGAATGGCCTAGGGAAAAAATACACATCCCGTTGTAATCGGGCGAGATTCTACTTTCAGATGCAATAGGAATTTTTGGGTTAGGTCAATCCGTTCGCGAATTATGGGAGTTTGAAGCCAAGAAATGGTTGAGAACTCAAAAAATTCTTCGCAATTCTGCTGCTCCAAACGCTTAACCAGAATGGCCTAGGGAAAAAATACACATACCGTTGTAATCGGGCGAGCTTCTACTTTCAGATTCAATAGGAATTTTTGGGTTAGGTCAATCCGTTCGCGAGGTATGGGAGTTTGAAGCTAAGAAATGGTTGAGAAGACAACAAATTTTTCGCACATCTGCTGCTCCAAACGCTTAACCAGAATGGCCTAGGGAAAAAATACACGTACCGTTGTAATCGGGCGAGTTTCTACTTTCAGTCGCAACAGGAATTTTTGGGTTATGTCAATCCGTTCGCGAATTATGGGAGTTTGAAGCCAAGAAGTGGTTGAGAAGGCCAAAAATTTTTCGCAATTCTGCTGCTCCAAACGCTTAACCAGAATGGCCTATGGAAAAAATACACCTACCGTTGTAATCGGGCGAGTTTCTACTTTCAGTCGCAACAGGAATTTTTGGGTTAGGTCAATCCGTTCGCAGATATGGGAGTTTGAAACCAAGAAATGGTTGAGAAGACAACAAATTTTTCGCACTTCTGCTGCTCCAAACGCTTAACCAGAATGGCCTAGGGAAAAAATACACATACCGTTGTAATCGGGCGAGCTTCTACTTTCAGATTCAATAGGAATTTTTGGGTTAGGTCAATCCGTTCGCGAGGTATGGGAGTTTGAAGCTAAGAAATGGTTGAGAAGACAACAAATTTTTCGCACATCTGCTGCTCCAAACGCTTAACCAGAATGGCCTAGGGAAAAAATACACGTACCGTTGTAATCGGGCGAGTTTCTACTTTCAGTCGCAACAGGAATTTTTGGGTTATGTCAATCCGTTCGCGAATTATGGGAGTTTGAAGCCAAGAAGTGGTTGAGAAGGCCAAAAATTTTTCGCAATTCTGCTGCTCCAAACGCTTAACCAGAATGGCCTATGGAAAAAATACACCTACCGTTGTAATCGGGCGAGTTTCTACTTTCAGTCGCAACAGGAATTTTTGGGTTAGGTCAATCCGTTCGCAGATATGGGAGTTTGAAACCAAGAAATAGTTGAGAAGACAACAAATTTTTCGCACTTCTGCTGCTACAAACGCTTAACCAGAATGGCCTAGGGAAAAAATACACCAACCGTTGTAATCGGGCGAGATTCTACTTTCAGATGCAATAGGAATTTTTGGGTTAGGTCAATCCGTTCGCGAGATATGGGAGATTGAAACTAAGAAATGGTTGAGAAGGCAAAAAATTTTTGGCAATTCGGCTGCTCGAAACGCTTAACCAGAATGGCCTAGGGAAAAAATACACATACCGTTGTAATCGTGCGAGCTTCTACTTTCAGACGCAATAGGAATTTTTGGGATAGGTCAATCCGTTCGCGAGATATGGGAGTTTGAAGCCAAGAAATGGTTGAGAAGGCAAAAAATTCTTCGCAATTCTGCTGCTCCAAACGCTTAACCAGAATGGCCTAGGGAAAAAATACACGTACCGTTGTAATCGGGCGAGTTTCTACTTTCAGACGCAATAGGTATTTTTGGGTTAGGTCAATCCGTTCGCGAGATATGGGAGTTTGAAGCCAAGAAATGATTGAGAAGGCAAAAAATTCTTCGCAATTCTGCTGCTCCAAACGCTTAACCAGAATGGCCTAGGGAAAAAATACACATACCGTTGTAATCGGGCGAGTTTCTACTTTCAGCCGCAACAGGAATTTTTGGGTTATGTCAATCCGTTCGCGAATTATGGGAGTTTGAAGCCAAGAAGTGGTTGAGAAGGCCAAAAATTTTTCGCAATTCTGCTGCTCCAAACGCTTAACCAGAATGGCCTAGGGAAAAAATACACATACCGTTGTAATCGGGCGAGTTTCCACATTCAGTCGCAACAGGAATTTTTGGGTTATGTCAATCCGTTCGCGAATTATGGGAGTTTGAAGCCAAGAAGTGGTTGAGAAGGCCAAAAATTTTTCGCAATTCTGCTGCTCCAAACGCTTAACCAGAATGGCCTAGGGAAAAAATACACATACCGTTGTAATCGGGCGAGTTTCTACATTCAGTCGCAACAGGAATTTTTGGGTTAGGTCAATCCGTTCGCGAGATATGGGAGTTTGAAGCCAAGAAATGATTGAGAAGGCAAAAAATTCTTCGCAATTCTGCTGCTCCAAACGCTTAACCAGAATGGCCTAGGGAAAAAATACACGTACCGTTGTAATCGGGCGAGTTTCTACTTTCACACGCAACAGGAATTTTTGTGTTAGGTCAATCCGTTCGCGAGATATGGGAGTTTAAAGCCAAGAAATGCTTGAGAAGGCATAAAATTTTTCGCAATGCTGCTGCTCCAAACGCTTAACCAGAATGGCCTAGGGAAAAATACACATACCGTTGTAATCGGGCGAGATTCTACTTTCAGATGCAATAGGAATTTTTGGGTTAGGTCAATCCGTTCGCGAGATATGGGAGATTGAAGCTAAGAAATGGTTGAGAAGGCAAAAAATTTTTGGCAATTCGGCTGCTCGAAACGCTTAACCAGAATGGCCTAGGGAAAAAATACACATACCGTTGTAATCGTGCGAGCTTCTACTTTCAGACGCAATAGGAATTTTTGGGATAGGTCAATCCGTTCGCGAGATATGGGAGTTTGAAGCCAAGAAATGGTTGAGAAGGCAAAAAATTCTTCGCAATTCTGCTGCTCCAAACGCTTAACCAGAATGGCCTAGGGAAAAAATACACGTACCGTTGTAATCGGGCGAGTTTCTACTTTCAGACGCAATAGGTATTTTTGGGTTAGGTCAATCCGTTCGCGAGATATGGGAGTTTGAAGCCAAGAAATGATTGAGAAGGCAAAAAATTCTTCGCAATTCTGCTGCTCCAAACGCTTAACCAGAATGGCCTAGGGAAAAAATACACATACCGTTGTAATCGGGCGAGTTTCTACTTTCAGCCGCAACAGGAATTTTTGGGTTATGTCAATCCGTTCGCGAATTATGGGAGTTTGAAGCCAAGAAGTGGTTGAGAAGGCCAAAAATTTTTCGCAATTCTGCTGCTCCAAACGCTTAACCAGAATGGCCTAGGGAAAAAATACACATACCGTTGTAATCGGGCGAGTTTCTACATTCAGTCGCAACAGGAATTTTTGGGTTAGGTCAATCCGTTCGCGAGATATGGGAGTTTGAAGCCAAGAAATGATTGAGAAGGCAAAAAATTCTTCGCAATTCTGCTGCTCCAAACGCTTAACCAGAATGGCCTAGGGAAAAAATACACATACCGTTGTAATCGGGCGAGTTTCTACTTTCACACGCAACAGGAATTTTTGTGTTAGGTCAATCCGTTCGCGAGATATGGGAGTTTAAAGCCAAGAAATGCTTGAGAAGGCATAAAATTTTTCGCAATGCTGCTGCTCCAAACGCTTAACCAGAATGGCCTAGGGAAAAATACACATACCGTTGTAATCGGGCGAGATTCTACTTTCAGATGCAATAGGAATTTTTGGGTTAGGTCAATCCGTTCGCGATATATGGGAGATTGAAGCTAAGAAATGGTTGAGAAGGCAAAAAATTTTTGGCAATTCGGCTGCTCGAAACGCTTAACCAGAATGGCCTAGGGAAAAAATACACATACCGTTGTAATCGTGCGAGCTTCTACTTTCAGACGCAATAGGAATTTTTGGGATAGGTCAATCCGTTCGCGAGATATGGGAGTTTGAAGCCAAGAAATGGTTGAGAAGGCAAAAAATTCTTCGCAATTCTGCTGCTCCAAACGCTTAACCAGAATGGCCTAGGGAAAAAATACACGTACCGTTGTAATCGGGCGAGTTTCTACTTTCAGACGCAATAGGTATTTTTGGGTTAGGTCAATCCGTTCGCGAGATATGGGAGTTTGAAGCCAAGAAATGATTGAGAAGGCAAAAAATTCTTCGCAATTCTGCTGCTCCAAACGCTTAACCAGAATGGCCTAGGGAAAAAATACACGTACCGTTGTAATCGGGCGAGTTTCTACTTTCACACGCAACAGGAATTTTTGGGTTAGGTCAATCCGTTCGCGAGATATGGGAGTTTAAAGCCAAGAAATGCTTGAGAAGGCATAAAATTTTTCGCAATGCTGCTGCTCCAAACGCTTAACCAGAATGGCCTAGGGAAAAAATACACGTACCGTTGTAATCGGGCGAGTTTCTACTTTCAGACGCAATAGGAATTTTTGGGTTAGGTCAATCCGTTCGCGAGATATGGGAGTTTGATGCCAAGAAATGATTGAGAAGGCAAAAAATTCTTCGCAATTCTGCTGCTCCAAACGCTTAACCAGAATGGCCTAGGGAAAAAATACACGTACCGTTGTAATCGGGCGAGTTTCTACTTTCACACGCAACAGGAATTTTTGGGTTAGGTCAATCCGTTCGCGAGATATGGGAGTTCAAAGCCAAGAAATGCTTGAGAAGGCATAAAATTTTTCGCAATGCTGCTGCTCCAAACGCTTAACCAGAATGGCCTAGGGAAAAAATACACATACCGTTGTAATCGGGCGAGCTTCTACTTTCAGACGCAATAGGAATTTTTGGGTTAGGTCAATCCGTTCGCGAGATATGGGAGTTTGAATCCAAGAAATGGTTGAGAAGGCAAAAAATTCTTCGCAATTCTGCTGTTCCAAACGCTTAACCAGAATGGCCTAGGGAAAAAATACACATACCGTTGTAATCGGGCGAGTTTCTACTTTCACACGCAACAGGAATTTTTGGGTTAGGTCAATCCGTTCGCGAGATATGGGAGTTTAAAGCCAAGAAATGGTTGAGAAGGCATAAAATTTTTCGCAATGCTGCTGCTCCAAACGCTTAACCAGAATGGCCTAGGGAAAAATACACATACCGTTGTAATCGGGCGAGATTCTACTTTCAGATACAATAGGAATTTTTGGGTTAGGTCAATCCGTTCGCGAGATATGGGAGTTTGAAGCTAAGAAATGGTTGAGAAGGCAAAAAATTTTCGGCAATTCGGCTGCTCGAAACGCTTAACCAGTATGGCCTAGGGAAAAAATACACATAGCGTTGTAATCGGGCGAGTTTCTGCTTTCAGACGCAATAGGAATTTTTGGGTTAGGTCAATCCGTTCGCGAGATATGGGAGTTTGAAGCTAAGAAATGCTTGAGAAAGCATAAAATTTTTCGCACATCTGCTGCTCCAAACGCTTAACCAGAATGGCCTAGGGAAAAATACACATACCGTTGTAATCGGGCGAGATTCTACTTTCAGATGCAATAGGAATTTTTGGGTTAGGTCAATCCGTTCGCGAGATATGGGAGTTTGAAGCTAAGAAATGGTTGAGAAGGCAAAAAATTTTTGGCAATTCGGCTGCTCGAAACGCTTAACCAGAATGGCCTAGGGAAAAAATACACATACCGTTGTAATCGGGCGAGTTTCTACTTTCAGTCGCAAAAGGAATTTTTGGGTTATGTCAATCCGTTCGCGAATTATGGGAGTTTGAAGCCAAGAAATGGTTGAGAAGGCAAAAAATTCTTCGCAATTCTGCTGCTCCAAACGCTTAACCACAATGGCCTAGGGAAAAATACACATACCGTTGTAATCGGGCGAGATTCTACTTTCAGATGCAATACGAATTTTTGGGTTAGGTCAATCCGTTCGCGAGATATGGAATTTGAAGCTAACAAATGGTTGAGAAGACAACAAATTTGTCGCACATCTGCTGCTACAAACGCTTAACCAGAATGGCCTTAGGAAAAAATACACATACCGTTGTAATCGGGTGAGTTTCTACTTTCAGTCGCAACAGGAATTTTTGGGTTATGTCAATCCGTTCGCGAATTATGGGAGTTTGAAGCCAAGAAGTGGTTGAGAAGGCCAAAAATTTTTCGCAATTCTGCTGTTCCAAACGCTTAACCAGAATGGCCTAGGGAAAAAATACACATACCGTTGCAATCGGGCGAGTTTCTACATTCAGTCGCAACAGGAATTTTTGGGTTATGTCAATCCGTTCGCAAGATATGGGAGTTTGAAGCCAAGAAATGGTTGAGAAGGCAAAAAATTCTTTGCAATTCTGCTGCTCCAAACGCTTAACCAGAATGGCCTAGGGAAAAAATACACATACCGTTGTAATCGGGCGAGCTTCTACTTTCAGATGCAATAGGAATTTTTGGGTTAGGTCAATCCGTTCGCTAGATATGGGACTTTGAAGCTAAGAAATAGTTGAGAAGACATCAAATTTTTCGCACTTCTGCTGCTCCAAACGCTTAAACAGAATGGCCTAGGGAAAAAATACACATACCGTTGTAAGCGGGCGAGTTTCTACTTTCAGTCGCAACAGGAATTTTTGGGCTATGTCAATCCGTTCGCGAATTATGGGAGTTTGAAGCAAAGAAATGGTTGAGAAGGCAAAAAATTTTTCGCAATTCTGCTGCTCCAAACGCTTAACCAGAATGGCCTAGGGAAAAAATACACATACCGTTGTAATCGGGCGAGATTCTACTTTCAGATGCAATAGGAATTTTTGGGTTAGGTCAATCCGTTCGCAAGATATGGGAGTTTGAAGCTAAGAAATGGTTGAGAAGACAACAAATTTTTCGCACATCTGCTGCTCCAAACGCTTAACCAGAATGCCCTAGGGAAAAAATACACATACCGTTGTAATCGGGCGAGTTTCTACTTTCAGTCGCAACAGGAATTTTTGGGTTATGTCAATCCGTTCGCGAATTATGGGAGTTTGAAGCCAAGAAATGGTTGAGAACTCAAAAAATTCTTCGCAATTCTGCTGCTCCAAACGCTTAACCAGAATGGCCTAGGGAAAAAATACACCTACCGTTGTAATCGGGCGAGTTTCTACTTTCAGTCGCAACAGGAATTTTTGGGTTAGGTCAATCCGTTCGCAGATATGGGAGTTTGAAACCAAGAAATGGTTGAGAAGACAACAAATTTTTCGCACTTCTGCTGCTACAAACGCTTAACCAGAATGGCCTAGGGAAAAAATACACCAACCGTTGTAATCGGGCGAGTTTCTACTTTCAGTCGCAACAGGAATTTTTGGGTTATGTCAATCCGTTCGCGAATTATGGGAGTTTGAAGCCAAGAAATGGTTGAGAAGGCAAAAAATTTTTCGCAATTCTGCTGCTCCAAACGCTTAACCAGAATGGCCTAGGGAAAAAATACACATACCGTTGTAATCGGGCGAGTTTCTACTTTCAGACGCAATAGGAATTTTTGGGTTATGTCAATCCGTTCGCGAGATATGGGAGTTTGAAGCCAAGAAATGGTTGAGAAGGGAAAAAATTTTTCGCAATTCTGCTGCTCCAAACGCTTAACCAGAATGGCCTAGGGAAAAAATACACATGCGGTTGTAATCGGGCGAGCTTCTACTTTCAGATGCCATAGGAATTTTTGGGTTAGGTCAATCCGTTCGCGAGATATGGGAGTTTGAAGCCAAGAAATGGTTGAGAAGGCAAAAAAATTTTCGCACTTCTGCTGCTCCAAACGCTTAACCAGAATGGCCTAGGGAAAAAATACACATACCGTTGTAATCGGGCGAGTTTCTACTTTCAGCCGCAACAGGAATTTTTGGGTTATGTCAATCCGTTCGCGAATTATGGGAGTTTGAAGCCAAGAAGTGGTTGAGAAGGCCAAAAATTTTTCGCAATTCTGCTGCTCCAAACGCTTAACGAGAATGGCCTAGGGAAAAAATACACATACCGTTGTAATCGGGCGAGTTTCTACATTCAGTCGCAACAGGAATTTTTGGGTTAGGTCAATCCGTTCGCGAGATATGGGAGTTTGAAGCCAAGAAATGATTGAGAAGGCAAAAAATTCTTCGCAATTCTGCTGCTCCAAACGCTTAACCAGAATGGCCTAGGGAAAAAATACACGTACCGTTGTAATCGGGCGAGTTTCTACTTTCACACGCAACAGGAATTTTTGTGTTAGGTCAATCCGTTCGCGAGATATGGGAGTTTAAAGCCAAGAAATGCTTGAGAAGGCATAAAATTTTTCGCAATGCTGCTGCTCCAAACGCTTAACCAGAATGGCCTAGGGAAAAATACACATACCGTTGTAATCGGGCGAGATTCTACTTTCAGATGCAATAGGAATTTTTGGGTTAGGTCAATCCGTTCGCGAGATATGGGAGATTGAAGCTAAGAAATGGTTGAGAAGGCAAAAAATTTTTGGCAATTCGGCTGCTCGAAACGCTTAACCAGAATGGCCTAGGGAAAAAATACACATACCGTTGTAATCGTGCGAGCTTCTACTTTCAGACGCAATAGGAATTTTTGGGATAGGTCAATCCGTTCGCGAGATATGGGAGTTTGAAGCCAAGAAATGGTTGAGAAGGCAAAAAATTCTTCGCAATTCTGCTGCTCCAAACGCTTAACCAGAATGGCCTAGGGAAAAAATACACGTACCGTTGTAATCGGGCGAGTTTCTACTTTCAGACGCAATAGGTATTTTTGGGTTAGGTCAATCCGTTCGCGAGATATGGGAGTTTGAAGCCAAGAAATGATTGAGAAGGCAAAAAATTCTTCGCAATTCTGCTGCTCCAAACGCTTAACCAGAATGGCCTAGGGAAAAAATACACGTACCGTTGTAATCGGGCGAGTTTCTACTTTCACACGCAACAGGAATTTTTGGGTTAGGTCAATCCGTTCGCGAGATATGGGAGTTTAAAGCCAAGAAATGCTTGAGAAGGCATAAAATTTTTCGCAATGCTGCTGCTCCAAACGCTTAACCAGAATGGCCTAGGGAAAAAATACACGTACCATTGTAATCGGGCGAGTTTCTACTTTCAGACGCAATAGGAATTTTTGGGTTAGGTCAATCCGTTCGCGAGATATGGGAGTTTGATGCCAAGAAATGATTGAGAAGGCAAAAAATTCTTCGCAATTCTGCTGCTCCAAACGCTTAACCAGAATGGCCTAGGGAAAAAATACACGTACCGTTGTAATCGGGCGAGTTTCTACTTTCACACGCAACAGGAATTTTTGGGTTAGGTCAATCCGTTCGCGAGATATGGGAGTTCAAAGCCAAGAAATGCTTGAGAAGGCATAAAATTTTTCGCAATGCTGCTGCTCCAAACGCTTAACCAGAATGGCCTAGGGAAAAAATACACATACCGTTGTAATCGGGCGAGCTTCTACTTTCAGACGCAATAGGAATTTTTGGGTTAGGTCAATCCGTTCGCGAGATATGGGAGTTTGAATCCAAGAAATGGTTGAGAAGGCAAAAAATTCTTCGCAATTCTGCTGTTCCAAACGCTTAACCAGAATGGCCTAGGGAAAAAATACACATACCGTTGTAATCGGGCGAGTTTCTACTTTCACACGCAACAGGAATTTTTGGGTTAGGTCAATCCGTTCGCGAGATATGGGAGTTTAAAGCCAAGAAATGGTTGAGAAGGCATAAAATTTTTCGCAATGCTGCTGCTCCAAACGCTTAACCAGAATGGCCTAGCGAAAAATACACATACCGTTGTAATCGGGCGAGATTCTACTTTCAGATACAATAGGAATTTTTGGGTTAGGTCAATCCGTTCGCGAGATATGGGAGTTTGAAGCTAAGAAATGGTTGAGAAGGCAAAAAATTTTCGGCAATTCGTCTGCTCGAAACGCTTAACCAGTATGGCCTAGGGAAAAAATACACATAGCGTTGTAATCGGGCGAGTTTCTGCTTTCAGACGCAATAGGAATTTTTGGGTTAGGTCAATCCGTTCGCGAGATATGGGAGTTTGAAGCTAAGAAATGCTTGAGAAAGCATAAAATTTTTCGCAATGCTGCTGCTCCAAACGCTTAACCAGAATGGCCTAGGGAAAAATACACATACCGTTGTAATCGGGCGAGATTCTACTTTCAGATGCAATAGGAATTTTTGGGTTAGGTCAATCCGTTCGCGAGATATGGGAGTTTGAAGCTAAGAAATGGTTGAGAAGGCAAAAAATTTTTGGCAATTCGGCTGCTCGAAACGCTTAACCAGAATGGCCTAGGGAAAAAATACACATACCGTTGTAATCGGGCGAGTTTCTACTTTCAGTCGCAAAAGGAATTTTTGGGTTATGTCAATCCGTTCGCGAATTATGGGAGTTTGAAGCCAAGAAATGGTTGAGAAGGCAAAAAATTCTTCGCAATTCTGCTGCTCCAAACGCTTAACCAGAGTGGCCTAGGGAAAAATACACATACCGTTGTAATCGGGCGAGATTCTACTTTCAGATGCAATAGGAATTTTTGGGTTAGGTCAATCCGTTCGCGAGATATGGAATTTGAAGCTAACAAATGGTTGAGAAGACAACAAATTTGTCGCACATCTGCTGCTACAAACGCTTAACCAGAATGGCCTAGGGAAAAAATACACATACCGTTGTAATCGGGTGAGTTTCTACTTTCAGTCGCAACAGGAATTTTTGGGTTATGTCAATCCGTTCGCGAATTATGGGAGTTTGAAGCCAAGAAGTGGTTGAGAAGGCCAAAAATTTTTCGCAATTCTGCTGTTCCAAACGCTTAACCAGAATGGCCTAGGGAAAAAATACACATACCGTTGCAATCGGGCGAGTTTCTACATTCAGTCGCAACAGGAATTTTTGGGTTATGTCAATCCGTTCGCAAGATATGGGAGTTTGAAGCCAAGAAATGGTTGAGAAGGCAAAAAATTCTTTGCAATTCTGCTGCTCCAAACGCTTAACCAGAATGGCCTAGGGAAAAAATACACATACCGTTGTAATCGGGCGAGCTTCTACTTTCAGATGCAATAGGAATTTTTGGGTTAGGTCAATCCGTTCGCTAGATATGGGACTTTGAAGCTAAGAAATAGTTGAGAAGACATCAAATTTTTCGCACTTCTGCTGCTCCAAACGCTTAAACAGAATGGCCTAGGGAAAAAATACACATACCGTTGTAAGCGGGCGAGTTTCTACTTTCAGTCGCAACAGGAATTTTTGGGCTATGTCAATCCGTTCGCGAATTATGGGAGTTTGAAGCAAAGAAATGGTTGAGAAGGCAAAAAATTTTTCGCAATTCTGCTGCTCCAAACGCTTAACCAGAATGGCCTAGGGAAAAAATACACATACCGTTGTAATCGGGTGAGCTTCTACTTTCAGATGCAATAGGAATTTTTGGGTTAGGTCAATCCGTTCGCGAGATATGGGACTTTGAAGCTAAGAAATAGTTGAGAAGACAACAAATTTTTCGCAGTTCTGCTGCTCCAAACGCTTAACCAGAATGGCCTAGGGAAAAAATACACATACCGTTGTAATCGGGCGAGATTCTACTTTCAGTCGCAACAGGAATTTTTGGGTTATGTCAATCCGTTCGCGAATTATGGGAGTTTGAAGCCAAGAAATGCTTGAGAAGGCATAAAATTTTTCGCAATGCTGCTGCTCCAAACGCTTAACCAGAATGGCCTAAGGAAAAATACACATACCGTTGTAATCGGGCGAGATTCTACTTTCAGATGCAATAGGAATTTTTGGGTTAGGTCAATCCGTTCGCGAGATATGGGAGTTTGAAGCTAAGAAATGGTTGAGAAGGCAAAAAATTTTTGGCAATTCGGCTGCTCGAAACGCTTAACCAGAATGGCCTAGGGAAAAAATACACATACCGTTGTAATCGGGCGAGTTTCTACTTTCAGTCGCAACAGGAATTTTTGGGTTATGTCAATCCGTTCGCGAATTATGGGAGTTTGAAGCCAAGAAATGGTTGAGAAGGCAAAAAATTCTTCGCAATTCTGCTGCTCCAAACGCTTAACCAGAATGGCCTAGGGAAAAAATACTCATACCGTTGTAATTGGGCGAGTTTCTACTTTCAGTCGCAACAGGAATTTTTGGGTTATGTCAATCCTTTCGCGAGATATGGGAGTTTAAAGCCAAGAAATGCTTGAGAAGGCATAAAATTTTTCGCAATGCTGCTGCTCCAAACGCTTAACCAGAATTGCCTAGGGAAAAAATACACATACCGTTGTAATCGGGCGAGATTCTACTTTCAGATGAAATAGGAATTTTTGGGTTAGGTCAATCCGTTCGCGAGATATGGGAGTTTGAAGCGAAGAAATGGTTGAGAAGGGAAAAATTTTTTCGTAATTCTGCTGCTCCAAACGCTTAACCAGAATGGCCTAGGGAAAAAATACACATACCTTTGTAATCGGGCGAGCGTCTACTTTCAGATTCAGTAGGAATTTTTGGGTTAGGTCAATCCGTTCGCGAGATATGGGACTTTGAAGCTAAGAAATAGATGAGAAGACAACAAATTTTTCGCACTTCTGCTGCTCCAAACGCTTAACCAGAATGGCCTAGGGGAAAAAACAAACATACCGTTGTAATCGGGCGAGTTTCTACTTTCAGTCGCAACAGGAATTTTTGGGTTATGTCAATCCGTTCGCGAATTATGGGAGTTTGAAGCCAAGAAATAGTTGAGAAGGCAAAAAATTCTTCGCAATTCTGCTGCTCCAAACGCTTGACCAGAATGGCCTAGGGAAAAAATATACATACCGTTGTAATCGGGCGAGATTCTACTTTCAGTCGCAACAGGAATTTTTGGGGTATGTCAATCCGTTCGCGAATTATGGGAGTTTGAAGCCAAGAAATAGTTGAGAAGGCAAAAAATTCTTCGCAATTCTGCTGCTCCAAACGCTTGACCAGAATGGCCTAGGGAAAAAATACACATACCGTTGTAATCGGGCGAGATTCTACTTTCAGATGCAATAGGAATATTTGGGTTAGGTCAATCCGTTCGCGAGGTATGGGAGTTTGAAGTTAAGAAATGGTTGAGAAGACAACAAATTTTTCGCACATCCGCTGCTCCAAACGCTTAACCAGAATGGCCTAGGGAGAAAATAAACGTACCGTTGTAATCGGGCGAGTTTCTACTTTCAGTCGCAACAGGAATTTTTGGGTTATGTCAATCCGTTCGCGAATTATGGGAGTTTGAAGCCAAGAAATAGTTGAGAAGGCAAAAAATTCTTCGCAATTCTGCTGCTCCAAACGCTTCACCAGAATGGCCTAGGGAAAAAATACACATACCGTTGTAATCGGGCGAGATACTACTTTCAGTCGCAACAGGAATTTTTGGGTTATGTCAATCCGTTCGCGAATTATGGGAGTTTGAAGCCAAGAAATAGTTGAGAAGACAAAAAATTCTTCGCAATTCTGCTGCTCCAAACGCTTGACCAGAATGGCCTAGGGAAAAAATACACATACCGTTGTAATCGGGCGAGATTCTACTTTCAGATGCAATAGGAATTTTTGGGTTAGGTCAATCCGTTCGCGAGGTATGGGAGTTTGAAGCTAAGAAATGGTTGAGAAGACAACAAATTTTTCGCACATCTGCTGCTCCAAACGCTTAACCAGAATGGCCTAGGGAAAAAATACACGTACCGTTGTAATCGGGCGAGTTTCTACTTTCAGTCGCAACAGGAATTTTTGGGTTATGTCAATCCGTTCGCGAATTATGGGAGTTTGAAGCCAAGAAATAGTTGAGAAGGCAAAAAATTCTTCGCAATTCTGCTGTTCCAAACGCTTGACCAGAATGGCCTAGGGAAAAAATACACATACCGTTGTAATCGGGCGAGCTTCTACTTTCAGATTCAATAGGAATTTTTGGGTTAGGTCAATCCGTTCGCGAGATATGGTACTTTGAAGCTAAGAAATAGTTGAGAAGACAACAAATTTTTCGCAATTCTGCTGCTCCAAACGCTTAACCAGAATGGCCTAGGGGAAAAAACAAACATACCGTTGTAATCGGGCGAGTTTCTACTTTCAGTCGCAACAGGAATTTTTGGGTTATGTCAATCCGTTCGCGAATTATGGGAGTTTGAAGCCAAGAAATGGTTGAGAAAGCAAAAAATTCTTCGCAAGTCTGCTGCTCCGAACGCTTAACCAGAATGGCCTAGGGAAAAAATACACGTACCGTTGTAATCGGGCGAGTTTCTACTTTCACACGCAACAGGAATTTTTGGGTTAGGTCAATCCGTTCGCGAGATATGGGAGTTTGAAGCCAAGAAGTGGTTGAGAAGGCAAAAAATTTTTCGCAATTCTGCTGCTCCAAACGCTTGACCAGAATGGCCTAGGGAAAAAATACACATACCGTTGTAATCGGGCGAGATTCTACTTTCAGATGAAATAGGAATTTTTGGGTTAGGTCAATCCGTTCGCGAGATATGGGAGTTTGAAGCGAAGAAATGGTTGAGAAGGGAAAAATTTTTTCGTAATTCTGCTGCTCCAAACGCTTAACCAGAATGGCCTAGGGAAAAAATACACATACCTTTGTAATCGGGCGAGCGTCTACTTTCAGATTCAGTAGGAATTTTTGGGTTAGGTCAATCCGTTCGCGAGATATGGGACTTTGAAGCTAAGAAATAGATGAGAAGACAACAAATTTTTCGCACTTCTGCTGCTCCAAACACTTAACCAGAATGGCCTAGGGGAAAAAACAAACATACCGTTGTAATCGGGCGAGTTTCTACTTTCAGTCGCAACAGGAATTTTTGGGTTATGTCAATCCGTTCGCGAATTATGGGAGTTTGAAGCCAAGAAATAGTTGAGAAGGCAAAAAATTCTTCGCAATTCTGCTGCTCCAAACGCTTGACCAGAATGGCCTAGGGAAAAAATATACATACCGTTGTAATCGGGCGAGATTCTACTTTCAGTCGCAACAGGAATTTTTGGGGTATGTCAATCCGTTCGCGAATTATGGGAGTTTGAAGCCAAGAAATAGTTGAGAAGGCAAAAAATTCTTCGCAATTCTGCTGCTCCAAACGCTTGACCAGAATGGCCTAGGGAAAAAATACACATACCGTTGTAATCGGGCGAGATTCTACTTTCAGATGCAATAGGAATATTTGGGTTAGGTCAATCCGTTCGCGAGGTATGGGAGTTTGAAGTTAAGAAATGGTTGAGAAGACAACAAATTTTTCGCACATCCGCTGCTCCAAACGCTTAACCAGAATGGCCTAGGGAGAAAATAAACGTACCGTTGTAATCGGGCGAGTTTCTACTTTCAGTCGCAACAGGAATTTTTGGGTTATGTCAATCCGTTCGCGAATTATGGGAGTTTGAAGCCAAGAAATAGTTGAGAAGGCAAAAAATTCTTCGCAATTCTGCTGCTCCAAACGCTTCACCAGAATGGCCTAGGGAAAAAATACACATACCGTTGTAATCGGGCGAGATACTACTTTCAGTCGCAACAGGAATTTTTGGGTTATGTCAATCCGTTCGCGAATTATGGGAGTTTGAAGCCAAGAAATAGTTGAGAAGGCAAAAAATTCTTCGCAATTCTGCTGCTCCAAACGCTTGACCAGAATGGCCTAGGGAAAAAATACACATACCGTTGTAATCGGGCGAGATTCTACTTTCAGATGCAATAGGAATTTTTGGGTTAGGTCAATCCGTTCGCGAGGTATGGGAGTTTGAAGCTAAGAAATGGTTGAGAAGACAACAAATTTTTCGCACATCTGCTGCTCCAAACGCTTAACCAGAATGGCCTAGGGAAAAAATACACGTACCGTTGTAATCGGGCGAGTTTCTACTTTCAGTCGCAACAGGAATTTTTGGGTTATGTCAATCCGTTCGCGAATTATGGGAGTTTGAAGCCAAGAAATAGTTGAGAAGGCAAAAAATTCTTCGCAATTCTGCTGTTCCAAACGCTTGACCAGAATGGCCTAGGGAAAAAATACACATACCGTTGTAATCGGGCGAGTTTCTACTTTCAGTCGCAACAGGAATTTTTGGGTTATGTCAATCCGTTCGCGAATTATGGGAGTTTGAAGCCAAGAAATGGTTGAGAAAGCAAAAAATTCTTCGCAAGTCTGCTGCTCCGAACGCTTAACCAGAATGGCCTAGGGAAAAAATACACGTACCGTTGTAATCGGGCGAGTTTCTACTTTCACACGCAACAGGAATTTTTGGGTTAGGTCAATCCGTTCGCGAGATATGGGAGTTTAAAGCCAAGAAATGCTTGAGAAGGCATAAAATTTTTCGCAATGCTGCTGCTCCAAACGCTTAACCAGAATGGCCTAGGGAAAAAATACACGTACCGTTGTAATCGGGCGAGTTTCTACTTTCACACGCAATAGGAATTTTTGGGTTAGGTCAATCCGTTCGCGAGATATGGGAGTTTAAAGCCAAGAAATGCTTGTGAAGGCATAAAATTTTTCGCAATGCTGCTGCTCCAAACGCTTAACCAGAATGGCCTAGGGAAAAATACACATACCGTTGTAATCGGGCGAGATTCTACTTTCAGGTGCAATAGGAATTTTTGGGTTAGGTCAATCCGTTCGCGAGATATGGGAGTTTGAAGCTAAGAAATGGTTGAGAAGGCAAAAAATTTTTGGCAATTCGGCTGCTCGAAACGCTTAACCAGAATGGCCTAGGGAAAAAATACACGTACCGTTGTAATCGGGCGAGTTTCTACTTTCACACGCAACAGGAATTTTTGGGTTAGGTCAATCCGTTCGCGAGATATGGGAGATTAAAGCCAAGAAATGCTTGTGAAGGCATAAAATTTTTCGCAATGCTGCTGCTCCAAACGCTTAACCAGAATGGCCTAGGGAAAAATACACATACCGTTGTAATCGGACGAGATTCTACTTTCAGGTGCAATAGGAATTTTTGGGTTAGGTCAATCCGTTCGCGAGATATGGGAGTTTGAAGCTAAGAAATGGTTGAGAAGGCAAAAAATTTTTGGCAATTCGGCTCCTCGAAACGCTTAACCGGAATGGCCTAGGGAAAAAATACACATACCGTTGTAATCGGGCG